>NC_045172.1:9259970-9262470 GCF_900700415.2 Clupea harengus
TTGGTAGGTAGAGTGAAATTGAATCTGTTGGTATGTTATTGTCATTGTGTGACAGTCAGTTTCCACAAGTCTGCATATAGAATTATGTGTATACTGTACATATACATTTCTGTATCTGTATATATTTCTGTGTTTATGCATGTGTCAGGGTGTGTCACAAACCAGAGAGACAGAGAGAAAGAGAGAGAGAGACAGAGAGAGAGAGATAGACAAAAAGAGAGAGAGAGAGAGAGAGAGAGAGAGAGAGAGACAGAGAGACAGAGAGAGAGAGAGAGCAGTGACACAAACGCAGGCATTCATCAGGGCTGTGACTCTGAAGCACCCAGGACCGAGGCAAATGTATTCAGAGTCGAGCCCCGATAAGGTGCAGCTATTTTTAAGGGAGTGACCTTGGGAGTGAAAAGCGTTCGAAAAGCTGCCTATCCTCCGATGCGCTAACGTCGGCGTCAGGGGGAAATGTGTTGTCACAGCAGAAGGAAAAAAAAAGCGAGGGAAAATGAAAAAAAAGGGGGGAGAGAAAGAGGGGGGGAGTAGAAGGAGGAGGAGAAGGAGAGGGAAGTGTGTGCAGTCTGGCTTCAGGGCTTAATCTAATGATGCATGGGGAATAGATGAAGCGGCGCTCCTAAAAAGCAGCATCAGCCAGAGGAGAGCAGAAACAATAAAATACTGTAATACTGTCCCCATAAGACCGGTTAAATATTACTGTATAGCATCCGAAATGCTACAATATTCATTACCGCACACAAGAAAACGCTGGGCCAGCATCTAATCACTCGGAGGGCTGCTTAGCACTAAGCCTACTCATGGGCTTCCGTAAACTGTGATTTCAAATGAGAGTTTCCCGTCTGAGAACACTGTCATTTAGCCCTGTTCTAGGCTTAGAACCACACTTAACCGCTGGCTCTGAATGCCCAGAGACCGGAACACTAACGTTGAGTAAGAGGTAACTTAAGGGGGAGTCGGTCATTACCGCTAAATAAACTGTGAGACTTTGATCGGGTCTCCCGACCCTCGGGGGGACTCGGGCCCATTTCCCAATAATAACTAGCTGGCTGTATTATTGAACTGAAATGATTTTTTTTTTATTGCCTGTGTAACATTAGCTCACTAACCTCTGCATGGTCCATTAGGACGTGATGGTAAGCAATGCAACACTGGTTGCCTATGGCGGCTGTCGGATGCACGGCTAAGAGGTATGTAATGCATAAATAATACACCTACGGATGCTTAAATTGACCAATCCATATGGAGTGTTCAGTCAGAGAGCTGTGTAATAATGCCGTGTACGGCCAGCGGTGGATAATCTCACACTGCAGATGAGTGTTGGTGATTCAGTGCCTCACAATATTTCTGCTTTGTTCTGGCTTGACCAGATAAACAACACATCTATCTCCAACCCGCACTTCTCACACTCCCAGGGCTGTGATGAGGGGAAAAAAACACAACAACACACAAACGCACACGGACACGCACACGCACACACACACACACACACACACACACACACACACAGAGAGGCAAATCAACAGCAGCAATTACATTAAAAAACACCCCAATCATCTCTATGGCAATCGCAGCCCCAGTTAAAAAAACAAACGCCCTGAAGGTCCAGATAAACAACAAAAAAGCCATTTCATCATGCTGCACCCACCCTGACCTGGCGACCCTGAGCAGGGCCACTCACTGGCCCTCAGGACCACACTGGACCCCCACAGCACCGCATGGGCCAAGAGTCAGGAACCCCCTGCTAGCGCTCCAGAGATTCAGCAAAGCCAGTGTGCATCTGGACTTTACTCAACTCCCCCCCGCTGTGGGTGACGCCTGCAAATAAAGAGTTTAATAACTGAGTAATGTCTGCCACTAACCCTTTAACCCTGCCACCTCCTCTTGCCCAGCTGGTCCGGGGCCTGCTGCCAATGGATGGGATGAGATGGGGTGGGGGAGATTTGGGATAGGTTTGGGGCGGGCGGGGGGGACGGGGGGGTTCTCTTTTTAGCCGGCTGATAGGAGCAGATAAAGGGGCCGGCGCCCGGCGACAGTGTGAAATGGGCCGAGAGTGTGTGCGCGGCACAGGGACGTCCTATCTCCGCGCCCCACCTGCCTCAAATGCTAATGCTCTAATGCACTGGCGCCGCAAACGGCAGGCGTGCTGGTATCTATAGGCTGCCGTTGCCACCTGCTGACATGTCCTTGAGGACCAGCGCTGGGCAGCACGGGAGGGCAGCGAAGTTTTGACTTCATCTCCCGATTTGTGTACGTGTGTATATATATGTAGGTCCGCTTATCTTTGGGAATGCATATTATACTGTAGGGGCCGTACAAAGTACTCAAGCATTTGAGTCCTGAAGCAGTTACATCCATTCTCGAGTTTCTATATTAACTTCGAGTAACTGTTAATCACGTGATGCTAGTGTAAGACCTAAAAATCGGTCTGTTTCTAAATATCGTTCATTATTGTTAAAAAAATAGATAGAAGCAAAATTTACAAAAAAAAAAAACT
>NC_045172.1:9267470-9347470 GCF_900700415.2 Clupea harengus
GCGGCGGCCTGCTCGCATGTGCTCAGGAAAATAAAAAAGAAAAGAAATGTGTCGCGGGGGCTGTTTGTAGGCTGGGGCAGGTGAAGGAGGAGAAGGAGTGGCGGTATTCTCGGAGGTGGTAATCGGGCAGACAAACAGCAGGCATGTCTTGGACCCACTTCTCCCCCCCCCTGAGGAGCCAGTGTAGAGTGTGATGGATAGCTAGTTGGACAAGCCACTGCCTCTGTTTGAGGTGCCAGCCTCTTGGGGACCCGCAGGAAAAAATCTCGGCTGAAGATGAACAACACTTTTCCCTCCTTTTTTTTTGCAATAGTGGATTACCCCCCCCCCCCCCCTCAAAAAATATAAATATTTATGCTGCGGTTATTATTGAACAGCTACTTTGCTGCTAAGTCACTTTTAGAGGAAGGTTTACATGAAAAGTATTATCCTAAATTATTCTAAAAAGTCTGCCTCTTCCCAGACACTGGCCTGTTCAGCCAGCACAACAGCACGATGGCCTGTGGCTGTTTTAGTCTTCTCCCTGACACAAACATGGGTTTATGTCAAATAGGAATGCAAATCCCATTATTAATTCTCATTTTCTGAAAGGGGGAGGGGGGTGCACTGAGACTCGCACATATGACAGCAAATTGCTCTCAGCTTTGGCTTTTCTCCAACAGCAGCACAAGGGCATCCATAAAGAAATGCTGCGTGCAGAAATCAAGTGTGAAGAATAGAGGGAGAGGGACAGATAAAGGAGGAGAGAGAGATTGTGTTGTACATGACCAGTCTTGTCAGTTTAGCCCATTCGAATTTTACAGACGGAGTGGAAGATAGAGAGTGAGAGAGGGAGGGTAGAGGGTGAGATATGAAGAAAGAATGAATGAGCGAGAGAGAGAGATAGAGAGAGAGAGGGAGAGAGCGAGAGCATAATATCCATAAATGACTGGGGGCCCAAATGGCTATTTCATTCTGAGCCTTCAGACGTTGATGACGAATGTCATTTTAATGACCTTGTGTGGCTCTGCCAAGGGCCCTGCCCCACTAACCGCGGAGTCACCTTCGGAGCCGCCCAACAGGAACAACTAGTGTCAACGTCAAGTGCTAGTGCCCTGCATGCTGACAAACACTGTATTTGCTTATGTGTATGTGTGTGTGTTTGTGTGTGTGTGTGTGTGTGTATGTGTGTGTGTGTGTGTGTATGTGTGTGTGTGTGTGTGTGTGTGTGTGTGTGTGTGTGCGTGTGTGTGTGTGTGTGCGTGTGCGTGTGCGTGTGCGTGTGCGTGTGCATGTGCGTGTGAATGTGTATATGTGTGTGCGTTTTCAAATGTCTGTCCTTGGGACTAGTCTAAATGGTTTCCATCTAATTCAGTCCACATAAGCACCCACAGACACACACACACACACAAACACATATTTACAAAAACACACATGTACACACACCCACACATGCACACACAGGCAAACGCAAAAGCAATTCATGACTCAATGAGCAAAAATGCCATTCTTCATCTTCGACAGGGTCGATTTATTTACTTCATTGGGCCTCCATTCCTCCACCCAAACTCACGGATCATATCATTCCACTCAGCCACGGCAGGCCCTACTTGACAAGCAAAACAGCAACGCATTAGCTTGCATTTGCTGCGCCACACATTGAGACACTTCACTATGGGTGCCTATGAGGGTCAAAAAGGGACGCCGACTCTTCATTTTGAGAGTGAGCAGAGAGGAATCTTAAACTGTAGCGAGGTGCAGTGGAATTACACATGCTAGAGGATGGACGTGTGTATATGTGTGTGTGTGTGTGTGTGTGTGTGTGTGTGTGTGTGTGTGTCTGTGTTTCCTTTATGTCGAGCGCTGGTTAGCGGATGAGCTGGGGTAATGGAGCACACACACTCCAATGCTGGGGGATGAGGGAAGAACGTTGGTGCGTTACAGAGGCAATCGGCCATTATCTGACTGTAACAACAAGAGAATATCAAGGATTTATTGGCCCTGAAAGTGTGTTGTATAAAGTGCTTCTGTAAGAGGCTGGGCTATGGGTTGAGGAGAGAGGGAGTGATTGAGGATGGGAGGGTTGTATGTGAAGATGGCGTACCGCAGAGAGTTTCATCTGAAGTGAGAGAGCCGCACTCTTGAGCAGGAGTCTGAATTGAAAAGCAGTGTACCTTCACAAATCTCCCTTTACATTTCAGAGAAATTGTGGCATCGCTCCCTCACACAAGAGACAAGGCAACCAAGTCTGCCCCGAGAATGCTATTTACACTTGCAATGTTATCACTGGCATTTTCATGCCTGTTTAAGTGAAGGAACTCCATTGCCACGCTGAAAGAGAAGGAAAATGCGCCACATGAGCGGGATCAAAAAAAAAAAAAAAAACAGCGACAGAATGAAAAGACACTTTCCCTATTCCTGTTTTGGAGAGGTTGTCACAGAACATGTACAAGACTTTTATCACCATGTAAGGCAAAGGCAGTTGTAACTGCTGGTCACAAAGAAGATAAATGCTCATGATTTAAATGCAAATGAAAGGGCAAGCCAATGTTTCACCCTATGTATATCTGTCAGCTCTGTGCATAAAGTCCTTCATCTTGGGGAATCAGATAATTATAGGGCACAACTGTCTGCCAGCCAGTGGATTTGGTCAATTTCGAGGGGGCCGCTGGAGGCCAGTTGGTGGACCGTCCCCTGTTATGCAATCCCTCACTTCAGCCAGGATGCAATTAACCCAGAGCCTGAAATTGCATTTGGTGAGCGGGACAGTAGCCCCTCCACGAATCCCTGATAAGGCTCGGCTATCTTCCCCCTTCATCTTTGCTTCCCTGCAACCCGTCTTTGTCCTCCTGACCCCTCCATCTACCTTCTCTTCAAGTGAAACCGTATGACCCCCCCCTCTCCCTCTAACAACACACACACACACACACACACACATAACATCCCACATCCCATTTCTCACCCTCTCCATACGTACACACCTCCACCCCCCTCCACGAGAAGGTGCCCCTATCAGGACTTTAGCACGTTAGCGCCTCTCACATCTCACGCCGTCTTGCACCTCTCTCTCTCTCTCTCTCCTGACATTCTCACGTCGATCCCTCTCCTCACTCTCTCCCCTCTTCAGGACACACTCACTCCACGTTATCTCTGTGCACCCATGCCTAGCCCTCCCAACACATACTCTCACACTCGGTCATTTTTTCGATGCCATTTTGGGGAGAGAGAGGCCCTTGGGCATGTAGACTTCAGCAGATACAGTCCTTAATCTGTCCACTAATATCCCCTCTCCACTCCGATTAGAGTGTCCTGGGAGAAAAAGGTCGGTCTTATCGAAGAGACCGCAGCAGTACAAGCTCTGTTACACCAGCCTCTAATTGGTTAGCAGGGCTAGTTTTAGTTGGCTGCAGCCCACAAGACTGGGTCATATGATGTTTATGTTTTTCTTTTCCTCTCTATTTCCATTTGAAGTGTTCGTGCTACATTTACTTATCCTCTAGAGTTGACTTTTTTTAGTTTTTAGGGGGGGAAAAAATCACTTGTTTTCCTTTCTTGTTAGTAAGTCTCCCTGCCCACTCTTTGAGTTTCCTATTCACACACACACACACACACACACACACACACACACACACACACACACACACACACACACACACACACACACACACACACACACACACACACACACACACACACAAACAGATGCAGACCCACACAGATGCACCCATTCAAACACACACACATACACACAGACAGACCCACACACAAGCACACACACCCCACAAAGCCCATCCGAGAGGGGAGTGAAGGAGAGAACATAATGTAAATCTTAACTCAACAGGGGCACCCTTCTTGATGCATCAACATCCGCGTAAACAAATTAATTAGGACCTAACAATTGGGGCCGGTGCGAGAACGCACAGGAGAACCGAAATAAATGTGTTGTTTACATGTTAACGAGCGGTCTTGATGCCTTCCCTGGGTATTTGCCAAACTATGGCCCAATAATCTCTCCTCCGCAAGAACATCAGCTGCGGGGGCCTGACCTCTGACCTGTGTGACCTTGCGGTGGTCTCCTCTTCGGGCGGGGGAGCGGGGTCACAGACGATCATTATCCATGTATCCGTCGAGTCCTCGGAGGGAAGGCAAAGCCCCTCGGCGACCGCACCAGGACCTGATGCCTGGATCGTTTGTGTGTGTGTGTGTGTGTGTGTTGAGGAGAGATTCAATCAGGCTAATGAAGGTACGCACAATCAATCACCCTAGATGCATTTGGCCCTGCTTACTTGCATACCTTACCCTTTGAGTGTGTGTATATATGTGTCTGTAATGTAAGGTGTATAAAGACTCTAAGCAGGTCAGTGAAAATCCAGATCCACAGCTCCAGAAAAGAACACACACACACACACACACACACACACACACACACACACACACACACACACACACACACACACACACACACAGAGAGTCTCTGTGCCAAAGTGAGGCACTCCAACAGTTAGTCTGCCATCTGTAGGTCTAATGAGCCAATGGGGAGTGAAAACCAAAGTAAAACACCAGAGAAGCTCGACGCTCTCAAATGAGCCAACAAATAAAGGTGAGGTGGGATGCATTATGGGGGATTGTGCAGAGCGTTATATTTACTGTAATATCTTTATCAACTTTTATTTCAATTTTATTTCAATTTAAGGATTATACTGCATTAATGCAGAACATCGGTTTATAGTCAATAGAGTGTCCACACTTTGTCAAAAAAGTAATACATTTTCTGAGCATCCACCCTTTTCTAAGTTTGGAAATAAGGGTTTTCAAATGCCAAGCTTGGCATACCTGTGCTAGAACCCGAAGTAGTGCCCCCTGAGTCCCTGAATCTTGTCCCATCACTTCTTTTCCTTCTTCTTCTTCTTCTTCTTCTTCTTCTTCCTCTTCTCATCCTGCTCTCTCTCTCTCTCTCTCTCTCTCTCTCTCTCTCTCTCTCTGCCTACCACACTGCCCGGGTAGAAGTGCTTACGTCGACATAAAAAATGTCAGCCTTTTTTAATATGTTGACGGATTCAGAAGCGGGAAGCCGGTAAGTTTCACCTGCGTTCGCTCGCTCGGCCCGCCTGTCGACATTTGAGGGCTGTGGCGGCACCGGGAGCCGCGGTGGTGTCGCTAGCCGCAGTGCCAACGGTGCCTGCCACTACCTGGGAGAAATAACCTCATTTAACATCAGATCTGCACCACAAGCAAGAAATTGGGGGATGGGTGGCGTCGGGTGTGTCTGAGTGTGTGTGTGTGTGGGGGGGGGGCTGCAAAAGCTGAGCCACGCAAGAGACGAGAGAGGAAAGGGGGGAAAGCCTGACGTTTTTAAAATGTGCCAAGTTCAAGCACATTTAAATATACTCTCTTCAGCAAATCCAATACCTGTCACATTAAAATAAAGTGGCTTTCTCCCCGCCTCGGCTTATATCTAGGAGATAAGATCTATTGGGAAAATACACGCAGGTCCCCAAGAAAAGGAGACACAGCTTTTTTTTTTCTTCTTTTGCCTCTGTTGCTGGATGGAAAATCCTTCCCAATGATCAGAGCTCAGTAGCAGACAGGGCTGAGCGAGTGGGCTTCTGCAGCCATTACTGGACACACAGCTCCATCCAAAAGTGGGTTTACCATCACTGGTGGGTTTACCATCCCGCACTGTGTTTACCACCTTGAGTGAAATTCATCACTGTTACACAAAAGTAAGCCAAATCCACCTGGCCTGTGCTGACATTATCGTGTGAATGGGATTGCCATACTTATAGCAGGGAAGTAGAACAAGGAGACAACTGAGACGGCCCATGCAGGCAAACGATGTGCTGTTGTGGGATTAAGGATTGCAGAGGGTTTTTTCACTATGGATGCCCTGTTATTGTGCTAGGAAATTAGCTGTTATTTATATATTCCCAAACATCTGTACAGCTTCATAACAGTGGTGTCCTCAGTGAGACACCTACGCACAAATAACACAGTCCAACTGTGGTTCTGTTCATCAAGGCTATATCATTATGGAATGCCAAGCACTGAATTGTAGCTCTGAAGTTCATGGTTGGAAATGAAGAATAATAAGCAGGTGCTTACTGTGGCATGGTGTGTATATTTGTCTACGGCAGAGCGAGGAATTTTGGTCAGGTTTCTATGGAAACAAAGAGAGTTTAATATCTCCTTACTTTGATCAAATCTTATTATCTCGACTCACACAAACACGTCATGCACACACACACTTTATTGCCTCGACGAGGGAAGAGGGCTGGATTTTCTTCAAAATCTTAATTAGCCTAATGCCTTATGATCAGGGAACAGTGCAGATGATTTTCCGTCATGTTCCGTACGGTAGTCAGATAATAAGACACTCATTAAAACACAAGAGTGATTCTATCTCAATTCTACCATCGGCTTGACTCCATTTATTAGAAGGTCCTTTCTATTTTTAAATACCTCTAAGATGAGATTTAAAATACTCTATTTGTGATTATGGTGCATATCATAGGAGTGGAGAAGGAAAAAGATAAAAGAAAACAAGCCTGTTGCAGCAGATGCATCACCTTGTGTAAAGGCAAACAAACCATCTGAAATGCATACAGTGGTGCTTCTACGCTCCTCCTCAGTCATAAGAAGTTTAAGTATTTTCGTGCCCCCCCCCCCCCAACCCCCCTTCCTCTGCCAGCTGGAAGAACCTCCTTTTTTTACGGCCAACATAATTGAGCCCATAAAGCAAAACGTATCACCTGCGAGGCAGCCGGATTATTCATTATCGCCGCGTACCCCTCCATAAATTCAGAAACAAACATTCGTGACGTTTGCCCCCTGAGGGGGATGGGGGTGGGGGTACAGACTGAATCGGGGAGCTCACTGCGAGAGCAGAAGCATCGCTGGGCTCCTTGGCGCAGCGGAACTTTCCAGAGGGTGGTCTGTGTGCCAGTGCTGGAGGAGTTTAAACCCACAGCCCCCACCGCCCAATCTTCAGCTCCCCTAAATTCTTAATCCCGGAATAAACTAATATTCATGGTCTAAACAGAACCCGGCCACCACCCCTCCGTATACCCGACATCCCACAAGCAACTCCCTCCGTCTGCAACATCGCAGCCATGGATGTATCTCTCCAGCCCTCCGGACGGCTGATAATTGCAAAAGAGGGACGGAGGGATGAGAGGGAGAGAGAGGGAGAGAGGGAGAACTGTGGCTGTGATTACAGAGACGAGATGGGATGGGGTAGGGTGGAGGTGGGGGGGCCACAAGAGGTAAAGGGTGGAGGGGATGAAGAGGAAATGGGGGCGGTGGGGGTGTACGGGTGTGGCGGTCTAGGGGTCTCCAGCCTTTGATGAGCTGAAGAGGGGAGAAGGGGAGGAGAAGAGATTCCCTCCACCATGTTAGATTGTGTGGCCTGCCTGTGTCCTGAGGCTATGGGAACACAGGAGGACGAAACAGAGGAGGAAGATGACCTTATCAGAACAGGCTGGTTGAATGAAAAAAGAAGAAAGGAAAAGGGGGGAGAAAAAGCCTTTTGTTTTGAAATGATAATAACGTCTACTTCCACAGCGAAAGGGCATGGGGTGCCTTTGTCGGAAGGGAGTGCGGGTGGCATCTGAACACAAAGGACTCTTCAGAAGGAACGCAGAGGAGCCCTCGTGGCTTGGATGGTGGGGATTGTCAAGGAGATGAATCTCAATAGCCGGACAAGTCCATCACCTGGACACACCGAGCGCTGGTGATTCATCATTCATCGCCACGGTGACACAGCTTGAGGATGCCACTAAAAAATGTCCCCGTCCAAAACCTCAGTGGGTGCCCTTGTCTCGAGCAAGCATGGTGCCCATCACTTCCACTTCCTGTTTTCAATCTTGTAAAAATAACCCCTCGATGATGTCAGTTAAAACATAAATGTACAGTAACTTTAAGCTTTAATATAAGATTTGTGACAGCACAGACAGTGCATAGCGCTTGAAGCCGGCACTTCTTCAGAACAGAAGCTTTCATGTTGCACATCCAGGTCAAGTGCCTCATAATACTGGAACTAAACTGGAACTGAAAAAAAAAAAGATCCCGGTACTGTTTCTGACAAGTGTCCTGTTGATATTACAGCAGGTTCACAGAGCAATTACAACAGCCTTGGGTCCCGATTGGCGCCTGATATCCAGATGGAATAGCTTGGCCCTGTCCGCCCCTTTAACAAACCAGAGATGGAAAACCCAGTGGAGGGTCCACTAAATACAACATGCAGAGCATCGTCTCTGACATCACAATGATTGGAATTATGGCGTGGGATGATTCCATCAGGGCCGCAATTGTAAATGTAAATCTCGCTGACAACCCTTTGCATTGAAATGGCTGGTGGTGGGGATGGGTGTGCTGGATTTACATAATTTTTGTGGTTGCTGCCTGAGTCCTAACAACAATGCACACTGACAGAAGGGAAAAAAATATAACATGAAAAACAAATGATTAACTGAAGGAAAGGAAAAAAAAGCCAAAGCAAAAGCAAGCAATCTATGTGGTAATTTACACTGCGTGTGTATGGATGTGTGCCGAGAGTTTGTATGTATGAGGGGGGAGAATGAGATATATAGATGAATAAAGAGAGAGAGGGAGAGAGAGAACTGTGTGGATGTCTCCAACCTAGAGCCATTATTCACATGTGTTTGATTTGGTCTACCTTACGGCACAGTGTACTCAACTGTACTGTAAGTCATTACACTCTGCTCTTTATTGCACACTCAGTTATGCATCTTAAACAAACAAACAAACAAACAAACAAACAAACAAACAGGCAAGCAGCTACAGCATTACAACAACTAACCATTCCATGCATTCAGACCACTGTATCGCCCATGATCAAGCGGCTGCCATTTCTCTAATTAGGCCACTGAACAGAACCCTGATCATTAGTGCAACAAGCTCATTAAGAGCTATGGAAATTCTTTATTATGAAAGGAATGATTAGAGAAGATAATCACACGATGAAGGAGAGCCCTACATGATTTTTTGTTTTGCTTGTGAAAGGGACCTTTACAGCATCGATCACGTACAGACAGACGCTACAACAACTGCAATTTGTAAACACAAACAATCAGTTCATCCCATCTTTCACCCTCCAAACAGGTAATGGAATTAATGAAGTTGCCTCGAATGATCCTAATTACGGCCAGTAATTGATCCTTCAGCAGGAAGGCCGCTCTAAGGACAGGACAGGGAAGGAAGCTTCAACAACAAAGAGTTATTTTCAGATAACCCGTGACATTAGGACCTCTGATAACACAGTTGTCCTCAAACTGGCAAATTTGGGCCCTATCCTATGCTTTTCTTTGGAGACTATTTAGACCTGTTCTCATATACAATGTGATATTTTTCACGTAATCTAAGCTTCAATCCAATGATTCAGTTCAGTCTTGGTTGTGACTGCAATGCGGTTACTTTCTGTCAATCTGTGTTGACAAAATATGTTTGTATTTTTGTGTGTGTGTATTCTCGTTTTCAAAGGAAAAAGAGACAGAAAGAGAGAGATAGAAAAAAGGAGTAAGTGTGAGATAGAGAGAGAGAGAGAGAGAGAGAGAGAGAGAGAGAGCGAGAGAGAGAGAGAGAGAGAGAGAGAGTTCCTCTCCTTCCTGCTTCCCTTATGCAGGGGTGATTGGCATTTCCACTTATATCACCACCAACAGTCTGGGGAAGGTAATTTGGTGCAGGTTTAAAGTGCAGAGGCCGATTAGAGCCCCATTGCCCAGAATAAGGAGTGAATCGCGGGGGAGGTCTCGGCTTCGCAGGCCAGGACTTCACCAGCGTGTCGCATTCGAAGGAATTCTCTCCTCACTGTCACATCTCATTGTTCCACAACCCTGTTCCGTCGCAGGAGAGAGTGGAATCGTCGAGAACCGCCTGGGCCATGAGATTCCCCACCCCAGATTGGAGTGTGCAAGGATCGGGAGAAGAAGAAAGTGCCACTTAAAGAAGCGATCGCAGAAATCCACATTGTTCCAGTGATGGGCATTTAATTAACTCGGGAGAACTAGAAAGGCATTTTTTTTTGGGGCCCGCAATCAGTAAACAAGATTGCTCAGAATAGTGCCGTAGTTTGTTTTAATTACATGTTACAAATGAGGTGAGCTACACAAAGCAGCTGTCTGCACTGTGATTGTTGCTAAAAAGCAATTTACATGCAACTGCTATGGGCAAAATTAAAGAGAGAAAAATGAGAGAGAGAAATAAAGAGAGGGAGAGAGGCAGAGTGAGAGAAATGAGAAAGAGGGCAAGAGGAAGAAAGAAAGATGGATTGAGGGGGAAGGAAAAAGCTCCTACTCCTTGGCCTTTTCCGAGAATTTCAACAGAAATGGCAGCTTGACTTTCTGATGTAATCATCACAGAGGTGCTTACGGACTGCAGCAGAAAAAAAAGGAACACAAAAAAACCTTCTCAAGCCTCACAAAGTCTTCACAAGCCAAAGGAGGAGAAAAAAGGAGGCTAAATGTTAATGCTAAAGTTCCCTTGCTCCATACCATCTACTTGCCTCATGCTGTGCCTCTAATGTTACTTTCTTGTACGGGAAGCGCACAGGGAGCCTGTGATGAGGGCTTTTCTGGCTCCAAAGCAAGCAGCCTTGCTGTCAAAGCCAAGGCCTCCAGCTGGGAAAAACTCAAGCCCGGGGCTCGCCTGAGAGCAAAAGCCCCCGCCACACACTTCAGCAACAGCAGGAGCAATGCTACCTGCCACAGTCTTGCCAAAGCTGATATTAAGTTTTTTCTTTTCTTCTGTTCACAGAGTTCAAGGTGTAGTATTCAGCGTGGAGGGGAACCATGTTATTATGGAAAGTGGAAGGTGATTGAGATTGTCTCTGGACAGGCAATGACTTCTCCAACACCTGCTGGTTACATCTACAGGGACTGGCGTTGACCAGACGTGTCTTGAATGGTCTGGCCAAAGAGGTCATTCCACTCAGACTGTCTCTGCCCTTTGGCTAACACACAGTATGTTGTCTTCTTGTACCAACAAAATGGCCTCACTGCCAGTGACTTAAGTCATTAATGTCTACATCAGGGGTCCCAAACCGTTTTCTTAGGATGGCCAGATGTCTCTTCCAGGCTCTTTGGGAGGGCTGGAGTAGACCCTAGATAGTTACTCTTTTACCAGGGACCAGTAAGACCTCTGTATTAGGATCACATGATGTTGTGTGATTAACATAATGCATTAGTAGCCTCTTTGTAAACTATCCATTATTGTAGTGAATCATTAATGGCATTCAAATGATATTGCGTTAGAACATACAGATATGCCTGTACTGTACGTTTGTATGTACGTATATTCTTTAGATTTCTAATTCATGTACACATATAATTCAAACCAAGCATGTGACTAAAGCTATTAAAAGAGTTAAATGAAGATTATAATGTGACTTTACTTTAGAAAACACAATACAGAAGAACCAGGCAGGTCAGCTGTAATCATACCATAATAACGCACATGCTGATCGAAGGTGTAAAAAGGGCGTTAGAATGGCATGGCATAGAAAGACTAATGAGTCATGGTACGACCTTTGGTTCACCTTTCAGCTGCTGTTTCACAGAGCCAAGCTATTCAAACAAGCCATTCAAACTGTGAACTGTATTAGCAAACTGTTTTAGTCTCTCTGTGTGTGTGTGTGTGTGTGCTTGTTTGTGATTATGTGTGTTTTACATGTTTTGATATTATGTGTTGGTTTGAGTTGATTTTGTGTGTGTGTGCGCGTGCATATATGTGAGCTATTCCAATATTAAAGTTGACACAATTATGCTTAGACATTATCACCTTCCTCCAGGCTTTCATTTCGTCAGATTACACCTTCGACGCGCCAGGACGCGTAACCCTCACCCACCTCCCACCAGCCTCCGTTCCTAATGTTTACACATCGTCCCCGATTGGGTTTCATTCATGTGGACTTTTTCAATCAAGCGTCGGTGTTTGCTTTGCGCTGCTTAATCTCTCGCCCAATCACTCAGTGAGCCGCTCTGAATCGGTGCGGGAGAGGCAAATTAAGGAATAACACAATTACCGCTCACCGGGTCCACGGGCCCTACTGTTAATGACATGTTTTTCCCTCCTGACGGGAGTGGCACTGGGGGCGCTCAGTCATTTGTTTGATGACCTTATTCTCCCTCCTCCTTTCCCACATCAAGCCCCCCCACCCCCCCTAAAAAAATAGAAAAACGTTGGTTTCGACCTGAGCATCCATTTAGAATAGGCTTAGCCAATAGCAATTACTGCAGCCTCTTAGAGAAGATTAACCATGTCCACAATCTAACCGTACAAAATGTATGGAAAGAGAGAGAGAGTAAGAGAGAGAGAGAGAGAGAGAGAGAGAGAGAGAAAGAGAGAGAGGCAAAGGTGAACTAATCTTTTCATTTCTTTCTTTTCAAAGTTAAGCCTAGGTGGTCACTAAAGTGCTTAACCATGTGATAGAGTTGTTAATTAATACTTTGTGGGCAAAGGCACATTCAGACGACTGCTGTGAACTGCACAGGGAGACTCAGGGAGAAAAAGGAGCTAGAGCGAGACAGATAGAGAGAATGTGAGAGAGGAAGAGAGAGAAAAAGTAAGGAATAGAGCATAACAGACAGAGGGAGAAAGACAGAAAGTGCAGGGCCTGTCGGAGCCTTAAAGTTCATCACAGCAGCTGACACCGCAGAAGGTCATAGTTTGTTCTAAATAGAACACGGGGCTTATTATAGACGGTGGCCATGGGGTGACAAAATAAGAAATAGGTGAAAAAAGGACTCACCGCTGCCGGGCTGCCAAAAGAGCCTTGGTCCTACAAAGCGTCATTAAATAGGACCTTGTTCAATTTGTTACCGCAATAAAGTACCTTCATATGTCCGCTCAAGCTTGTGACACGCTGTTGGGCGGCCGCATTTAAAAAGGTAAACATATCAGCTGTGGGAGAACTTGTGGCGTTCTGTTGACCAGGCTCAATGCCACCATCAATCCCTTTGTTAACACAGTTCATTTAGCTAGATGGTGCGCAGGCTAGCTGATAACATCCATTCGCAGCGATTGCACAGACGACTGAAACACAGCGGCGGGGATTGGGGTCATTACTCAAGTGGAAATTAGCTGGGAAACTTTGTATTGAGGATTGCTCTGTTGTTCTCAGCAAGTTCTGTTAGCAGCCATTGTGCTGCTGTTGTAGTTCCCAGACCAAAACTGAAGTTGGTGTGTGTGTGTGTGTCTCTCTCTGTATGTGTGTGTGTGTGTGTGTGTGTGTGTGTGTGTGTGTGCGTGCTGTTATTTTGAACTTCTGAAAGTGAGCATTAATGAGCTGTGCTCTGTAGCTTTTGCAGAGGAAGTCTGGTTGGAGATAAAAGTGAAGAAAAGGGAAAGGGAAAAAACTAGGTCACTCCTTCTTTTCCTTCTTTTTTTCTACATGTTCTTCTTCTTCTTTACAAATGAAAACGCCAAGATCCCAAGCTCTTTTTTATGTCATTACATGACCAAGGCCAGAGACCCATAGTGCCACTGTGCATGTCTGATAGGGGGTGCATCAGCATCTGTTAAATATATAATGAAATTAAGATGGCTTGATACATATTCAAGCAGGCAGGTCCTAGGGAGAGGTTCAGTGTTCTGCGAGCCATCTGACAGACATCTTGCTTTTTCTACCCCCCCCCCCATCTTCTTTCGTAACATGGAGTGAGTGTGTGAGTTGAGAAGGGGGGGGTGACTCATATAAATGTACGAGTGTGAGTAAGTATGCAAGTACGATCCACCAACGAAAAAAAAAACCAGCAATGCGGAGGAGTACATCTGCGGCCCAGCGAGGCGGAAGAGGAGCGCGTGTCGCCAGGGGTCGCGGTTTAAGCGCGCGCGCGGCGCGGCGATCTTCACCTCGCCGCAGCCCCCACGCCCTGACCCTGATGTATGAAACGAGAAGGCTGAAACCTCTGGGCTCCGTGGCGCTGACCTGGTTGCTAAGTAGGGCGCTGAATGCGAAGCGATGTGCGAGAAGCCAGCATCATCTTGACAAGATGTTGATCAAGCACTGGGCACATGTGTAAGGAGAGGAAGAGAGAGAGAGAGATAGAGAGATAGATAGAGAGAGATAGGGAGAGAGTAAGTGAAAGAGATGGACAGAGAGAGAGAGATAGAGAGAGAGAGGGAGGGAGGGAGGGTGAGAGGGACTGGCAGTTGCTCATCTTTTGGCTCGTCAGCTAGCTTGGGGGTGATGGGTGGAGAAAGTAACCTCTGGAGAATAATCTAGAATGAAATGACAGCATGTAGTGCATCATGGCTGTGCTGTCTAGTGCCCTCATGTGGGTAATTTGCTTCCGTCTAAAAGGGGCAGACAGGTGAAAATCACACAAGACAAGGTTAAATGGATTACAGGTATGACCCACTCATTAAGACGCTGATGACAGAATCAATCAAGGTGGATTTCCATAACGAGCGCCTTTTAAGCCCACCCTTATCATCTATGTTCATTTGGCTCTCTTTTGACTTTTCCATCTCAAAGCGCTATTACAGACCACAGCTGTCCTAAGAGACGCCCGATTCAAAATGACACATGGAAGTGGAATCGCCAATTTAAAGAACGGGAACGTCAAGTTCAGAGGTGGGTTTTTTTTGGTTTTAGAATTCCACTGAACGACTTTTCTGGAGTTTCAATGTCACGCCGCAGGTGGCCGGCTTAACTTTCCGCCTTTTAGTCGATGCCTCCTGTCTCCCTTGTTTAGAGGAGACGTGTCTGTGGCTTCAGTCCTCTCACCGCACCTGTGTCCTCAGTCGCAGGGCATTGCTGATTATCATTAGATTAAAATGTGTCCGCAGATCCATGGACAAAGGGGGTACATAATTACCCCCCCACACTCCATCCACCTACCACCCCATCCTCCCTTCCCTCCCTCCTCATGCCAAATGGAGGTGTAATTACATTCACTCATTTTAAAAACAACACATCACAACACGCTTGGAAGAGAAGTCCATTAAATTGCAAGCGCGTTTACCTGAGTAATTGACGATTACCTCCTGCAGATCACGAGTAATTCTAAATCGCTGCAGTTGGAAGTGAAGAAGGTGAATATGTTGGGGTGTGTGCGTGTGTGTATGTCTGAGTGTGTGTGTGTGCGTGTGTGAGACAGAGAGAAAGAGAGCTGGGAGACAAAACAGGTGAGGAAAGACGAGGGGAGCGTGGAAGCCATTATGGAGGACCCCCATTTCCTGAACCAATGTCACCGAATGAAATGGAATCTGACTATTAAAAAGGGCCTTGGGTCACCTATGGTCTTGGAACCCTGTACTCAACAAGACAAAACCCACAATTACTGCTTCCCATGTGTGACACTTCATTATAGTTTCACTGAGAGAGAGGGAGAGAGAGGGAGAGACAGAGAGAGAAAGAGAGAGAGAGAGAGGGAAAGAGAGAGAGAGAGAAGAGAGAGACAATTGGCTAGTTCAAGGATACATAATATGCTCTTCCTCGACGTGGTTGTCGCAGTATGAAACGGCATGCTTGATATGTTCTGCATGATCTCAAAGCATGCCATTGTGGCAGGCCAGAGTTGGGTTAATTGTTACGTTCTACTGAACATTATTGTGCTTTGACATGCAAGGTTGTGGAAAAAAGGAGAAGCACATTGCATAGACTATTGGGATTCATGTCATGGGATTGTTTGAACAATTCTATAGGGGAGGAGGAGGTGGCCAGAGAAGAGTTGGCCTTCCATTTTCCCAGGCCACAACACATGAACTACGTGATGAAATTGTTGTCAACTTCTTGGCAACCAGAGATTGAGGTCTCTTGTCAGTGTCTTGCTATGCTGCAATAACTCTCCCCTGTTTGTTAGCCCTTGTTGTTGTTGTTTGTTGTTGTACCAGTGCTGGTGGAGGGAGAGCTTATTTACGTCTCTGTTAAAGTGTCCAGACAGCCATAGCCGCTGTGAGAAACACATTGTTTGGATAACCGAAGCATGTTCAGAACATACACATGTGATTCCACAAGCACCACTTGGAAGCATTGTCTTTTTCTCTCTGCTCATAGTGTGGTCAGATTTTAGCAAGGCACAATGGCTCTCTCGCAACAGCTTCAGTGGCATCTGATTCATGATAAAAGACTTTCTATAGAGCTGCAGCAGGTGCACCGTGGTGTGCGCCGCTGATGACATCATAAGGCTGATGCCCATGGCAACAGATCTGCAGAGCTGCCAATCAAACAAGCCGCAGCTTGAGAAAGGTGAGCCCAGTGTGCATGTTGCATCAGAAGAACATCTGTTACGGCTTTAGAAATACAGTATATAAGGAAAAACACACACACTAAATCTCTCTCTCTTTCTCTCTATTACACACACACACACACACAGATTGTGTACAGCTTCCTCACAGCCCTTATTGCCCTTTGCAGGATACACCCTCATGTGCTGTTCATCGCTACCTGCTCTGGCATTCTTTTATAGTATCTTTGGCTCTCCTTACAACCTCTCTTCTCCCTGCAATCGGGGATGACAGGAAAATTACACCATTTTAGTTCAATCAAAGGGGGCCGCTCAGCAGAGGGGAAGAGAGCAATGGACATGTTCCTCATAGTCTTCAATTTGTCTTTCTCTAACAAGGCTCTTAATTTGGGTTAACATGTTTGTGTTTTCGGGTCGCTGCGCAATTCATGTTTGTCCTCTGGCAAGCAGCACAGTCGGGCTGATCACAGGTCACTGCCCCGAATCCATCCACGGCCATAATCAGCAGGAATGAAATGAATGCCTTGTGCGGCAATCTTCCTTGTGCTGCTCAAGTTTATGGCCACTCCCTGGGGAGAAATTATGTCCTCTCAAGGCAATTATTTGTAGTGTTCGGAAGTGACAGGATGACGGCCAGGCGCACTCTCAGAGGGGAGGGGGGAGGGTGGGGGGTGGAGGAGGGGGGCGAGAGAAAGAGAAATAAATGCATTTCACGTCCAAGTTCTTTACTATATCTCCATGGCCTTGGCAGTAATTCTAGTTGAAGATCGTATCTATATACATACATCTATACCTATACAATGAACCTTCATACAATAATATATACAGTAATGTATACATTATATATATGATGTACTGTATGTATTTGTCTTCTTTAGAATGGAAGTGGAGTAAATGGCTGACCATTAAACCATTGAACTTGCGCAGACTACTCCCAGACTACCCACCCTCTGGATTCTCCTCGTGATGAAACGCAGGCAGGCAATGAGGAGGTCAACAATTAAAACCCAAGATTGCCCCCCGCGCCAGAGACTGGCATGCCAACAGACCCGTAGCGCCAGATCCGTCCAGGTTCGTCTCCATCTCTCCCCTTCTACTACACCCCCCCACCCGCCACCCCCATCCCCTCCGCCTGCCCCATCTCCCTGCCGACTGCCTTAATCTAATTATACTGCTGGCGAGCAGAACACCACTGCTTCAGGAGGAGCAGGTCAGCGCAGCCACCCGCCTGGACTCACTCCATGTGTGTAATGGTTATTGATTGAGGTTTGTGTGCCACGGCAATCTGCTTTATTGGAAATGGTGGACGCGGAGGAGGGATACAAGACTAAAAGTCTGCTGGTAAACAGACAGACAGAGAGCTGAGCAACATGAAAGACCTCTGATGTGCACATACAAATAATATATATATATATAGCTTTGATCTATCAAAGGTACTTTCGTTATTAGCTTGGTGTAGCTATGGAGTACTTAAGTTTAATGACAATGGGGGGGATCTGATACTGGTAAAGATCAGCTACGAATCTTTCGCAAATGTTTAAGAATGCAAGATTCAACTTGTTTGATTCAATTTTTGTTTACCACATTGAATGGTGATATGTAGAAATAATAAACAACCAGGTCTCCAAAGTTGAGCTATTCAAAATGTCTTGTTTTGTTCATTAAATTCAATCGAAACCATGGTTCTCTTTGTCCCATAGTCTAGGTATGTGTGTGTGTGTGTGTTTTTGTGTGTGTGTGTTTTTGTCTTTCTATTAAGATCAGTCTGTGTGTGTGACTATGAAGGTGTGTGTGTGCGTGTGTGTGTGTGTGTGTGTGTGTGTGTGTGTGCGTGTGCGTGTTGGCTACAGTTGGCATCAATACTGTAGTGGGCCGCTGGGAAAGTGCTGTTCTAGTCATGTACTGCTGGAATCAATGCATGAGGTGACAATTCAGCCAGACTGAGATATACACAGGATGAATATAGATCAAAAAAGAGAGACGGGGCACAGAGACAAAGAAAAGAAGAGAGAAACCGAGACAGAGCCCACAAACATTAATGGCCAGATGGCACAGAAAGGCAAAGGGAGCCGCGAGACGCCGCGTGATTAGGAGCAGACGCTGCACAGGAGAATCTAGATCATGCTGAAAAATGCCTCCAGTTCACTTTGGGGAACGTGGCGAAAAAGTAGGACAGGTAAACTTCAATTCCAAATCAACGCTCGTTCCCACCCCTCCCTCTGACTCCACTCCACTCCAAAGACACGTGAAAAAAAAAAGAACACAAAGGTGTAAGAAGAGAGAAAGCCCAAGAGCCGGCGCTCCCGCCTCCGCTCGGATGTTGGCCCAAAATGGCCGATTCCACCCACTCCAAAAGGCCTGTTTTTCTATTCCATCAGAGGGCTTGTTATCATGGGCTTATACAGTAGCCTGGTTTGCTCTACCATGCAGACCATGCATGAAGTCGGCTAGCGGTAATGAACACACACAAGCAGAGGCCCTCAGGACTCAGTGAAACTGCAGTAGTATTGGTGCTCAATTGAATGACTCCTTTGCATATTGAAACTGACGTGTTGCACAGGAATTACAATTCGTATCTTTACCTGCACATGTTTGCTGTTATTTCGTTCTTGTTATTGCACCCCCCACCCCCCGTATGGAAACAAAACAGATATCCATTAGAACTGTGGTCAGCTCTGGCGTCTTGACCGCTTCCCTTCAGCAAAAGGGTCTGCAGGCAGTTTCCGGCTAGGACCAGATCCGCCTCAGGCAGGTTCTGTCCTGCCTCCTCTCCCTCTCCCTCTCCCTCTCCGTCTCCCTCTCTCTCTCTCACACACACACACACACACACACACACACACACACACACACACACACACACACACACACACACACACACACACACACACACACACACACACACACACAGCATTCTTCGGCATTCCCTGATCTGATGGCTCACAGGCAGGAGTGTGGAGAGGGAAGCTGCCGGTAATTGGCCTCCCAAGCCACACAGATCCTGCTGACAGCCACACTGTGTCATGTTCTACACGACTGCCAGGTGATGGATGCCCATTTCCATTTTTTGTGCCGTCCACAGATAATGCATTGCACCATAGACTGTCGCATGTGGTGGTGTTTGTAGGGGTGGGTGGTTGGGTGGCGGTGGCACTGTTTTGTGGGGCGGGGGTGATAGTCTCTTGCTTCAGCCTGTACTGTTGTGAGCATATGCAAATCTTGCGGTGTGCAGCAGTTTCTCTTAGTCACTGTTGTCTGACAAGGCCACTGGTTTAGGCTCAATGGCAAGAATACGCAGACTAATAAATCGATGACTCCCCTTTCCCCCGTATCTCTCTCACACGCTGCAATCTTTCTCTCGATCTCTCGATCTCTCGCTCTCTCTATCCCCCACACATACAGCCAGATAGAGGGGACAGATACACATTTTACCAGTGTTTTTACCCTGTAATCTTTTGCAGATCATGCAAACCCTTTCACATGTTAGCAAATGAATTTGCTAGTGGTAGAATAAAAGTGGCAGAATAAAAGCCTATTTTACCGTCGGCCATTGCGCATCGATTACAGGGGCAGCTACTCAGCCTCTTTCAAAAATCCATGCCTCTGGTGGCAGATAGCGTGGGGGTTGATGCGGGGGAGGGTGTGTGTGTGTGTGTGTGTGTGTGTGTGTGTGTGTGGGGGGGGGGGGGGGGGGGGGGGTTGTCAGAGGGAGGAGGTGAGCAGAGAAAGGCCACTTGGGTCCAGTGGTGAGATGGAGACCCACCACCACCCCCACCCAGCACATCAGCGGTGGGCCTAAGTATTCCCCCTGACGCTTCTGTCAATAATCACTGAAGAAGAAACAATAGCTTGACAGTACTGATGATTAATACAGAGGACTGTGCTTACACGACCCCCCCCCCCCCCATGTTGACTTTCGCATGGCCTGGCTCTTTCTCTTCTTGTGTGTGGGTGGTAAGGTAGGGGATGGGGGAGGGATGGTTGGTGACACAGGGGTGTAGGTTTATCCAGTGATTGCCGCAGTGCATCGTGGGAAGTGTCACGCTCCTCTGGTGAGTTCCCCTCCCTCTCCCCCATTTTGAGGACATGTCTCCGAGTCCCAGTCTCTCCCCTAAGTGCCAGCTCCATCCCCTCACATCACAGGCAAATACAAAATCGACTTAGCTATAACTACAGCTATTCCATTTGGCCAACCCCATTTTGAATCCAATCTGTGAGAAGTAATGAAGTTTTTAGCCGAGGCGGTTTTCTTTTTTTTCTCCATTTTTTTTTCTCCAAAATGGATGTTAATGCCTTATAGCATTTAGGACTGATTATGGCTGTGGTTACTGTAGGAACACTATAGGAAGTCATTCCTGCCCATCGCAATAGCAATATATTATGACTCCTGAGAAAAGGCTTATCCTCTAAGTGGCAATGCACAATGCACAATCTACATTTAATTTGCACAGTTAGAGCTATCTCTCAACATTTGTTAATACTATGTTTTTTAACCTACCTCAGCGTTCGTTTTACTGTTAGTAATGTGTGTAATCAATCAATCAATCAATCAATCATCAATCAATCTATCTATCTATCTATCTTTCTATCTACTATCTTTCTATCTATCTTTCTATCTTTCTATCTATCTATCTATCTATCTATCATAAAAGTTGTCTTGACACAATAGGCTACCAATGATGTACTGCATCCCCACAAAAACAGTGAGGATGAAAACAATGCCATTTACTATATTTAGTTTTTTTTGGCCTTTATAGCCTTCAAGGTCTAATTATTAGCATATAAAGTACCGTAATTTCCGGACTATAAGCCGCTACTTTTTTCCCACGCTTTGAACCTCGCGGCTTAAACAACGACGCGGCTAATTTATGGATTATGATACCTGTGACTGTATACGGTGGCTTTGTGTTTACGGTGGCTTTGTGGAGCTAGGATGCTAGCATGGATGCAGCCGCATGGATGCTTAGCTCCACGCGATTTCTCAGTATCTCAATAACTTAACTAATGTCAAAATAACCACAGTCTACCGGCGTAGACAGAACACAACTCAAAACAGTTTACAACAATACAAATCCAGTCTTTTCAAGTTCTTTAGCTCATTGGTTTCAAATTTAGCGTCTTTCTTCTATCTCACTGTCTTCAATCTAACGTTCTAGCTTCTGATTGACTCTTGCAACTGTGCTCTCTTAAAGCAACAGTGCACTTATCGTAACTGGCTGCACCTGCGGCTTATAGACATGTGCGGCTTATTTATGTTAAAAATAATTATATTTTAAAAATTCAGTGGGTGAGGCTTATATTCAGGTGCGCTCAATAGTCCGGAAATTACGGTACTTCTTATTTTAAGTATATATACGTACGCATTTTAGCAAGTAAGGCCATAGACCATGTTAAGGCTTTCTGGCCATGATTTTAGATGGTCATTGCTCGCTATATACAAATGGGAACTCTGACTCTGAAATTACAAATAGCATTAATAATCAACCTCAAACTCTCCAGAGCTCCTGCAGCACAGGCAGTAAATGAAGGAAGTTGAGAAGAGCCATTTGCGAATGCATAAGCAGAGACTTCAAAGGTAATAAATGCCCTCTTAGAACCCGGGCAGTGGCAGATTCATAAGACAGGATTCCTAGAAGGGGAATCCTACATCAGTGGAGTTCAAATGCTCAGGTGAACAAGCCATAAGCAGCATTCATTGGCTTTTTTTAAAATTGGCTGCCGGAAAATATCTCCGCCAATTGAAAACAGGGCGCAAGTGTTTTGATTGCTTGTTCACTTGCCTTTCATTTCAAGTCCCGGAGCAATGACATCACTGGAGGTATGAGCATCCATCTAAGAAGGGGGGGGGGGCATGGGTTGGGGGTTGCAAGGATAATGGCCATGTTTCCCTACAGAATGCCACCACAGCTTTTGTGTCGAGCCTCTCGAGTCCTCATGTAGAAGAATATACCCTTGTGCTGAATGTGCTCTTTGTGCGAAGAAAATGTGGCAAGTATGCAGAAGTGCCCGAAAATGGCGTCCTTGACATACAGAGAGGGAAGAGGGCGGATGAAAAGACAAAGACACTAAGAAAGACACAGGTGCATAAAGGGAGAAAGAGAGAATGAAAAAAGAGAGGGATGGAGGAATAAAGAGGCTGAGATCATAGAGGTGACATGGACCATGACATTGTGAATTCAATTGTAAAGCCCCAACAGTGGGAAAAGCCTGCAGTGTGGTTGTGGTGTCTGAGTTCCCCATTGATGGTAACTCAAGTGTAATGTTACAGACAGAGGAACCCTGTGTGACTGCTCAGAGCTCACTGCCTTCCGGAAACACCTCTCAGAGAGACCCAGGACACACATGGGCACACACACACACACACACACACACACACACATTACTGCCTCGGCCCTCCAAATGCTGTGCATTCCACGAATCGGTGTGGTTTTTTTTGGCTGACCACAGCTCTCGAACTTCAGATACTCACATCTAACACACAAACAAAGTGAAAGCGAAAAATCAGAGGGAGGAAAACAAGGTCAATAAGACAAGCAAAGTTTAAGTGTGTCTTCCTCGCCCCCCGTTTGTATTTGTTTTTCGCTTATATAAGGACAAGCAGAGGTGGAACACCCTTTAAAGCAAACAACAAAGTTGCCTTCCCATGTTAAGCTTCTTATGAGGGTCTTCCATGACGTCCCTTCTCCAGCACTAGCATAGCCCCGGCTACGCTTTATCGCCTGTGATGTTTATTTCTGTACAAGAATCAAAACGCAATATTTACCTATGCAAGACACCGTAGAAAAAAGAAAAAAAAAACGTTGTGGTGTACGGCATGTGGGTTTTGTGTTTTTATGTTGCAGCACGCACACACATATATGCAGACTCACCTGAAAATACCTACACGTGTCTGCATTAGTAATGTTCTGTTTTTTGACTGAACCCTTCCTTGGCACGGCCTAATTTAGTTGAGGCTTTCTCGGGATGACGGTTAATGTTGAACCGAGTCTCGTCTGTTCGCGTACACGAGTCGGTGTGATCTCACCGTCATCCTCACACGCTGTTTGGCATTCTCCCAGGTGCCAGCCAGGTTTCCTGAGATTCTATTTGTGGTTAGCATTCACCGTTTCGTGCAGATGACTAACGATAAGAGATGGTCGTGTAGGCATGGCCCACTCGGTCTGACTCATAGAGAAGAGAGCGAATGAGAGCTAATTACGGTTCTGCAGGGTTGGACACATTAGGGCAGAGAGGAAAATAACAGTGGTTCAGTGGTCTTTGTGAAGGTGTGTGCACTGAGAAAGAGAGACAGAGAGAGAGAGAGAGAGAGAGAGAGAGAGAGAGAGAGAGAGAGAGAGACAAAAAAAATCACAGAGAGATAGCGGAGGACAACAAGAAGAAAACAAGAGCGGGGGTTGGGTGTACTTCCATAAATGTCTTTCTTCCGGTTGCGCAAGACAAGCGGCTTGATGTAGCCTATCAGTTACCACAGAGGACCGGACATGTAGGCTCTTTTGTTTCTCTTCCACACATGTAAAGATGATTTGATGGAAAAGTAATAGCATCTCGAAAAACACATCTGAATTGACTTGCGAAGACTGGGGGACCTCAGCAAAAGCTATGATTCGATTCCAACAGCCCCCCGAACCACTGTAATTTCATAGACTTGCTGAAAAATGAAGAGCACAAATCAACAGGTAATCCATTTTTAGCAAGGCCATCAACCTTTTCAGTCAATGTAAACTTGATAAGAGATGCCTTTATGAACCTTTCAGTCAATGTAAACTTGATAAGAGATGCCTTTATGAAGTCGAGACAGGATTGTTGCTGCCGAGAAGGACCTTACACTGGGAGTGGATAAATAATCACCACAGCACACAATCCCAAAATCGTATTTGTTAAATTGACTTACTGGATAATTTGCGCAATAGAAGCAGGGCTTGAGTGTCAGCAGCAGTCTTTCTCCTCAGGAGTTTCCACCAAGGTCAACATAGGAGACGGATAAATACAGGACTGCTGACAACTCGAAGCTCCCATTGACAAATGAGACAGTGAATGTAGGCATTGTAGTGGCATTCACCGAGCACAACCATCAACAAAAATAGACTTTTTGTGACAATACGGACTGTGTGACATTGCTGTTGAAAACATCGCTCGCAGTGTGAGAGAAAGCCGCAGAGAGAAAGACAAGCGAGGTATATATTTATTTTTTTACAGGGGAGAAATAAACAAGCTACCTCTGCACGCTCGCTAAACCCTCATTATTGCTCATCATCTGAGATGCAACCCTTTTCTCTCATTGTTTTCTCGTTTTTATTTTCCTCTACCACCCTGCCTCTGGAGTCATTGGGCTGTGGGCAAAGCTCTCTGGAGGGCTGTACTGAATGTAGATAGGATCCCCCAACCCCCATCTCTCCCCCCCCCCCCTCCAGACAAACAATAAACATGCTCTAATTGAGAGAAATGATGTAATATCGATCCTCCCCAGCGCTGGACCCTTAGCTTAGGCTTTGGCGCCTCGGCCGGCGTGACATTTACAGCACAGGTCGCTCCGTCGGTCGGGGCTCGGCGTCACCACTGCCACCACCGCCGCGCAAGCGACTGTGAAAATGGCATGAATATGATGAGCACAGCCAGCTCTCAGCCAACTCCCATCTTCTGCTCCACTGTGTCACAATACAGGCCGGTCTCGCACACCGTCACTAACACTTACACAACTCCTGGACAGTGGTTCTTTACCCCCTCCTCCCATCACTCAAGGGTTTCACTGCTCTTGAGGTTTTAAATCATATTTACACTACACCCTGACCTCTGTTTCTGATGTGACAAAATGCCATTTGTTTTGCCCATCACTGCCAAACATGTTTCTCGCATGTGCCGGCCTTGGCATTAATCCGAGGAATGGGAATGGATGTCATGAAATGCATCACAGGGGCTGCTGAAAGCCATCAGCACCCTGACGTTCAAAATCAATAGTCTAGTTTGCTGCCTGTATGGAGTTCAATTTCAACCAGAAGGTTACCCTGATTCACTCAGCACGACAAGGGAAAACAACACAAGGCAAGCTGGGCTCAAAATGACTAGCTTAAAACCCAGGTCAAGCAGAAGAAATTCAATTTAAAGCCGTCTTATTTTTGCGCATCCCTTCATTTCTTCATTGAGCGCGGAAACGAGTGTCGAGACTGAGGGCAGACGAGGATACAAAAAAAAACGGGTCAAGATGTCAACACTTGACGGCCCATGATATTCCAATTACAGGAGAGGAAAGGAAAAACTGACAGGTCTGTGAAGGAAAAAAATCAATGATCTTCCATGTGAATTGCCAGCGACTTCTCAACCCTGCCCTGGAAACCCGGAGACTAAATCCTTTCCTTGTGGCGTCTCAAGGGGTTCTGCACCCATTCCCAGTATTCCAATCATGCTTCCTGCATCAGATGGGGCTAAAATTCCATCTTAACAGAGGACTCGATTGTCCTCCCATTCAAATATGCCCACCCTCCTCCACCCACCCCACCATGTTCATTTTTTTCAAGCCCGGACTTGCTCTCACATTCATCGCCAAGTAGTGTTGACATCAAGTGATTAATGGCAAACCCTTGCACTGTTAAATATTAGCATTTTACACAGCAATTCCTTCATTCCCCCAAGTGTAACCCAGCAATGCTAACTGCTGGGTTGGGGGTTTGCACAGTGAAAATGCTATGAGACATAAAACCCTCCCTCGGTGCTTAAAACAGGTAAATAAACACAAAGTCAATATCATTTTAAAATGAGTTCTACACTGCTTCCGCACGAGAATACAGTTCCATTTATGTAGGTAGAGAGTTTAAGATGAAAGAAGAAATGGACAGAAAATGTTTCCGCTGAACTTACAGAATGGTACTTGGTGTGTGTGTATGTGTGTGTGTGTGTGTGGGGGGGGGGGTGTCTCAGGGAACTTTTTCCTTTCATTTTCCCCTCATTAATGTGAAATGAATGACTGCTGGTTTGAAAAGTATTTTGGCATATAATTTTCACCGGCAGGAGTGACAGCTCAGCGGGCGCCTGCGCCTGTCCCATGCCACAAAAGCACCACTCAGCCCGCTCAACTAGCGGCGAGGGGACTCTTGTTCTAGCCACCCCTCCGACAAGCTTTTCCACTTGTTTTTCTTCTCTCAAGTCATGCATTCAAATGGAAATGACCCCGGTGGTGCCGGTGCCACGGGAGGATGCCATTTATCCACAACCGCTCGGGCTGATCCCCCCTCGGCCACCCACCGCTGCGCCGAGTGGCAGTATCAGAAGCGACCGCGGCGGACGGACGGACGGACGGACGGACGCCAGGTGTGATGGGGGTGGCAAGAGCTGAAAGAGTGAGAGGTGCCGTGAGGGAAAAGGACTGGGAATGCAGCAGTGCGGTGATCAGTCAGGAAGTGAAAGAGAAGAAAGCAAATGATATGAGAGAAGAGGAGACGTGGAACGGAGAAGAAAAGAGTATGTGTGGCAGAGAGGAAAAAAAAGTAGCCGAGACACTGAGCAAATAAGAGAGAGAGCGAGAGAGAGAGAAGGAGAGAGAGAGAGAGAGAGAGAGATTAGGAATGAAACAAGAAGAGAAACATCTGTCTGTGCCAAGAGACAAAACACGCCGGCTTCCTCCGAGTACAAGTCCAAATGTCATGGGTTGATAGGGGGACAAGGACCAGGGGACTGCTATGTCATTAAGTAAACCCCACGAAGGAAGTGTCATTGCTTTGAAAACAGCTACAGCCATCACTGCGCAGCTACAAGCCACTCTATCTGGGTAAACGAGGCGGCTCTTTACTTTGTCAGATGGCCAACGGCTGGTATCTCTCGGCGGAACTCTCCTCTTTCGAGCCCCGCTGACCGTTTCAGGGCCTGCAAGGGTCATTAATGTCCTCATGTGCACTGACGGGTGCCCGCTGTTGAAATAATACTAGCCTAATTCATTTCCGCAAGAGTGCCCACATCTGCTGGGCATCGCGGGCTGTGTAACTGTCGGTTGCTTATGATTAAGCCCCGGTCAGCGCTGAGTTGGCTAGGCTGGCGTCCCTGTTGCCACGCAAGGGGGTGAGCGAGTGAGAAAGTATGCAAGCGTTAGCCTGGTGATTCGGCACCCGCGTCCAAATCTCAGACAGCGGTGGTGGTGGCGGCGCTCGGTGAATCACCGCGTGTTGTTGTCGTCGCGCTTGCAGGGCTTCCTCGAGAGCACGAAACCTCTCCCTTTCACTGTCTCTTTCTTTCTTTTTCTCTTGTCTTGTCGTACATAGGGGGCATTCACAGGGCAGAGGGGACTGGAAAAAGATGTGTGGAAACAAATATTATTATAGAAAGGCCTTTCCAGAGCCCTTCTCTAGAGGGAATGCACAAACTTGTATGAATCACAGTGTTCTTCTGTCGAACAAAAGTTCCTGAGGTACTTCTCAAGTACCCATCATTTGAGCACGCTGCCTCAGAAAAGCCCACAGTATCCTCAGAGACTCAACACACCCTGGTTACCACCTATTTGAACTGTTGCCCTCAGGGAGACGCTTTAGGACCATCATAGCAAAAATAGACAGGCTGAGAAACAGCTTCTATCCCAGAGCCATCATAGCACTTAACAATGCACAAAACTGACCTGTATTTGTCTCTCTGTTGTGTTATATGTCTTGTGTTTTTATAGTGTAAATATGTATATATATATGTTCAATCTATATTTTTATTGTTTTTGTGTCTGAGAGCTGCTACCTCAATTTCGTTGTACTTGTACAATGCCAAATAAATATATTCTATTCTATTAATTTGAGAGTTCATTCATCATGGCCTCATCCCTAATCTTAGCACCAAGGTGGAAAGATAAAAAATGAAAAAAATGTTGGCAAAGAATATTCACTTCCTGAGCAAACTGGAAATAGAGACATGGATAGGCATAGATGCTGGCCATATATAAAGAGCCAATTGACAACATCAACAAAGAAAGAACTCTACCAAAGCATTATTTTGATATATGGCCGCAGAGGAGCCTGACCAGTGCAGAATTCCAGACGCATGAAGTTGATTTGGGCCCTGGGCTGAGGATATACTGTCTAGTGTGTAACTCTGACACATCGTTGAAGGCTTGTCATTCATCACATTGGCAAGCACAGCTGAGTCCAAGCCAAATTGACCATGCCACAGAGGCAGATGAGAACGCCAGCGCAACTGAACTGAACCATCTGAGATATTTGCAAGCACTCTCACAAAAAAAAAGAAAAGAAAAAACTTTATGGTTTATTTGAGGTCACCTGGAGCCCCGAACCATGAATTTCAAAGTGGCCCACTTGCAGAGATTTTACTGCATCTGACAAATTGAACGAGAGTATCCCATCTCCTCGATGCATCAGTTTGTGTGATGTTTTTTTTCAAGGCAGGCTATGAATACTTGAGTAATTGTAGGTAAACAATATACAGCCTTGTTATGAGCAGGTATAATTTAAGTTTACTAGGCTAATTTACTATTTGCACTGCAGGCTCGGAGAACCATTATCCATTGCATTAACCATTGAAAATGTGTCTATAATACGTAGGAACTCATTACAAATGGTACTAATACACTGTAACTAATACAGTGGATGCTTCTCTTGAGACTGAATTTAAGGAATTCTTCATGGTTGCTGCCCTTGGGTTGTTTTTTTTAAACTAGATATATCAGCAGTGGTGAAAAAGCTCAAGGAAAATATTCAAATTAAGAAAAGAAATACAGCTTACACACACACTGAAATACGCTCCGAAATAGACCTTTCCCACTCCACACACGCATGCAAACATGACAAGGACCATGTTCATATTGGCTAAAAATACAAGGTGATATTAATCAACCATGACAGAGTCTCTGGGTTGAGCACCCCTCATAGATCAAGGTTGGCTCCGTCTCCAAATGACTGGAGTTATGGAGTAAACAACACACATGGCATTAGCTGGCAGGCCCCGAAGTGGACGGGTGAGAGGCGCAGCAGGACCTTTCCAAAAGACCAGGCAGGTAATCACACTGCTGGTCTGGAGCCATCAGCTGGCTGCTGATAGATGGGAATACTAACACTCCTATTAGGTGGAACAAGGCAGAAGTGGAGAAGAGAGAGGCGGGGAGGGGGGGAGATTCATTTGGGCTTGGGGTGTACAAGATGCCATGTGCTAGCAGTTGTTCTCCTGTGTTGCTTTTTTTTTGTGTTTTTTAAATAAGAAAACTCCAGAGCCCCCACCACATCATACGCAACCCCCCCCCCCCCCATCCTCCCTCCAAACTTTATCCTCTCTTGCTCTATCTGAGGCTCACTTAATTAACTGTCAACACTAGCCAGTTATGGTTCCCCAGTTTATGGGAAAATAATATTAACAACCGTGCAAACAAATGAAAGGGGGGATATGAAGGCAGAAGAAGACGATGACGATGATGAAGAAAAAGAAGACGAAAAAAAAAGGAAATGGTACAGGTCTGGGTGTGTGTGAGTGTACGTGTGTGTGTGTGTGTGTGTGTGTGTGTGTGTGTGTGTGTGTGTGTGTGTGTGTGTGTGTGTGTGTGTGTGTGTGTGTGTTTGACTTGGGACTGTCATTTGAGTGTTTGAGAGGGTGACAGGGACTTATACATCTGAAACTTCAAACAGCCCAGGCACATATATTATGAATATGAGAACGCAGGCGAGGAGAGAGGCATTAGATGGGAGCTGTGCTGCTTGAGTACATTTCTCATAAACTTTTGCTTATGCCTTCAAATGAATGTTTGCGCCTTGCCGTGCAAGGACGCGTGGAGAGACCGTCAATCACACACTTTCATAAAAAAGGTATTTTGCCTTCAGGCCATCAGCTGACACTTTTTATGGCTCTTTAATACTCTCTGACATCCAAAAAAATATCTGATACAAAAGCTAGCGGTATTTCACTTCGGCTATTTTCTTTTTAAACTTGACACCCGAAAGAAGGTAAATATTTGTATTTCACAAAATTCAAGCTGGATGGTATGGTTTTCCCTCAAAGTAATGTATTGAACTGTGGCGGGGCCATCACAGTTTAATTTCCTGCCATTACATTTCACATTGCTAAGAAAAAAGAAGAAAAGACAAGCAATCTTCTAGTCTCACCGTCAATACTGCAAATACGTCTCAGGGTCTCTGAAAAACGCTGGAGTGTGACTGCATAGTCAATCCAACATGAAAGCACAAAGTACAAATCGCCATCAATCTCCAACTTATAAAACACCTTCCACCATCTCTCCACTCGCACACAAACCACTCTAATCTGGTCTTCCAGACACATATCGGGAAGCTTTTCATCGCCATCTTGGTTTGCTTTTTGTTTTATTTCCAACCAATACACATTACCCATGGCTCCTACATTGTGGAGGGAGACCAAATAATGACCAATTTTCCATCCTTCAAAAACCAAAGATTGGCACAAATCAGGAGACTGAGAAGAGAGCCTCGCCTAGGTAACTTGGGCTCCTCAGGTAGACTAAAGACTGTCTTTCATGCTCAACCACTTGAGTCGGGGAGGGTGGCCTGAGCTACTCATCTGGGGGACTTGCATAGATGAAAAAGCCCATTCTAGTCCCCAAAGGTGGCAATCTCGTCCCATTATCTAAAACAATCAAACGCCTCGGCCACCTCGCTCGCCCGTCCATCCCAAGTCCCGGGGTTGGTGCTATTTGCCATTCAGAGCGTGGCTTTCCCCATGTGGGACGCCATTGTGCCAAGCTGTCTGCATTATGCTCTGGTGCATTCCTCCGGGCGCTACTCCTCCACTCAACACATACACACACACACCACACACACACACACACACACACACCTGCTACACAAACAACAATCTCGAATGCGTCTGCCGAGCACTGCAACACTTCAAAACATCTGATAGCACTGGGGGCCACGGCTAACTTTTTTTTTTTTCGGAGTGGAAAGAATCCTCTGGGGAGCTTTTTTGATGATAATTCGGGCTTATTCTCAATGCTACACAGCCCGGGTTTGTTTGATGCGCACATCTGCATGCCTCTTGAAGTGGATCCCATGGTCCTTACCTATTTGCGTTTCCAGGGTGCTTATTTTGTTCTCGGAGGGGAACAGGATCTTGGGTGGCTTGTCTGTCAGAGGGGCTGCGGAGAGACAACAAAGAGGGTACATGAATAACATTTCGTTTCATGCATACATTTCACGGCAGAGAGAGCAAAACACACACATAGATTTTCCTTAGCCGCGCTATTCATCTCAAATGACAATTGCACCCTCAACTACCCCACCCCCCAAAAATATTAATATAATAAAAAAAAAATGTCAGAATGGAACGAGAACATAGCTGCAGGACAACAAGCAACAAAAAAAAAAGAAACCATCAATAAGATTCTGTCTAAGGCTCCCGACAGTAATGTGCTTTCCAAAACTTCGGCTGACAACCATTTCGGCTCGGCTAATGGCTTCAGTACCTCCGGGACCCAGTATGTCAGTGATTAGGACAAGGAATATGCCAGAGAATGAACATGGATTAAGGTCAGATGGTGTTTACTGTGCCGAGTGCGAAAAACCCCAAAGCATCTCTGTACGCCACAGCCTCCCCAGGATGTTTACTCTTATTTATAGGGCCCTTTTAAGAGCGTGGAAGCTAACTAAGCTATTTTCTGCCGCCTAGCCAGGCCTTTCGCAGAGAGGGCCGCTTCACTCCAGATGCCAAATTGTTCAAATGCTTGATAACGGCCAGATGAGAAGGGGGCTCTAAATAATACATTTGTGTATTTATAGCAACCTTTATTTGGAGAGACAGAGAGAGGAGATGGAGGAAGACGGGTGCCGGGGTGTGGAGTGGTGTGGTGTGGTGTGGTGTGGCGGGGTGAAGCAGGCGCGAGCTCCGCGGGACCATTACGAAGTGTCAGGAAGCAGCGGTTTTAACACGCAGCTCCCACCGTTGTCAGGATCGCTTGAATTTACCGACACGAGTCTGAGCTAATGGTCCACGCTGACAAAAAGAAAGAGGCCACACCAGCGGTATCTCGATTACTTCGGCAAGGAGACCTAAAAAGCAGTCGACAGTCGTCCTTTTTTCTTCACTCCCCCGCCTTGTTTTAAAACCCAACTCTCCTTTTGTTTGAAATACTGGAGACTCCACAGCAGGACATAACAGGGGAATTTTCTAGTCGAGTGCGTCACTTGATTAGGAAGGACTCCCCTTTGCGGTGGCCTGTGAATGTTGTGACTCAATCCAAAATTCATAATTCACTAAGTACAACCGAACAGTAAGAAGAACACTAAGTACAACCGTGTTAATGTAATAATGCTCGTTAGGGTGAGGAGTTATGACAAAAAAGGGAAAGAAGGGGAAAAAACTGCTGTCGAAGACATCACCAGGGAAGGCCATTCACACATTAAATGTACATGAAGAGGACATGATCACGTGCATACATTTGCATTAAATGACAAAGGAAATGTAGTCATTTGAATGTGCTAAGGTGACCTGGATTACCGGAAACAACCTGGAAGACCTGGCATTTTTTTCAGTTGTAAAGAGGGGAACATGTGATGCAGTGAAGCTGTCAGCTCTCTCTCACACACACACACACACACACACACACACACACACACACACACACACACACACACACACACACACACACACACACACACACACACACATATATGCATGCACACACGTACGCACACACAATGCTGGGGAAGATTACATTTTTCTCTTGGTACTTAGAGAGAATCTGACTTGGTTCTTTTTTTTCCCCTCTGTAAGCCTTGACACAAACTCCTTCTCAGCGAGTGGGAGAAAAACATGAAATTCACACTTGACTTTCAGATGTTAGGTTGCTGCTGCTGCGGCAGCACCAGCACAGCCGGCACAGAGAGGGGTCACCAATGAGTCACCCGTTTTTTAAGGGCAGATCCACCGTCCTCCCCCACAGACTACACCCGCCTCAATTACACAGTCGGAAGGAATAACAAAAAGACTTGCACTTAGGGGCCATCTCATTATCAAGACTCTTTAATTGGCCATCTTCTTTATAATGTCATAAGTAAAATCTTCACGTTGTTCCTCTTCCTTTTAAATAGCACTAGATGAGAGCTTCCACCCCCCTGTGAGAAGGAGAGACTCAAGCCAAAGGAGAGAGAGGGAGGAAGAGAGAGACAGGGAGTATTCAAACATACAGTATTCTCTCATACAGCTCTCTGAGTCACTGGTCCCTTGGGGTGCAGGAGAAATGGTCTGTTGTAGCAAATCTGATGAGCGCTCACATGGTACCTTTTAGAGACCTCCGGAGGAAAAAAAAACGAAACTAAACCAAGAGCAGGGAAGTCAGCCAAAAAGCCCCCAGGTTATCTGTTTGTCACGAAGAGAAGATGCGTTTCCACGGTGGACTACAGACAGGGATTGCTGGATGTTTGGTGGGTCTCAGGGGTGCCGGAGAGAAATATGAAATCACCCAAACTCAAGGTCACCCCGACAGTGCTGGCAAGTCTGATGACCTTGAGAAAAAAGTGATGTGATCGGTGATATAGCACCTACAGTATTAAGTTTCTCATTAACTTCTTTGACATTGTGTGTCACTGCTTACTATATCTATCTACTTATCTATCTTTATATCTACATGTATCTATCTATCTATCTATTTATCTATCTATCTATTTATCTAATCGATCTATCTTTCTAACTATCTTTTTCAATATTTATCGTTAACATAAACATCATGATTTAAGCAAGTGATATCTAGTGTATGTATTCGCTTCTTTATTTGCAGTTTTCAAGTGATTTAGCCAGGAAGTGACTGTTGTCTCAGTGATCTGTCTCTATGGCAGAACCCAGACTCAGAGAGCTCAGAGAAATCGTACAGCTGATCTCACAGTCTATGCTATCGTGTCGCTACATGGTCTGGCCATCAACTGAAGCACTCTGAACATCAACGGAATCCTGAGTGAACCCTATAATATCTTCTGCTCTACTTTCTCCATCTCTCTCTATCCATCTCTCACTCTCTCTCTCTCTCTCTCTCTCTCTCTCTCTCTCTATCTTCACTGCTCCGCTCTCTTCTCTCTGCTAAGAGAGATTGTTCATTATTAATCCCCTCTCTGGCTGTGGACTCTCTTGCGCTAGATCAGAAGGTTAATCAGAGCGCCTCTACAAACCCATTACGGGAGCCTGTGCATTGGCAGGAGCTACACTTTAGCCCTGCCTTTTTAGCCTAGCGTCTTTAGAAAACCACAAGCCTCCTCTATGCTGTTTCATGCTCAGTTCAAATCTGATACAGGGAAAAGATTGTGTCTTGCCTCTCCCTATCTGTCTGTTGGCCTGTGTGTCCTATAGAGGTTTTTTTTGGACCATATGCAGTATGACCCTTATGTACACGCTGCATCAAGAAAAAATGTACATACATCATATGTTCCCAGTCATTCTATAAAAGGATATGGATAGCAGTATTTTGCATGCAAGTGCAAGGGTACGCTCTATAAAGTATTGCTCCTCCAATGTTGCGTGTAATGCAGAGAGGCTGCCTACTTGCATGGAAATGCATATTAGAGTGAAAAATGCTGCTTCAGGAGAGGCGCCCGTACTCATCAGATTGCTCAAATGATGGATGCACTTCAGGGTCAAGCTGTATTCTCATCCGGCAGAGGAGACCTCAACCCGTCTCCATCAACCCCCACCCCCAACCATACACAACCCACCCAGCCCCCCTCCCTCCTTGTGCATCCCACACATCACATTGTGGAACATGTCCAAAGCAGTATCTAATATCTACATATACATTAGTCCTTCACACGTTTGCTACACCTACACCTCTCAAGCCTTTCCTCCATCTATCCATCTCCCGGGGCCATCTGCAGTTCGAATGCCTACAGCCGAGGGGGGGGGGCTCTAGCTGGCAACAACCCATGACAAATCCTTCTTTCTCTCAAGCCTCAATAAAGCTGGAGCATTTTTTCATATCTATCTTGAAAAGTGTCACAGGTGGTGGTGGGCCAAGCTTGGATATCCCACCTGACGTTCTGTCACAACATTACACATTGTAGCGCTGGCAAGCCTTAGCAGGCTAAGTAAAGGGAGAGACAGATTGGAGAGAGAGAGAGAGAGAGAGAGAGAGGAAAGAGAGAGACCAGTTTTTGTCATTTTCCGTCCCAAGGCTGCACTCTTTCCTTTGGGCCTATCTCCATAGTGATTTAGTCAATATCAGTTTCTGTGAGAATTGCGCACACTGGGCGAGGCGTCCATATGCTTATTCATCTGCATTTGTCATTACAATTGCCTCAGTAACAGTCATGTTTAGGATTGCTTTGGCTCTGTGACTGCATTGCAGACAAAAAAAAAGGCCAGGATGTGTCACAATGCATTTGTCGCCAGGCTTCTGCACTCTCCATACACACACAAAAAAAAAACAGAAATGGCCTCTGTAAAACAACAACAAGAAAAACTGTTGATGTTTCATTTAAAAGAAAGACTAGAAAAATGAAAAGACCAAAAAACATGGAGCAAGAGACTGAGGCGAACAAAATATGTGGTCATGTTCCTACACAGCATTTCTAATTTGCTCACATTTCTGCGTGTTCACCTTTGTCAAACGGCACTTCATCATTCCCCCTATAATGATGACAAATGCGAACAGGAAGCAAATGAGCATGGGAGTCTGTCCTGTGTAAGGGGCTAAACCATCCAGAGAAAGAGAGACGGAGAGAGAGAATGCAGAGACACAAAGGATGAAAAAGGAAGGGGAAAAAAAAGACGGAAAAAAAAGTACAGACACAGCCATTAATTACGAACTCAATTCAAACGAGAAGGGCTCGGTAAATGTTTTTCCTTGTTGGCACGCCACACTCCACACACAGAAAATCTCATTATTCTAATTACTCCTGTCTTTATAAAATATGCATTGATTATTTTGTTGCATGAGGACATGGAAAGGGAACACAGTCTTCCCCCTAAAATGATTAGCCCCTACATGCGGCTCCGCTCATTGGAGGGCTGAGGGGGCCATTGGCTGCTGTTTTGGCAAGAGAGGCGCCCGTGTTTGTGATGACTGAGGAAAGGCTGGAGGAGCTGCATGAGGCTGCCGTGCGCCACCACCCAAAATAACCAAGAACCAAAATGATAGCAGTGATGGGTCCAAAATGGACATCTCTGTCGGCTTCCCAAAATTAGAGCAGAATGGTGAGGTGATAGTGAGGGAAGAAAAGGAACAAAACACTCTTGCTTGGCATTTTTGCACAGTGCACACAACAAAGTTACTTTGTCATGTGTTTCTGTTTAGAACTTTATGGATATGGAAATGTATATAGGTAGTATAGAAAAACAAAATGTTTCTGAGGAGAAAAATAATACTGTGCCAAATTTTCACTCAAGACCAAGCTATATACGACATCCTTAATGCGTTTTCTCACAAGACGTACACCCATGGGATATCAAAACCCCAAAAGAGTTATCATAGCCTAGCTATGTGCTATAGTGATACTGTCATGTTTCATGTTCAGAACTTTTCATCAAAATGCTTGGAGAGTGAACGGGTAGAGGGAGGGGATTTTGAAATTGATAAATATGAAAGGTATGATAATTCATTCCAGATCCTACTTTTGGCCCATGAACATGGATGTGGCTGGCACATATGCAAGAACATTACAGAAGATGAGAGGTACACGAGGTGCAACTAATGAACTGCTTAGAAGTAGTATTTTGAATCATGGTGCTAGGCTAAGATCGCTCTGTAGAGACTTTTTAGTGATTTCAAAGGTAAACTTGACGCTCTAACTTTGGTGTAACATAAACAGTTATTGATTTAACTTGTTTCACTTCTTGCCTCATGTGATAAAAAATGCATGATGCCAACAGCAAACACAACAACCAAAACACTTTTTACCACTCACTCAGATTCACAAACACACCATACGGGCACATCTACATATACACACACACACACACACACACACACACACACACACACACACACACACACACACACGCACACACGCACACACGCACGCACACACACATGGGCTGCTGATGACATGTATGCACATAGCCCCTGCAAAGCACACCCTGCATGTTGCACTGCACGTGTCAGATGAGGAGATTAGACTGGCGTGGGTGGGCCCGATCCCACCTCTTTCTCTCTATCTCGCTGTCTCTATTTCTTTCTCTCCTCCTCCTCTCTGCCCCTCTCCTCTCCTCCTCTCCCTCCTCACTCTCTCCCAGTGGACTCCCATGTAATGATACCAGCTTGGCGGAATCAGCGCCCGTGCGAGAGATAGATAGAGAGAATGAGAGAGAGACAGAGAGCTCTTAAAAGCGTCCCAGCCGGACCGACCACCATGGCTCCTCTGAAGGAGATCAGATGATGATGGATGAGAGGAGGAGTCCTAATAAAAGCGCTTCGTCTTCTCCCATTAACTGCCCCCCCAACACCCCCCTCCACCACCAATTCCCTCCCATTTACTCTACCGCGGGGGCTGGGGGGCTTCATCACACACATGCTTCATTAAAGACCACTTCTCCAGACGCCCATTTAAAAAAAACGAGGTAAAAAACATATAAAAAATAAATTGATGGATCTTTTTATTTTTTAAAACAGCAGAAGTAAGGGAAGGGAGGGAAAGTGATGATGGTATTCTGTAGATTGCAGCCTTATCCTCTGGTTATCCTCTGGTCTGACTGGACATCTAAAATGTCTGTCTTTGTGGCCCCAATGTCCGCATAACCCACTACAGCCGAGTTAGCCACGGTTGTGCCTGGGGAAAGATGGTGCTGGAAAATGGAAGTTCATGGATAGGGATGCTCAACAAGTCCATTCCTCGTGAAGCGACAGGAATGTCATTATTTAAGGGGATTTACGCAAAGAATATCACCTTTGGGGCTTGTTACTTCCCAAGTGTCAGCCCAGATACACCACTCAAATCAATTTGCAGACACAGACCTCCCTCAAATCAGATATTCAAGCGCCATTCTACCTGAAATTATATCTCCATTCGCTGAAATCGATATCGGTTCCTTATCCCATGATTACATCTTTATGCAGCCCAAAGGACCATATATACCATATATATATATATATATATATATATATATATGATATATATATGATGCCTTTCTCTTCACGCCAGCCAACCTTTCTACTAATCCTGTCCAATTACACCCATTAATGTGAGGTATACCTCTCAACGGCGTATTTTTTTTGAGAGCGTAGGGGACCGAGATCCACTCAGTTAGGACCGATCGTAGGCGCAAGCAGGGCCACTAATCACGATCAGGGTGGAAGCGGCACTCTCTAGGGGAGATCTTTTAACAAATGTCAGGATTGAGCCGGGGAGGAAATTGCTCTCCCAAAGGCAGCGGTACATCAGAGGCACCAAACGGGGGCTAGTGCTGAGCTCTCAAAGAGCACTCGACTCAAACATGAGCTCACTGCAAAAAGTGCTCACTTTGTTCCAGTTAGGTGTGAGAGAAAGAGAGAGAGTGAGAGAGAAAGAGAGAGAGAGAGAGAGAGGGAGAGAGATAGAGAGAGAGAGTGAGAGAGAGAAAAAGGGGGGTGGGGAGGTGGGGGGAACGAAAGGGAGAGCAGTAAAGAAAAACACACCCGACGAAACAGCATCCTTGTGCCAGGCTATAATTGGGTCCCACTGGTTTTGAGAATTTGCAAAGGGACCTGCTTGGAACAAAGTTAAGAACAAAGAGAAGGGAAAGACAAGTGATAAATCCATTCCTCGATTAATATTTTCTTTTCCTTCATTTTTGTTCCATGAAAAAAAAAAAACCGCCCCCAGATAGTGAGGCAAATGTAATTTACAAAAACATTAAAATAGGAAAAACAACAACAACAGTTGATTCTCTTTCTTATTGCGAAGCCGATCCTCATTTCACCTTTCATAAACTATCAGCGTTGTTTCCATCTGAGGCTACCAAGCGATGCCCAGACTCGTTTTGCAGAGGTGCACCAGGTGGCATCGTTCGGGGTAAACAAAACCCCCTAACCCTCTCTTCAAAAAGCCGGCAGGCATAGGTGGTCTTAGATTCGACTAATCATCCATCGACCTGGTATCGAGCAAGCCAAGGGGCTTCAAAGGGCTCAAGCATAGGCATACCCTTTGGATTTGTTTGCCACGTGACCCATAGGAACCTTGGTGGAGGCTCTTTCATCCACACAGGAACTATGACCCTGGTGATTTTCTCTTTTTTTATTTCCCCCCGTGCTTCGAATGAGCCCCGCTTCAGGGCTTCAAAGTGCTAATGAGTTTCATCTCAAATACCACTTTGCTCTCTTCAGTCTCTTTTTTTGTCTTTGTACGACCAAAGGCAGCAAAGTGGCTCGCGGTCGAAAGTGCTTTCGTATCTCTGTGCTGATTCTTTTGTGTAATGCTTTTACATTAAGGGCATAGAGTATTTCGACTGCCACGTTTAAGAGTCGGTCCTGATGAGGCATCACACGTCCGAAAGGCATTCAAGGCATTAGCCGGCACTCAAGAGTAACTTGAGATTTTATTAAATCTAACAAATAGACAAGAAATGAAGATAGGCACTGCAACGGTGTCGGAGAAAAGAAGAGATACAAAATAAAAAGAAACAAAACAACAACAGCATTTTATTACATCGGGTTATAAATAGTTTATGAAGGCCCAATAGGGATAGTACTATTAAACCAGCGTTTCAGGCAATGAATGGGAAACTTTCATTATGGTGAGGCACTAGGGAGGCACACCCAGGAGAGTGGCATCATTAGATGGGGAACTACAGAAGAAATATGTGAGGTCAAAACGATGGTTGTTTTCCCCTCCAACTTTTTCACCTCAGGAGGTTGCAGGTGTAAAGTGTGTGTGTCTGTCTGGTGCACCTGGGAATAAATACCCACAATAGGTATGCATAGCCAACAAACCAAAAATATTGTCATGTAATTACCTTCAATAATCTTCAAACTTATCTCCACCTGCATTCAAATGGAACCACTCGAAATTGGATGCATTGTCTTAGGCCAAATCCATCGCTAGCGTTGGGGAGAATGATGATCAGTACACCTTCTCTCCCCCCGGTGAGAGGCAGGAGAGAGCGGGAATAATAAGCAGCAGATGCGAACACAGTGCTACGCTTGAACAGACCTGGGTAGGCTGCCTCAATCCCGAAATATAATGTGGAACAAATTGGTGGGAGGCTCCCGTCTCTCCCCTCTGCCGTGGTGCATCATGGGAAGGCAGGGAGAGAAGAGAGGGGAAGGGGGGGGGGCGAGAGGCAAGACGCATTCGGTGGAAATTTCCTGATCTTCATTTAATCGCTTAATCTACTTATGAGAACGCAGAGGATCTTCATGACCGCAGGGGAGCTGCCACGCACCGTTTCGCGAGAAAGATACAACAGGGGGGGGGACGGGACCGTGTCCTCGGTGGGAGAGATGAGAACATAATAGCGCAGCCTCACCAAAATAATGCTTGGAGAAACGCAGCGGTCTACCTGCCCGCTTGCAGCAGCAAACACCCTGCCCTCATTTTCAGCCGGCGCGAACCACCTGCCTCCTCAGTTTTATAAAGTCTGCACACTCGCGAGGCCAAATGGGCTGACTGCGGTGTGATAACCCTTTCACTGCGGCTAACCGCGCAGGGTTAAATCTCCAATAGGGGTGAGGGATTTCCTCCTCTCGACTTGATTAGAAAATTCCGCCCCCGGCTGACTGCGTGGCTGCCTGACAGACACGGCCGCCATGCTATCAGTCTCACCATTGACTGCGTGTGTGTGCGTGTGTGTGTGTGCGCTCCGGTGCCCCCTCTCTTTCTGTCTCTTTCTGTCCTCGTCCCTGTCTCCCTTTTGCCTTCTTCTTTCATTCTCCCTTTCTTTATCTCTTACACGCTTCTTTTCATTTCCTTGTCAGAGTCTTCCTCTCCTTTTCTCCTCTCCTCTCTCTGTCCCTCGACTTCCCTCTCTTTCTCTCTTGTTTATCTCCTCCATGGCTCTGCATCTGGTATCTGTGTATGTGCATGTGTGTGTGTGTGCATGTGCATGTGCATGTGTGTGTGTGTGTGTCTGTGTGTGTCAATGGAACATTATCTACCGCAACATGCCTGCCATTTTGTCACTCACTCTCACCGCACCTGCAGACCTGCATCTTTACCCATCGGCCTCTAGTAGAATGGCGTCCTGCTTTGGGGTGTGTGTTTGTGTGTGTGTGTGGCTAGGGGGGGTGGGAGGGGGGGTGCAGGTTGGGTTAGGTGGTTGCACTTCCCCATCTTCCCCTGTGGAGGGGCTCACTCTGCTCAACTCCAGAGCAGCTCGGCACAAAGCTCCTTTGAGGAAACGGTAAATAATGGATGCGAGCCTCTCTAATTAAAAAGCGTCCCATTCTCGGTCACGCATGGCTACCTCACCGTGCTCATAAAAGAGAGAAAGTGAGAAGGAGAGAAGAAGAATAGAAAGGGGAGAAAGAGAGAATGAGCGAGGGAAGGAGGTGGACAAGGAGATTGAAATACAGGAAGTGGTAGAAGAGAGAGAGAGAAAGGGAGAGAAAGATCAGACCTGAATGTGGAAGTCTGAGGAGGGGGTTGTCTGAACACCGTTCAAGTGCTCTGACGGCTTGATGGAAAGACCTAACGCGCATGAAAGTAGCCCTCTGACATTTTCCCCAACGCTGATTAGCCTTTTCATTTCACAGCCAAGCCAATCACCTCCATCAGCACTGGGGGAGCAAAACATACACTTAGCCTCCGTCTGCTCCAGCGGCCCACATCCACCGTCTGAGCCCTCGGCGCCAGAGCAAAACAGAGAGGCTAAATGGCCTATTGTCATTCAAATGCTCTCACATTTACACTCCCCGCGTGGGAATGCAGGTTTTTGAGCGCTCTGCATCAACTGAAGAACCTGCCACAGCTCCTCCTAGCTATTGTGTGTTGGTAAAACTGCGATAATGCACAGGCACTGCTGCTGCTGCTGCTGCTGCTGCTGCGTAGTGGCAAAGAGGGGAAAAACGTTAGGAGATGAGGCAACCCGAGACGGAAACCTCCATAATGAGTGCAGAGCCCTTAAAGCAAATCTACCACATCCCTCATCATGGAGAAGATATGTGTGTGTGTGTGTGTGTGTGTGTGTGTGTGTGTGTGTGTGTGTGTGTGTGTGTGTGGAGTTGGGAGGCTCCAAAGGAGGGGGGGGGGGGTCTTCCTGTGGAAGGTACAGTAGAACATCTTAATTAACTCTCAGCATGATTTAGCCCCTCTATTTTAAAAACGATCATCGCAACCCCCTCTCCGTTCTCTCTCTTTTTTCCTCCCTTTTCTTAATTATACCTCGGCACGCTCACACCCTCCACGCCCCTCCTCCTGTTGTTCAGGCCCACAGTTCCACCGGGCCCCGGGGGGCCTCCGCCGCTGTGGATGAGTTTAAGGAGAGGTGATGCACTGGCCTCTGCACACGGACCACATCCGTTCCCCCTAAATCTCATCCATGGAGCACCTTGCTTATTTAAACTCCCACCACCCCAACCCGACTCCCCCACGTCCTTCGGTGTTCGGTGTCAGATTTGTGTAATGGCAGAGAGGAACACTGGGAAATATGTGGTGATGAGATATGAGGAAAGAGAGAGACAGGAGATTGGGGTGGGATGGAGAGATGAGAGGAGTGTGAGTGAGAGAGTGAAAGGGGGGAGAAAAGAAACAGAGGTGGGTTGAGTGAGATGAAGAGTGAGTGAGTGAGAGGGAGGGAGAGGGTGAGGGAGAGAGAGAGAGAGAGAAAGAGAGAGAGAGAGAGAACGAGAGAGAACGAGATGGAGTGGACTGAGGGAGAGAGGGAGGGATAGAGAGTGAGAGTGTGTGTGTATGTATGTGCAGTAGCAGAAGATAGAGGGAGAGGGAAAGAGAGCGAGGGGAGGAGAGGGAGCTGAAGAGAGAGCTTTTATTGATTTCCGTAGTTCCTCATATACTGCTTTCTCAGCAGCTACAGGGAAATGCAGACATTTGGCTTCACCTTAAATCTACCAGACTTTGACAAGCAATACCTATGTACTTCTTTGTAATTAAAAAATGGATTAATCTCTGCATGGCAGAGTCTTTCATAAATTCAACACTTTCCTCCACCCCAGCCCCCCTCCCCCAGCTTGCCTTTCCCCTCCTGCTCCGAGGTTCACCATCGGAGGCAGTCGATGGTGCAGAGGCAGTTCACATTACCCCGAGCTCATCTATATGCATGCTATTTACTTTAGTGCCAGGGAGAGAGAGGGAGAGAGCAGGAGTTAGAGTATACTGCAGCTTTTTCTGTCATCTGTATCGAGAGCAATACTGTACATGCAGAGCCAAAATGGCTGCTACATGTACAGATATTTTCTTGTGTGAAACAGCGTGACTGCGACATGACCGCAGAGCATCTTACGGTCCTGAAATTAAAGACTTGGCGAAGGGTAAAAAAATAAATATAACAGCACTTACAAAATGCATGCAAGCTCAACGTACACATTAGGAGGGGGTGGCTGGGTAGGGGGTGAGACATGAAAATATTTTTCAAAGTTGTAATTAGGCAGATGTGCAAAGCAAAGGGAGTGTTGTAATTAATCATGATTGCCTTAATTATGCATTGTTTTCACAATAATGAGGACGATGCAGAGGCAAACACTGCTGTGGCCCAGACAATTTAGCTTTTCTTATGGAATCTGACGTGCCTTGCTCAGCTCCAATTTAACTGCTTGCCGCAATGGATATTAAAAATGCCAATCTCGCCCTGGCAAATAACTTTTCCTTCATTTTCAGTTAACCAGAGTAACTGAAATTATCTTTTTTCCCCTTCCCCCCCCCCCCCCCCCCTCTTGTGCTCTACAGCGCTTGAGAAAACTTTATTCTTTGAAGTCAGTTGTAAATGGTATTTTTTTTCCTGCTTGCAAAAAGAGATGTGATACAATCTTTAATTAGGAGATTGAGTGCAGTTCCCTTTGCTCTACAATAATGTGGTCTGCTGACTGTGAAAAGACCATGTTGTGTATCTGAAGGATAAATACTTGTGTTTTTCTCTTTCAGTGGATGTCGAGAGCATCTGCTGGTGCATGCATCTACCTTTCAGCGCAGAGAGTGAAAACTAGGCACAGAGTGGACTTTATATAGATGTGAAGATGAGAGCGGCGTGGAGAATGACAGAGGGAAAGAGAGCGAGCATCACCATGCATCTACGGAATGTAATTGCCTATATATCTCTAGCACCCTTCCTCTAACCCTCACTTTCTTGAGTGGTGAACAAGTTGAGAGTTTGTGTGTGTGTGTGTGTGTGTGTGTGTGTGTGTGTCTGTGTGTGTGTGTGTGTGTGTGTGTGTGTGTGTGTGTGTGTGTGTGTGTGTGTGTGTGTGAGAAAGAGAGAGGGATAGAGTGAGAAAATAGAGCAGAAGGCATATTGAGCTATTCCTCTATGGCCTTCCCCTGAAAACAGCAAAACAACTTTATGTAATGTATTTAACCATTCCTTAACCAGACTGGGTCAGTCTCTTTAGTAGCGTGACTCTCTGTGAAGGGACATAGAGCTAAAATTGGTAGATGGAAGAGGGAGAAGGACTCTGAAACACTTTTCCCGGAGGTTAAGGGCCTGGCTCTACGGTCCACTGACCTTAATTGTTTGTAGGTCACTGAATGTCCTTTTAGCAGTCCATATAACATTCTTAGGCTTCCAGTTATCAACCTCGGCATATAGACCTCACATTTGAGAGTCTTTGGTTCATCGTCATGGGAATATAGTAAACTTTTATAATTAAATGAACATTTCATACCATCTACCGATTACAATCATTTACCCGAAGTGTATAGAATTCCCTCACTTATCAAATAGCAGCGACTCCATGAGGGCCGTCATTTTCAACAACCTCGAGAGTATTAAAATAGCCTCTCTGGTACAGTCCTGCTGTTGCTGCTGAATTAGAAAATATAGTTATCAGGCCAAGCCTGGCACATCTTAACACCATCAAAATCAAAACATCATGAATGGGAGTGAAACGTCACAAGTGGGGAAAAAAATCGTAATCAGATGGTTAAACTGATATAAAGCAATTAATTCTGGTGAAACCCAATTAACTGCAATTAATCCCATAATCCCCTTGATAACCCCTGCATGGGGCTGTGGTATCTCAAACAGTGGTGAGCACACATGGAGCCGTGAAGCTTCCCGCTGGGGCAGGGTCTAGGGGGGGGACAGTGGAAGACCCCTGCATGGCAGTGGTGGTACAGAGTTCTGGGGACCAACTATGACTCCCTCCATCATCAGAGGTTGTCTTAGAAGTTAAGGATTCCATGTGGAATATTTTTGTGTTGTGTTTTACTTCCCCATTCAAATGAGTTAAAGATTCGGCCTTCTTCGTAATACCTCTAAATCAGACCTGGGCAAAGTGCGGCCCAAGGGCTATTTGCGGCCCGTTGGCTGTCCCTGTGCGGCCCGCGGGGGTCAATTGTAAATTAGGAATCAAACGTAAATACCTGTACTTATCATACGGCTCTTCAGAATGTTCCAAAAAGTTCCGTTGATTTGAATGGGCCATCCCAACGTTGGCAGGTCTGTAAATTCACTGCTGCGAAATATGTATGACTGCTGTCATTGGCAACGGGTTTTGTGCTTCTAATTCACATATTTCATATCATTCCGCAACGCAAGTAGTCCAGTCATTTAACGTAACTGAAAGTCATTGAAACTTGAAGTCAGAAGGTGGGTGCGTGAAGAACTAAACGGCAACAAAATCTTTAAAAAGAGGTATTTTGGAGAAATGTCTTCTATTGTTTTGGCAAGTAATCGTATAATAAGCGGGATATTTTTTGATTTCCGTAGGCCTACATTCGTGCGTCAGGGCGTGCCTGCGACCATTTGCGCTGATAAAAATTTATATTAATATTAATTTGTATACTTATACTATTGCATTGCAAGCTTGCTCTCGTGTGTGTGTGCCATGTGTATTGATCGTCTGGGAACACCTTTAATACTGCAAAAACATGCTAATTTTCAAAATCGTTTAGGTGAATGTTGATTAAATAATGTTGCCGTTTTTATTATGCCTGCACCAATTTTGTTTGATAGCCTAAATGTAACATCTACTCTTACCAGTAGCAGTTAATCAAAACCATACAATTAGATACAACTTATATTGAGCAGAATTGAGTTCAGCCTATTGGTCCGGCCCTCCACAACAATCCCACTATCTCATGTGGCCCCTTGGGGAAATTAATTGCCCACCCCTGCTCTAAATGTTGCTGAATTTGATTAAGTACAAGACCAGGAACCCCTTAGAGAGCAGGATGAGGGTTCGGGTGGGTATGGCTACCTGGAGGGAGAACTGGACAGACAGTGCGATGAAGTATAACCTTTAGAAAGCCAGTGGTGGGGCTGAAGGTAGCAAAGGTAAGTGGAGACAAACTTGTCAGAGGGATGTCATAGCAGCATTCATTCCCATGTTCACACGACAAAGAGCTCCCGCAGGAGACCTTGAGGCTATAGCAGTTTATGAATCAAGAGCCTGATTTCCTTGATGCTGAGGTGTTTGAACTCTGAGGAGAGTGAAGAAATCCCTCCCATCCCAGCCTTAACGGTGTGCTGATGCATCATAACTTCTGGGTTTGGAAATGATGGCAACTACCAGCCCCATGCCACAAAACAGTACTGTTTAACAGTTTCTCTCTGGTCTGTTGAAGCTCTTTCTGCCTTAAGACCATCAACATGATAATAGTTAATCTAGTACAAAAGTATAACAATAAAAAGCCTTAGCATAGGATTGGTTAGAGAAGCCCCTATTGCCAAAGCATTACCATCCCAACTTCACATTAATTAAGCTCAGGTGATCGTTAGCAGAACGAAGAGGGTGTTTGGCAGGTTGGATGCACAGATCATTTGTCACGTTAATATCCAGGCTGGGTCCCTCCTGCAGTAGTAGGTTGGGAACATTCAACACCAACAAAAAACTAACTATGTTTCAGTAAAATGGTCTTTGTCATGGAGAGAACATATAGTACAGATTGATTGTTTGCCTCTTGTGAGAAGAACCACACCATCACTCCACTCCAAATCGAATCCTAGATGGTTATTTACTTAATTACTGATTTATCAGGCAGCACTGAAACATCCTACATACACCTAACACAAAGTTTTTTTTTTTTGGCATCTTTGGGAAGTATGTAAAACGAGAAGCACCAATTAGAAGTGTGTGGGCAGAGCTGATATTTCCTGCACTTTCGTTTCATTGGAATCTGAGGGGCCTTGCAGAACTCCGTAGGAGCAAAGCAGTAACAAAGTTCAGCTCTGGCCTCTAAGAGATTTTAATGAAGCTCAAACTCAATGTGCTCTCCCCTTCTCTGACTCCTGGCACTAAAACCCACACTCTTGCCCTTACTCTTTTCTGAAATTATTTTCTGAAGCCAAGAAAGAAGAGGATATATATATATATATATATATAAATAAATAAATAAATAAAACACCATGAGGTCGAGCGTGCGAATTAACATGCTCACTTCTCTCCTGCAGGACTTCTGTACATGCTGGGAGCTTGTCAATAATTAAAGAGCACCTTCACGCACACACCACATCCAAAAAAAAACAAACAGTTAGGACACTACAGCGTTTTGCCATAAAACAGCAACACGGCCCCGTCCTGAATAATGGAGGCCCTTCAAATTGATGTTTCATAACGTAAACAAGATTTTTTTTAACCAAAACAGGCTGTGCCAGTTAGGGAGTGAAAATGCACATGGGAAAGGAACAAGCAAGGCCATGCTCAGCGATCCAAAGAGATTGGCCTCTCGTGCAAGGAGCGTATACACATATATGTTCTCATCTTGTCGCTCTCCTCTCATAGACAAGCTAAAGTATGTCTCAAGGTTTTTCCATGACCATTTCAAAATACAAACAATGTGATTTTGTCAATCTCACCACTTTGTGTGGTTTAAAGAAGCCTCATGGGCTTTTTGTCCAAACCTAGCAAGCTAACAAGCTAACAGCCAACAGACTTGCCTTGCCCAAAAACATACCTATAAAATAAAAACATACCAAAAAAACAGCAAAAACCTATTGTTGTGGAAATTTGACTTGAGTAAAGTAAAAACTTCTCAGTGAAACAGTTGCCTTTCGGTCATTGTAATGACAACATCTAGAGTTCAATCATACCATGACTTGCAGAAGTAAATCATAAAATATTTTTTTTTCCAGAAGAAGAATAGAAAAAGGAATGACATGCTTCGAGAGACGGACAGTGATTGCTAGAGGGCATCTGCATTTCGAGTGAGGGCCTGATTCGACCTGACTGTGATCTGAGCCTACCCCATCCCTACAGAGCTCCTGTCAAAAGCACCAAACATCCAAAAACACTTACCTCTGACAGAGAAATAAGAATGAATGAGAGATAGAGAGACAGAAAAGGAGAACGAGAGAGCCAAAAGAAACGCCTAATTGCTGCGGTATGTTGTTATTTTGAAAGCTCCTAATGGAAACTCATTATAAGTTTCATCTGCCAGAGATAACATCCTACCAGTAGGCACCTCTGTGTAAAATGCATCATACTGTTCTATTAACAATTTATGCAGCATAACAAATGCAAGAGCACCGTGGCACTGCACTCCATACACTCTATAGCTTCCTGCAAGGGACACCGAGCGGGGCCCTACACCATACCTCTCTGCAGGAGAAGTGAGCCTCTATCTTAACAGTCATGGCCGTAACCACCCACACGGATTACACATACAACTGGTTAAACAAATAGCTACTTAGGGTTTGGTGAACTATAGATTTGTTTTGAGCATAGATGGACTGTCTTAAATATTACCCATCTGCTTACAACAGGTGCTTTCGCAAATAGGAATATTTATATTCTGTTTATTTTTTATAAAGTAGTTAGTTAAAAAATATGTAGGCTAACCTTATTAATGATCATGCCTCATACTCAAAGACTGTTTTTTTTGCTAGATTAAGAATGACTTATTATTCATGCAGCAATGCTTATAAATATGAAAACTATTAAGTATTGTTGCATAATAGGAAGAAATACATTCATTGTCCACACCTACCTTCAAGTAAAGTATCAACACACTGATAATAAGTTCTTAATTTAACAAAGTCCAAACCCACAGAAGCATCAAAGAGAGTTCAGACGGAATACAAAGATCTATTTCTTAGATCTTCTTCGGCAAAGGACAGAAGAAACTGCATGTAGTTTACACCACACATAGGATGTTGATCTCAAGTAGACAAACTTACTTTTAGAAAACCGCAACAACGGATTTTTATGTAGTTTATAGAAAAATTCTTAACACCCCCCCCCACACACACACACACACCCACAGACTACCACCACCCCCCAACCTTAACAATTGTCAAACCCTGGTTATGGCACCGCACCACCCGACACGAGTTATGTGTACAATACACATAGGCCTGCAAAGAGGATAGGCCATTGCATGTTAAATGTTTCATAATGCATAATGTTATATAATTAGCACAGCACAGGCTGTACCTGGTATTTCATCTTGGCTTAGTCCTCCTCTCATCTCAACTCACTGACCCCTCTCCTTCAGAGGGCTGCTGCTGGCGCTGGATAAAGGCCTGTGATGCACCATGGCATAACTGGGTCTAGGGGCGGGGCTGGGAGAAGCTACATGAGGGCTGAGAGATGTGCCCAGTGAGGTATGTCATATCCCGTGCTAAGTAACTAACTAACATCATTCTTCCTCCATATCTCTCTCCCTCCACCTCTCTTTCTCTTACTCTCTCTCTCACCTTGAACTGCTTGAATCAGTACTAATTCATCTATCCACAGACTCTGCACAGAGGTATACAGTGGTGTATATTTGCCGCACAGTGCTTTCGGATGTGTTCTTGCACTGTGTCTGTCCGCTGATAAATTCGATTTTAGCGTGGCATCATATCTGAGAGCCGCTCGCTCACTCGCCTGCCCGTCTGCTCTCCCCTGCCAGACACCACTTAATCTCCAGGGACACGGTGCACCGCGCTGTGCTGCCAGTTTCACCCAGCTGTTCAAACAGGGCAGAGACGGGTGCCAGCACCTGAGGACCACTGTGCCAGGGAGGCGGGTGGTAGAGTTGCAGGAAGGCAGTGGAACAAAAGCCCTGTGGTTTTGTCAAGCGTAAACATACATATATGCTATGTATTATGACAAATGTATGTATGATAAATGCATACAGTATATGAGAGGTGAACACATAGAAACACACATGCGTGTGTGGACACACCGTAACACAATGAGAAACCGCAATGCCAACTATTCATTAAAAAAGACTATTAACACAAACCAGAGAACACCCATACACACACACACAACCAAAGAACCTGAACAATACAGAACTCTCAATCAGACAGGGTACAATAAACAGTGCAATCAACTCAAGGCAATTATCTTACAACAGCCTGCACTCAAATATTACCTCATGTACGTCTGCCAGCACGGTGCTATTATCTGTCAATGTCCTGCACACACACACACACACACACACACACACACACACACACACACACACACACACACACACACACACACACACACACACACACACACACACACACACACACACACACACGTATGATGTGAGAATAGACAGGCAGTTGGTGAGTCTGCTCTGCCTCCTCCATTGGATCTGCTCGTGTCGTGCAGCAACAGCGGGGTTTTGCCAGGGCCCAAACAACAGACCCGTGTCCTCTGTGTATTGTAAATCCCAGACTACCAGCATCTGAGGGACACTCTCGCTCTCCACTGAACAGATGAGCACTTGGCAGAAAGCACCAACGACAAAGAGATAGAGAGAGAGTGGGAGAGAGAGAGAGAGAGGTACAAGATAGGATGGCCGAGTAGAGAAAGAGAGAGCAAGAGAGATAGTGACGCAAATTGACTGACTAAACAAGACTAAATTGCACTTCTAAGGATAAAAGCACAAATAAAAACAGACCACCACAGTGTAAGAGGCCTTGTTTACCACTGCTTGTCCCAGGGGCCTCGCTCTCGAATGTCTGTCATGTCCCTGAGGCTTTTAAAGGTCTCTACGTGCCCACTCATTTCAGCCAAATGAAAGGCTCTAGCCACAAAAGCCTAGACTACAGGGAGAATATGGACTGATTCGGAATTACCTGGATCATATCCTGTATTTAAGTCAGTATGAGCCAGTTTGGTATGCTTTTTTATGTAACTGACATTTAGTTATTTGCAAAGCACCCTTAGTTATGTGCATTAGCTAAAGTTGCTTTACTGAAGCCAAAGGCACAACCCCAGGAGTGAAAACTTGACTTAAAGAGGTCACATGATGAAGATACAGATGGGAAGGGGGATTGAGAAAGGAGACTAACTAAAGAGGAAATTGTTTCTCAGTGGTATGCAAGAATTGATCCCTCGTCCATCACACACTAGCAACAGAGGGGTGGGGGTTAGGGTTATGAAATTAGAGCCCAGGGCAATGCCAGGACATCTAGGCCCAATAGGTCCATAAAAGGTCTCACCCACAGCAGTGCCTAAGCACTTATGATGTACCCCCCCCCCCCCCCTGTGTGCAGAGTCAGAATAACTGGTCAGTAAGGTTAAGACTCAATGTAATATGCAAATGCACATAAGCAATATCGCTGCAGTCACTGAAGAGCTCCAAGCATTCCCATTTCCACATATGGTCACTGTGATTAACGCACTCTCTCCTGCCATAGGGGGTCTGACCTGCAGGATGGAAGGCGGGAAACAGCCATGCCCTGGCTCCAATAAAAGAACATATATATCTGCACCAGAATGCTGAAGGAAACCAATATAGCCAATATAGTGTTAGATTAACGACCATAAATCTCTGGGATTAAAGAGTTAAGTGGTCTGCTCTGCTGTAATTGTAATGTTCTGGCTGGACAGGCTCTTGGGGACAGCCGCCCCCCTCCCCCCCTCCTTTTGCCCTCCAGGACCCCTTGGTCGCCTAATGCATGTGTCCATAACTGTTATATGTGCTCATATACATGGGTCAGACACTGTTAACAGAGTGGGTCAGTCATCGTAAAAAGAAAAATAAGGCGTGCGCTTGTGTACACGAGTTGCTGTATAAACAGCTGGCGTCACTCGACTTTTTTATGGGCGTTTCAATGAAAAGAGAGGCAAAATGGATAGATGCGGCCTTGTAATTGACCACCGCCGTAAGAGGACGTCGGCGAAGAGCAAATTGCGGCAAGGGTCGGGCTTATGAAAAAGGAAAAGCGAATCGTTACACGATAGACAATCCGCTCATTAAAACACAAAGTGTACGCTTTTGAAGGACTCTGCTATTGTATCTAATGGGCTTTGTGGGAGCGTCTGCATGTGGATGGAGAGCTTGGTATGCTCGCTGTGTACGCAAACGTCCTCTAACCAGCACGTTCTCATCTGAACAAGCCTCGTTGGCAGCAGTACCATAAGTACTACAGAGGCTGGCAGTGAGCTCGACTAAAACGGCATTCTGTGTTATAAATGCACATCTGGGTGGTTGCGTGTTTGGCATGTAATGTCTATGGGACAGTGGAATATGTGGGAAATGTGAGATGATGTGTGTGATGTGTAATTTGTGAGTCACTGATCTGAACTGTTGATTAATTTCTCATCTGCAAATCCAATAAGAGTGTCTCTCTCTCTGTCTCTCTCTGAAACACACCTGATATATTGTGGCTTGCCGTTTACTAACTCAGCTGTGTTTACGGTGTCTCGTTTTTACCTGTTTTGATTTAAATGCGCCATCAACCAACACTTCAGTATCGCTGCACTTGCTGGGATGAACTCGATGGAGCTTTCATGATTCTTTCTGTGAAGCAGTAGCATGGTGTCGTAAACAAACACACACACACACACGCACGCACACACACACACACGCACACACACTCACACATTTGTAATGGGTCTTCTGGTGTCTCATCACGACATGACATAGTTACCCCCTCACCCTTCACCTCATGAATCGAACACCACTGTTGCGAGCGCGTGCAGTGCGAGACCTCTCTGCGGGTTGGCGGACGCCAGCGTTTGGGAAGTCGCGCCGCGTGTCGTCCACTGGCGTTCTGCAGGCCACTGATATGGATGCGCGCTGACCCGTGTGATGGGAGGGGGGAGGGGGGTGTGTGTGACGCACAGTGTGGTCTGAAGGGTAGAGAACAGCCACGCATCTCAGCGGGAACTCAAAAGGAGAGGAATAAAGAGAGTGGGAGAGATGGGAGAGAGAGAGAGAGAGAGAGAGAGAGAGAGAGAGAGAGCGAGAATGACAAAGCTACAGATAGGGGGCGAAAAGGAGAGAGAATGAGAATGATGGAAAGAGAGAGAGAGATAGAGAGATAGACACAAGGAGAGAGAGAGAAGGACAGAAGAGACAGAATGAGAGAGGGAAGAGAGAGAGAGAGAATTAGAAAACAAGAGGTAAAGTGGATGAATGAGAGAGAGGGGAGATAAAGAGAGACAGTGAGAGAGAGGGAGATAGAGAGAGAGAGAGAAAGCGAAAGGGAGATAGAGAGGGAGAGAGAGAGACAGGGAGAGAATGAGAGAGAGCGGGAGTGAGAGAGAGAGATAGAGAGAGTGATAGAGAGAGAGAGAGTGAGAGAGAGAATGCGAAGGAAGGAGATCTGACACGAGAGGCCCCCAGCAGGCTCTCACACCACGAGGTAGCGTGGTTAATGAACTGGCTCGTCTATCGGCTCCTTTCATTCTTCATCGCCACTAATTACATCACACTGGGCGCTAACATCAGGAGGCCCGACAACACGCTCATATGGTGCGCTGTTTGCGCTGGGATGTGCTGGATTAGACGCAGGGTAGGGCTGGGTCTTTCTCTGTGTGTGTGTGTGAGAGAGTTATGTACGTGTGTGTGGGTGTTGCATGTGTGCCTGATGATATATACAAATCTGACACATTACTTCTCAATAAAGATATTTCCCTCCCACACAACATGCGCGCGTGCGCACGCACGCACGAACGCACACACACAGACACACACACACACACACACACACACAACACCTTAACTGTCCACGTTGATGTGTTAATCACTAATCTGCACTAACACAACTTGCCTAGCAACATGACTGACCAATAGACTCTTTAAATAAAACAAAAAAACACAGAAATCAGACAACAGAACGGAACAGAATTCAAAGAAGCAAAATAAACTCTTGCGAAGGTTGGCCGATGTAGTCAAATTTAGCTTGTGTTTTTGACATACAGCAGGCCGATGACAATCACGCTAAGCACTTGGAGTCAATTATCCAGGGGTTTACGATGGCATTTCAAAAGGTGACTGAACTAATGAGGTTCCAGATTTAGTAAGTGCATGTAGACAGGATCTCAGCAGAACCCTCCCATATGCTGCTACTGTGTCTGAGATATAACAGCCACCAAAGCCAATACAGTGCAATGCTTATGCGTACGTCTATTAAATTAGTTCATATGTAGATCCATAATGGACCAAAAAGTTCAGACGTGATGCTCAGCTTTGGCAGGCTTTGCAGTTATGGTTCTTCCGTGGTGTTCGCCACATGTTTCCCTCGTTCATAATGAATACAACATGTAAGCGCAGGGAAAGCGCACTGTGTCTGACCTTTGGTAATCATGTGGATCCCGTATGCCCAGTGACATTTTCATAGGAGAGCAGTATGTAAGGCAGATAATGGCAAAGTGCTACCAGCAAGAGTCCGCATGGCGTCTACGGCTACGAGGGGGAGATGCGTGTTACACAAATCTGTGTGCGTTTGTGCAGAGCCGGGGCCTTGACAGTAGTGGAGCCCTAGGCGAGATTTTAAAAAAGCAAGCTGATAGCTGACGTAGCAACATAGAGTTATGTTAGTATTGCAAAAAATGGAAACCACCATTTGATTCACGATACGGATCCTGACTTGCGTGCACTGAAACTGGTGCGTGCTGGACAACACAAGCATGGACAGGAAGTGGATCCGTGAGCTTCTTAGGCTGCAACAGACAGTATAGCCTTGGGTGTGTGCTAACTTAGCCTACCTGTTAGCTGGGCAAACTGTAATATTACATAGCCTGCCACTGTTGATGTGACAGAAACCTGCCTATGCCACGGGCCTCCCCTGTGTGTGTGTGTGTGTGTGTGTGTGTGTGTGTGTGTGGGTGTGTGGGTGTGTGTTTGTGTGGAGCATGCGTAGAGATGCAGGGGGGAAATTGAGTGGTGTTTGGCTGGTGGATGATGATTGGTGTGAGCAGTTGTGTATGCCTGCGTGGGTGTGTGTGGGTGTGTGTTTGTATGCATGTGTTGTTGGCTGAACATACATGTGTAAAATGAAGAATTGATTTATTCCCTGGTGTAAATCCCATTCCCAAAAAAAAATAAAACGGATCCGTCTGGTGGAAAAAATATGCTCTGGCTTGTTCTCTTTTATTAGACCTTCATGGGGCCATCATGGTGATGGCTGGAACAATCACCCTTAAAGATGACAAATCAACCTGCAATTATAACTTCACATTGCCCAGAGAAGCAGCCACCTAGATCCACACACATGTACACACACACGCTTACACACACACACACACTTACATACACACGACCCCCCAATAGTGGGCTGGTGACTGTGTGAAAAGAGGCAATTATTCCACAGCAAAATGGGCACCTGAACCGAGGAAATGGAGGTCTGGGAGAAAAAAAAACATTTCTCTTCCTCGCACGCGCACACTTCATGTTGCTTTTTCCTCCATCTGTTGGCGCGCCTTGCTGCCGTTTCATAAATAAAACAGTGCACGCCTGCCTGACAATATGCCTTAAGTCTCTGTTTTGCTCCCCCCCCCCACACACACACCACACACATACACACTCCGTTCTCCTGTAAGCGTCAGTGCAAGACTTTTAGTGCCACTAAAATAACCTGTCATAACAGCGAAACCTAGCAGCCATGCAATCAATTCACATCACATCAGCCGGCTGGGCCTGACCACAGTCACTGACCTAGCTAAGGAAGCTAAGGTAAACTGACCTAACAGACTCTCTCTCTCTCTCTCTCTCTCTCTCCCTCTCTCTCTCTCTCTCTCTCTCTCTCTCTCTGTGTGTGTGAGTGTGTCTGTGAGTGTCTGAGTCTATGTATGTGTCTGGATCAGTGTGTGCCTGTGTGTGTGTGTGTGTGTGTGTGCGTGTGTGTGCGTGTATGTGTGTGTGTGTGTGTGTGTGTGTGTGTGTGTGTGTGTGTGTGTCTGGAGCAGTGTATGGCTGTGTGTGTGTGTGTGTGTGTGTGTGTGTCTGGAGCAGTGTATGGCTGTGTGTGTGTGTGTCAATCAGACACTGACTACTTGTGTTTATTGTGGATGAGTGTGCTTTCATCTGTGTTTTTGTATCTGTGTGAATGTGTGTGCCATACAGAGAGTGCTTGTGTGTGTTTTCAAGTGTGTCTTGGTGTGGTGTGTGTGAGAAGGTGCATGTGTGCATGAGAGAATCAGTGTATTCACACGGATAAGAAGGAGACAACCAGTGTGTGCGCACGTGAAAGCACGATACAAAACAGACCAGAAACTGGAAAAAAGATAATTTCTCTGCTCAAGAGAAGGCCAAGCACGGAAGGAGAGAGAGAGATAGAGAGAGAAAGAGAGAGAGAGAGAGAGAGAGAGAGAGAGAGAGAGAGAGAGAGAGAGAGAATGCAACATAACATGGATGGATGGAGCACAACACAGACTGTCCATTGGGATACCTTTTGAAATGCAGTACATCATAGGCATCAAGGCCCCGGCCAGACGAGCTCCCCCACAGATCGCATCAGCACATTTATTTCACTCTAAAAACGTGTCCACTTGTTTAAACGCCTCTTTATTTGAGTTTCATTGCCTCTGACAGCCGTTGCAAGTCATTTATCTGGAAAAAGGCGGCGAGAGAAGCGGCACTTCCACTGACTCGCCAACAGATGGCATGACACAGCCTGGAGGGCGGGAACCTGAGGGTTTGACTTGTAATAAATGTGGCCATATCTCTTAAGAAAGTGCCTTTTGTTTATATGTATTCTTATCTAGATTTATACTAATGTTACAGAAGTGACTAACCTTCACTGAGCATTGCACTCTGCACTGTCTATATGTCTGAGTGGCATAGCCGGCTCCTGCTCCACGGGAGGTAGAATGGGTTGGTGCTCACACACACAAACAAACACACACACACACACACACACACACACACACACACACACACACACACACACACACACACACACACACACACACACACACACACACACACACACACACACACACACACACACACACACACACACACACACACACACTATACTCCTAGTCCTAAACTCAGAGTGGCACCTCTGGTGTTCTGGGCGTTTGTGAACACTGTGTGTGTGTGTGTAGCCAAAAACATGAAATATCGATAAATACACGCCACATCAATCCGCTTTTTCTGTGAGGAGACTTCTGACATGAGGTGAGTGCATGAGAAAGACAGTGCTTTTGGGGGTCTGGAACATATGTAATATGTTGTGGAGGACTGCCGTTCCTAACAGAATTACTAAGAAAATTAAACTAAATAACACACACACACTCACACGCAGAACTTTATTTTCTTCCATTTCTACTTCCTGTGGACTTCTGCTCTTGATTGTGCACATTCTATGGCACTAACATGATTTGGACCTGGAGATTGTTCTCAAACACTCTTCCTTATCCTTCTATCTTACCTTTAAGTCACTTTGGATAAAAGCACAAGACAAAAGAAGAACTGAATAGAACAAGGACTGAAAAGTAATTAAGTTAAGTTTAGCAATAGGTCAGGTTTTAAAACTTATTTCGACATACTAATATCTGACTTCCAGTACTTAGCTATCATTCTAAATCATTCACATATGCTTGTCAATCATTAATTCTCATGGCCTACTAGGGCTGAACGATTTGGGAAAATAATCTAATTGCGATTTTTTACCAAAATATTGCGATTGCGATTTAATATGCGATTTTTTTTTATCCTCTTTTTTTCCCAACAAAACGTGATGAATGATTTAAATATGACCAACACAATATTAGATACATTTAGTGTAAAATATTCTTTCCCACATTTTACATTTCTGCTCATTACAGAAACAAGAACAACAAATCGGTGGCTTTGCCACTGTGCATTTAAGTAATTTAAAAAAAGTAATTTTAAGTATAAACACTAGGCATGCACTTTTTAAACACTGTGTGCAAAATGTACCATCTTAAAAAAAAAAAAAAAAATTAAATATTTTTTTTTTTTTTTTAGACCACGTTTTTTAATCGCGAACGTTGCGGTTAGAAAATCGCGTTCTATCATATCGCGATTAAATCGCAAATGCAATTAATCGTTCAGCCCTATGGCCTACACTAAGGAGTTTATGTTTTTTAGTGCTGTTTGTTTTTTTGTTGTCTATCTATATGTCCGTCTGTCTATCAGCAGGATTACGCAAAAACTACAGGGCCGATTGTCATGACACTTTGGTGGAGGGGTGTAGCATGGGCAGAGGAAGAACCCATTAGAGTTAGGAGTGGATCCAGATCAAGGGTTGGATCCAGGAATCCCCCCCCTTCCTTTAACATGGCATGACAGGGCATCTGGCCCTGGTGGAGGTCTGAGCTCTACGAGTAGTTGTGTATGTAAATCAGGGTGTTGGTGCGCACTAGCGGTCGCAAACACGGGGCAGGAGTGTGCGGTTCATGTGCGGTCGCACCACGACCGTCACAGGGCCCCCTCTAGTTTTACATCCTCATGTGCCTGTTGAAGAGATATGAACTCACAAGTCTTCACGGATTTGTTTATTGCACATCCTCTACACTAAGGCGAAGGCAGTGCTTTCTGCTGTCCTTGGGTTGACATTCGATAGGAAACCGAAATCAAAAAGCAAAAAGCCTGTCAGAACTGGGGAAAAAGCAACATTTCCACAAAACCCACCTGGGCCTTTCATGGGAGGCCTCAAAAGAAGAGTCTATAAACACGCTCGCCGCAACACTGTATCCTGGACTAACCCTCTCTCTCTCCCTCTATCTCCTGAAGGGTGAGGGAAGAAGATATAATTGTTTTCTTTTCCCCGTCTGACATTGAATCGACTTCTGATGCATGGCTGTGTGTGTGTGTGTGTTTGTGTATGTGTGTGTGTGTGTGTGTGTGTGTGTGTGTGTGTGTGTGTGTGTGTGTGTGTGTGTGTGTGTGGTGTGTGTGTGTGTGTGTGTGTGTGTGTGGCTATTTTATCCTTGTTGACCAGTTAAAGTAGTTGTGATTCAGTGCTAAAAACTCATATAGAGAGGTCTGGGACTATAAAAGAGGTACTTTGAAGACCAATATAAGGAGAGGAATATTCTATCTTCGTCTTTGTTTGTTCTTTCCTTATTCCCACTCGCTGTACGTGTTAGAAACTTCCTCACTTTCCCGACCCATTAGCAGCAGTTTAACACCACTCCCTACCATGGACACGTGATGGCACTAACGAAGTGATAATTTGGCAACAGCAGGCCTTAATTATGTGACACGTCATCCTAATTAGGCCTCCCAGATGCATGAAGTCATGAGGAGGCTCACGCGTACACTTGTCAACTCATTAGCACGTGTATTCCCAGAGAACTTTGCAAAACACTCCCAGATTGACTGACACCGTATCTCTCTCTCTCTCTCTCTCTCTCTCTCTCTCTGTATGAGTGTGTGTGTGTGCATGTGTGAGTGTGTGTGTGAGTGTGTGTGTGTGTGTGTGTGCGTGCGTGCGTGCATGCGTGCGTGCATGCGTGAGTGCCCGCGTGCGTGAGTGTGTGTGTGTGTGTGTGTGTGTGTGTGTGTGTGTGTGTGTGTGTGTGTGTGTGTGTGTGTGTGTGTGTGTGAGAGAGTGTATGCACCTGTGCCAGTGAGAACTACGTATATACCACTGGTATGCAATTAAGTAAGAAGATTAAAGTGTTTTATTATGGATCTGTGAGGGATATACAAAGTATACTGTGTATGTCCTTGTGTGACTTCCATTCTCCTGCCCACAGCCATGTCATGGTACTCAGTAAATCTTAAGTAACTAACTGTAAAAGCTGTTGTCATAATGCATAAACATTGGAATGGCTTGGACCTTCCAATGTATTGAGTTGTTTGATTTGGCTAGTGACTGGATGCATGGAGCATCTTGCCTCCTTCACATTGCCTTGTGACTGTACGTGCTACAATATTAAATGTACTGAATATGAGAGAGACAGAGGAAAGGAGACAAAAAGATAGAAAGACAAAGAGAGAACAAAAGGTTTCAGACAAACGTCCTTCTTCAGCTATGCACACATAATGAGAGTGAAAGGGTGAAACAGGAGAAAAGATGTCTAAACAACACACAATTCACTCCAATGTCCGTGTGTGCAGACAAATTCTTCACAAAGTTTTCTCACATCTCATCAATGTGATCACCACTAGAGATGAAGAGTCCTTGATTCTGGTGTTACATGAGCCAACATCTACTGTATGTCTATTGCAAGAAATATTTCCTAATATTACGCTATGTGTTGCTAATTGATTAGTTTCACTTTCAACTAGTATGTCTAAGATCTTTTTGTCATGTTTAAGGACAGATGTAGTGATTGTTTCAAAGGGAAATAGGCTCTGAACAATCCAGTACAAGATTTTTATTGTGGGTTTTGACAACAGTTTGCAAGTTGGATGATGTTTAACACCAGTGGAATTCTTTCTGATAAGCCGGCTGTCTCATGTCAAGATCATTTTCTGTACTACCAGGCTCACCACAGGCAATTACAAGTGTGGGAAATCCATAGTCAAGAAAATAATCTTTGTGTGATTTTTGGTTTTTGTAGTGTTTTGATAAGATGACTGGCAATACAAGTGAAAGATGGGTGTAAAATAACTAGGGGCAGTTATCCTGCAGCCAGGATTTGTAACAGTCCACATCTACTCCAGACCTAGATAAAACTGAGAAAGGGGTAGAAAAGAGAAGTAAATACCTTTAAAAAAACCTGTAGTTGTGGTCAGCGTATGAAGGACACTTTGTCCTATATTATAAAGTACTGTGAAATATATGTTAGTGTGTGCGTATGTGTGTGTGTGTCTATACTCAAATCAGGCATTAACATGGAGCTGAATGCAGGCAAGCACCAGGCGCAGTGAACAGGATTGATACGAAACTGTGCCTTTCAAAAGAAGAAGGAAGGAAAAAAAGTCTGCCACAGCAAACACTGCAGCTGGAATCCCCTTGTTGGACATTCTACCCCTCTTACGCACAGTGGCTTTTTAAAGCCATTTATTTATTCATTTTTATTTATTTATTTTACTTTATTTATCAATTTCTCCTTTTTTTTCGTTCTCAGCTGAAGGCCGACTGCAGTCCAGCTCAACCAAAGTAAAGAACACTGTCCTTTAATACTCTTCAACATGGGGTCAGCGAGAGGGGTCCATTTATGCCAATAAAGATATTTATTACAAAAAGGCATGGAAGCCATACGATAATGGCCACAACATCAAAAAGCCTTTTATTTGTAATTAGGTGCCTGACTTCCTCTGAGCCAAGAGCGGCTCTTGCACATTCTCTCCCTCTCTTTCTCTTTCTCTCTCTTCCTCTCTGCCTCTCTCTCTCACACACACATACACACACACACACACACACAGTGCAAGGGATTAGAGACAGAGGAAATGGCTTCTTCCGTTTAATCTTTCCTCGCTGTCTGAGGGAGCAAAAACGGGTCTCGGGAGAGAACAGCCTCTACAAGGCTTAACAGCCCCCCCCCCCCCCCCACACACACTCACAACCATACCCCCCCCCCCCCCCCCTAAAAAGAGGGGGAGAGAACAGACAGACCAAAGAAAAAGAGAGGTGCTTTATGTAATGGGTGCAATAACTCTCACGTGTGTGTGTGTGTGTGTGTGTGTGTGTGTGTGTGTGTGTAACACCTGTGTAGGTGTAGGAGCGGTGTCTCAAGGAGAGAGTGCATAGACTAATGGAAACGCACAAACAAAGACACCTTGAAATCAAACAAAACATATTGTATATATGCATGAACTGTGAGACGTACACACACAGACAAACATATGCAAATCACGAGAAACGTATGCATTTCATACAGCAGAGCTAGTCCTGCGGGGATCAGCACAGGGACATACTTTCACACACACACCCACAAACACCCACACACAGACACAATCAAACACACACACACACACACCACACACATGAACACACACACAAAGGTGAACTCGAAAAAAACAACTCAAAATGGATGGCTTTTCTTGGTGTGCAGGTGCACGTTATCAGACTTGTTTGGCCTTATTTCTCCTACAGGTACAAGCAAGTTTGCCTCTCATAAAGGTAAGGGGAGGAAGAAAACTAGTTTTGAAGCAGGGAAGAACCGACACGAACACAGATACAATGGAGCCCGCCGCGCTACTTCCAGTGTGATAGCAACGACAACACTTGGCATGGGAGTGGCACTTGACAGCCTCATTATGCGAGTCTGAGTAGACTCCTACAGGCATCATCATACCTGGAACCCCTGCATGGCAGGTCACCGTGGAAACCCTCATCTCTGCCAAGAAGAAAACAAAAATAAACCAAAAAAAAAAAGGATACGGGGAAACGGAAATAAGAGAGAGTGCCGTTCCCAGACAGTAATCACATACTGCATCATACCTAGTACAGCACCCCCCTCCCCCCAACCCCACCCATAGTAACACAGCTGTACCTCTCCACGTCTGCCGCTAACGACAGCCTTTCTCAGACTGATAAAACAATGGAGCTTTTTAGCGGGAAGTGCATCAGTCTCAGCTGTCTACATGTTAATTTCACATCTCGACTGAAGTGCAAAGCAATGATCGGATTGAAACTCTACTTCTGCTGCATTGACAATGCCCTGCCCTTGCTCGAGAGACATACAAACAAACAAACAAACAAAACCCTTGAAAATGATAGGATATCGCTCTCGAGATAGTGGAACAGATTATTCTAGAATACTGGTATAAGTGATCAAATGCTATCGGTAACATGAATTCATGACACGAATAGAAAGATGGCTCTCGCACTAACTCTGTTAAAGTTCAGAGGATGACATGACCAGCTGCTCCAGTCTCTGGCCACTGAAAAACAATCACAATCAAACCCTAGGATCAGTTTCTGAGGACGCTAGTGTCCCCACACTCCACTGGCAGGTCTCTTCCACTGCCATACACCAGGCTCTCTCCTGTGAGTGGGGGTGTGTTGTTTACCAGAGATAAGACAGTCGGGGTCTCTTGTCTCTCTGTCCCAAAACAAAAATGGGCACGGTCTCTACTACACACCCAGGAAAGGTCTGCATACCTGGGGTAATTATCTGTCTGTCATACCCTGCGACGCAAGTGCAAACAGGAAAGCAGCAGGATTGTTTGTGTGTGTGTGTGTGTGTGTGTGTATATGTGAGAAAAAAGTGCTTCAACTCCTGCCTCCCTCCAAAAAAATATACATAGTTCAATAGATACATATATAGATACATATTTATACTCATACTCCCTTGTTCAAGAGCACGATGAACATCATGACATGGGACAAAACCCAGCATCATCCCCTCTCCACCCATCTCCCGCCCCGCAGCACAACAAACTGACGGCAGCAGTGGTGGTGGCAGCGCCAGAGTTGAGCGCCAGAGTTCTCCCTGTGCCGTTTTCCCGGTTTGACACCTGGGGAAAGGTTTCCACGGCGGCTACGGATGAGAGGCGGAGAGGAGGCTCCGGGAAGGCAGAGCAGGAGCGCGAGGACGAGAGGGGGAGCAGGGTGTGGGGGGGCATCAGGCTCCCTCCCTCTGTCCGCACCTGCCAGTGTTTAGTGCACACCTGACTGCTTGATTGGACGACAGGGAGGATGACCAGGTGTCTTGGCGCGCTCACCTTCGACACTGTCACTCTAACTAACAACCTAAGAGACGGGAAACGGGAGCGAGGAGAACGAGGGAGACGGAGCGCGAGCTACAAACCTCTCTTTTTTCTCCCTCTCTGACTGTCTGTCTCTCTGCTGCCGTTGCAAATAAAGTCCTCAAAACCGTAGACAGAATTATTTCACCCCCTACTGTTAAACAGAGACATCCCGGCTTTATCACATCCCCATCCAGGAGACAGCAGAGCCAAAATAGCACAAGAAAATAACAACGGGCTGCCGTTTAAAAAAACAACCAAAAAAAAACATATTTGAATGTGTAGTCATTTTATGAAGCCATTCACGTTTTCCATTTCCATTTTTGCGTCTGATTGTTCCCGACATTCAGGTGGGATATTGGGTGGAGAATAAAAATGCAAGATGCACCTTTATAAACCCTCACCATTTTTTGCAGTGTCCTACGGTTTTGAAAAGGCCCCATTCAGTTCTAGCAGAGACACTGCAGCCCTGCATGGAGCAATCATGCAGTGCTGTACGGGATGGGAAATTGTTGAACAGTCATTCTCACTCTGCTGCATATTATTGTTAAAGCACACTGCGCATAATAAGCCTCGTTGCTCTCAATTCCCTTCCCAGCTTCACCTAGCCATAGGTTGCCCTTAGGCCTCTTTTGTGTGTGTATTTGTATGTGTGTGCTTGTGACTGTATGTATGCATTTCTTTTTGTTTGTGATTGTATGTATGAGGGTGTGTGTGTGTGTGTGTGTGTGTGTGTGTGTGTGTGTGTGTGTGTGTGTGTGTGTGTGTGGGTGTGTGTGTGTGTGTGCGTGAGTGTGCATACACTAGTTTAACTGCCTGCATCCACACAAGTGACATTGAGGGACACAAACTAGGGCTAGCAGAGATTAGATCAGATATATGAAGCATACAGACTCCCGGGATACAGGCAGTAGCAGTCCCAGGAATAAAAGGAAAGTTAGAGAAATAGAAATAAGCCGGGAAGCGGCAAATTCAGTTTGTGAAGTGGCATTGAGTTCGCATAGGGAGCCCCGATACTGCCATAGGTAAATATCCTCACTTATCACACAGATCAATCATGGTGAGAGATGACAAGGGCGTGAGGGAAATCTTTGACAAATATGATAGCCAGCTGTAAATACGACATCAATATTATCAACCCAATAACGCCGGGAAAAAAAGAAAACCTAGTTGGCATGGGAACTCTTCTTGAGCAACCCACCTGAAAACCTACAAGTTTCTGTCTCGTCTCCACATGATGCATGAAGCCATTGCCCGGTGCGTTCTAGCTTGTTAATTGTCCCCAGTGCTGAAAAGTATTAGAACAGATGTTCTAATATTAGAATGTTCAATACTGTCGCGGGCCCCAACATACTGAGCTGCCCTAATGAATGGTGAATAAAAACAAGGTTGCATGTCACAGGAGTTGAGGAGAACAGCTTCGTGCTTTCACCCTGGCGAAAGACATGACACACCAGTGAAGTTTGGAGAGGGGAAAGCAGGGAAGGGAAGAGAAGGGGAAGCAGAGGGTGAAGGCTGCTTACTCTGCCACCCTCAACTGCACTTAAGTGCACGGCCCGAGTGGTGTCCTGCCAGTCTCTCTCCCCTCTCCACCCTCCCCGTGGAGGGCCTGAGTTAAGTGTGTCCCTGGGCGGAGGAGTCCTGAGGAAGCCCTGGACTCAACTCGGCCGCTAGACTGATTTTCTTGGGTAATTAATGAGCGAGACACATTTAAAAGCCCCATCCCTTTTGCAATGCCTCCGCTAATGATATCTATATATAACTACATTAGAGTGGAGATACTTTCGGCAATGAGGGGGTGGGGGTGTGTGTGTGTGTGTGTGTGTGTGTGTGTGTGTGTGTGCGTGTCTCTTCCGTTGCTGGCCGTGCCCCTTAAATCTTGCGACAGCCCGCCCCCCCCAGGAGACAGTGCTCATTTCTTTAAAACGGCAGTCAGGTTCGGGGAAGTGCCAGCTCATCACTATGTGGTGACACACATCAAACCGACAGACAGCAGGTCTGGAAAACCAAGCACTGCTTTTTTTCCCCACTACTTCTGCCTTTCTTTCTATCAGGGAGAGGGTGACAGAGAGAAAGAGAGAGAGAGAGAGAGAGAGAGAGAGAGAGACAGAGAGAGAGAGACAGACAAAAGAGAGTGAAAAAGAGAAGATTCTAAGGGACTTAGATTTGTGTCTTGGGATGTAGGACTGTGGTGTACCTGACGCAAGCTGAGCAAACGCAGAGAGAGAGCTCGTTTGCCGTTTTGTCTATTGCAGAATAATAAAACCCCATCTGCTGAGGGGTGCAGAAGTTTGGCTGGAGCGTAACGCTGGAAGGCGTCACTACTGGTATGACACTATCACAATTTGAGAAAATCGAAAAAATCTCATAACATCATATTATAAGCAATATTGGGAATGCAGATCCTTTTTATAAGCTATGCTATATATCATATCTAATATATATTCTTCCCTAATAGGAAATCATGTACAACCATTTTATTCTGGAGCTAATTAAACAGCTAAAACACTCCACTTGACTTAATCAGACCCCCTGCATGAGCTGATAGAGGATCCGCGGCATCCTGGGAGTTCAGGAACCTTTTAAACGGCTTCCTCTCGTCTCTTCCAGGTGCGAGTAAGTGGCAGCCCACCTGAAAGCTCAGCTGTCCGTTACGCGGCTAATGTGTGCGATGTGTCTGATCAAAGCACGGAGGAGTGGGCCTGCTGTGTCTCCTGATGGTAGGTGGGTGCCTGCTAACAGCTAGAGCTCAAGCCCGGCTGACGAGGTATGTGTGTGTGTATGTGTGTGTGTGTGTATGTTGGGAGGGTTGTATAAGGAGGGATGATGTAGCACACAGAACAAGAATGTACAGAACTCAACCGACCCTCCATGAACACACACACACACAGAGATAGCCACACCATTATGTCTCTCTTAGCATTATATTTGTTGGTGTTCTCTCTCCCCTTTTTTGTTTTTGTTTCACAGTAACATGGTGCTTTGTGTAGTAAATCGTATTAAAAGGGATTTCAAAGGAGCTGGTGGTCTGCCGTGAATGGAAATGATTCATAATCGAGTAAATGTTATTCTAAGGAGGGCTCCATCTTAAGTGGTTCTTTCCAGTTTTTCAAAGACGGATGCAAGCATTTGTGTGTGTGTGTGTGTGTGTGTGTGTGTGTGTGGTAATGAAAGGGGGCTGGAGGCTAAACTGAGGGATGGCAGGAGGTGGCTAATGTGTGTGTGTGTGTGTGTGTGTGTGTGTGTGTGTGTGTGTGTGTGTGTGTGTGTTAGAAGCTGTTCACACCTGGCATATACACAATGATCCGATCACAAGTGGGCAGTGACCACTTGTGATCGGATCTCACTTCCCTGCTCTATATGCAAATGAACACGTACATCATTTCCGCTTGCGAAGACCAAATGCACAAGAGTGCAGTGCCATCCCCTTCATTCACCCCCCCCCTCCTCACTTTTTTAACATAAAACTCAAAACATGGATAATGATAACATAATGATATGGACAAATATCTAGTATTTGTTTAACTTTGCCATGCATATTAACATAACAATGAGGTTAGCCTATCTGTTCTTAAGGTAAGAGAACAGGTTTTTTTTTTCAGTCGTTGGCTACCACGAGCTAACGCTGTCTTGTTATTGTTGTTAATGCTAAATTGCCTTTGAGTAAATGGGCTTTTTCAGCTGAATGGTGTTTGGGAGATACTCATTTGCAACAGAAGACTCTAGAAAATCTTGATGTTTGCCAGAAGTAAAAGCAGCTGGCTAGAGGGAGGGAAGGGGGGTGAGTTGTGTTTGCTTATTGGACATTAGGGTTCATCTATGTGTTATTGTTATAGAAATCCACTTATATGCACTCATCATTTCTATGGGCTCTATTTTCAGACAGTGTGGACAAAGCGATATTAATGCGTCTTGGGTACATTCCTCAATGCGTCTTGGGTACATTCACAACTTTACTACGAGCTGTCCACTTGTGCTCAGGTCAGCCAAGATGCATGTTACTGTAATGCCAGGTGTGAACAGGGGCAACAGGGTGTGTTGTGTGTTGATGCAAAAAGACAGCTCCAAAGATCAGTGTTACATCAGGCAGAAGTGACAATCACACAGAGACAGGAAACAGAATGGAGAGAAAGAAGAGCAAAGGAGAAGACAGAAAGAGAGACAGCGAGAGAGAGCAAGACAGAAAGAGAGGAATACAGAAAGATTCGGAGAGAGACAGACAGTGTGAAAAACAGGTAGAGAGACAGAATGTGATGCAGAGGAGTGGAGAAGTACATACACTCTTAGAAAAAAGGGTTCATGGGGGTGCTATATAGAACCATGGGGGTCTTAGCCAAGGAGATAGAACCCTTTTGCCTAAAAAGGGTGCTATTTCATACACGTGAGGGTTATTTGAACTTCAACGACCGTTTATGGAACCTTTCTGAAGACGTTAATTCTTCACTGGATTTAACGGTAAGTGACACACAACCCTAATCCCTTTCATTTCAATCATAATCATTACCCGTGTTGTCTGCAAATCAAAGCCAGAAATTATGCCTCTTAAGTAAAAAACAAGGGGCGTTCTTCATAAACGTCAGTGGGCGTTAACCGGTCAGCTGTTAGCTAGAATCTATAAATTCGTTGTCTCTGAATGATTTTAGCAGCAGCTAGCTATCCTATCCTGTCACCCTACTGGATCCATCATTAAGATTAGTTTTCTACTTCCTTGTCAGGCTGACAATAAAATCAACTATCGATTATATGATTTTGAGCTTGTATCCACTATTGTTGTTCAATGATATTCACTGTCCTCCCGGCTCCCGATAAGTTAAGCTAACTAAATTTAGCGTGCTAGCTAGCATGGCGAGTTGCCATTAACTAGCTAGCTACAAACGTCAGCCAGCAATGCAAAATCAGAATGATATGGCAGTAACTACTTCATTACCAGGCTATCTAGTTAAATTACAGGAAACCAGCCATCAAGTACATATAATTGAGTTGTATCATTGTCAACACAAGTTTTTTGTTTTATTTTTCGTTTTAAAGAACAGGAAATTGATGGAGACTACTGGGCCTCACTGAACGGATGGTTGAAGAACTATCCCCGTCTATGAAATTGCAGGTGATGTTTGTGAAGGAACTGAACTAGCTCCTAGAACAGTAAGTGAGGTGTTAATCATTCAGTAGACATGGTAGTAAATAGGCATTTTGGAAGTGAGTAAGCATTTAATTAAACTAAAAACTTTTCCTCTTCTCATCCAGACATGAAGTTGGATTGCCCCTGGACCATGCTGACAGTAAGTATAGCATGTCTTCATTAACTCATGTTCATTACTATTATGTGTGTGAAGTTTTAAGTGTGTGATGTTCAGATTGTTACCATAGGCATAGGCAAAAGACTGTCCTGTCTAGACTGTCCTGTGCCAGTGTTGAGAATGATGCTTCGACAAAGACCATGCTCGTCTTCTTTGACCCAACCATGGCCAACAGTATTCAGTCTGCCCACCTTCCCCCCAGAAAAAGTAAGTGAATTACAGTGTAAAGACTAAAAATAAAACCATTTGAGTAGGCAAGTTCTAATTACAATGAATGATCTTTCAGGTACCCAAACCATAAAAAATATACAGATGTTCTGGGATCTCATCACCAGATTTCCGTTTCTTGGAGAACACAGCTCCTCTGGTATGTTCTTTCCCAACTGTTATGCAAAACATTATTCCTCAGTTCAATTTCTATACTACTTTGATTTTGTGCCAGCCTCATAATTTATGTCTATACCCACAGGAGACCCTACTTGAGTGTCTGAGGAACAAAATAAAAAAAGAAAGGTCACCTTTAGGCAACTTGACGTCCAGGAAATTAAGAGAAAGTTTGGTGCTGGAGGAAACAGAATTGTGGACCATGTGCCTCTGGAGGAACCACCTGGACATCAGGTGCCATTTTTTTTATTCTTGCTTGTCTTTAGCCCAACTGTGTGCCTATGTCTGTATGTCTATCTGCTTGCTAGTCACAGTTGTCATTGATTGCCGGTCTTAATTCTTAATTTTACACATTTCTTATGGCTAATTTCAGAGAGAAAATAAGTGCAGATTGGAAAACGCAGTCCAGATGCTTTCTGGGAATTATCCAACACAAGAGGTTTGCAATATTTTTGTGAATGAGATACAGAATTATATTCTCTATTGTTTAAACAAGGTATGTGTTGGTTTTTAACAGTGCAAATTGAATTTTTTTTCCCTTACACACTTCTCATTTACATAGGAACCACCCAACTAATTTCCGGTCATCAGCCTCCACGATGCAGACTCCCCTCCTTGCCAGGAGAGCATCCATTATGATGGATGGCATCACCATTATAAGCGGCGAGATGGATGTGGCACATGCCATTCAATGTCTGCTGGAGATGTACTTCGTCATTGGTGTGGAGTACCCCCGGCAGATCCTTAGCTTTTCAGAGCATTATCTTTTCAAAATACAAAGTTAAAAAAAAGTGTCCATCCCTGTTCTGAAATTATATAACCAGATTAGTTCATCACTGTTACTGTTGAGTTTTTAAATAAAAAAATACAGTCCATTTTTGAATCCACCTCTCCTCTCTTTCTTTTATAGTAACAACAGCATGTAAACAAAGGTTTGCTATCAAGTTATTGGTTATTTTATTTAAACTAATAGTTGCATTTAGCCTACAGCTCTTTCCCAAATGGTTATACAAGAATTATTGAGAGGCACTATTGCAGTATTATTCACTATCATTAATTATTATTATTGATGATTAAGTGTTAAAATATGATACAAAAAAATAAATCGATCAAAGGTTTTGGGAGAATGAATAAACCTTTTAAAAGGTGCTGTTTAGAACCCTTTTAAAAAAAAGAAAAGAACCCCCAAGGGTTCTTTTTATTGAACCCTCTGTAATGGTTCTATATTTAACCTTTTGAGGGTGCCATATATTGAACCCTCTGAAATGGTTCTATATTGAACCCTTTGAGGGTGCCATATATGTACCAAGCTATAGAACCCTAAAAGGTTCAATATAGAACCTTTTGTTTTTAGAGTGTAGAAAGAGTGAAAAGGAGAGGAAATGAGAGGAACAGACAAAGAGTGAGTGACAGAGTGTGTGTGACAGAGAGAAAGAGAGGGAGAGAGAGAGATTGGTAGAGGGAGAGAAAGAGAGCGAGATTGAGAGGGGGAGGGAGAGAGAGAGCAAAGAGAAAGGCTGATGCTAGAATGGCTCGATGGTGATGTCTGTTGTGAGGGGATTTTCTCAGCATGGCTGACAGTGGTATTTAGCTGGCTGCTTAGGTACACGCTGGATTTGGCAGTGAGTGTTGTGACGGGGTCTCCTCAGGTTGCACTGCCCTACATGGAGATGGCGAGGGATCGTCGAGAACGTCTTGGCAGGACTGGGGCCATCCTTCTTCCTTCTACACCCACCCACCCTCACATCCGCCACCTGCACCATCCCCCCCCCCCCCCCCCCCCCCCACCCCATCCCCCACCCCTGAGCTCCCTTAACCGCCCCCCGGAGGCCCCTCCATCAGTAATGCGTTTATGAAAATGAGCGGTTCTGCACATGACAAATCACTATAATTGATCACACGGCCATCCATCATGTTTAAGGGCCCTTCCTCCGAGGAGCAGTCCACTCCGGGGCTCGACGCCTCAAGACAAACATCCTCCTCAGCACTCGTTGATTTCATCATCTCATTTCTGTTTCTCCACATCTCTCCTCTCATTCACTCCCTGTCTGTCTTTCCCTCTCTCTCTCTCTCTCTCTGCCCCTTCCTCTATACTTCTCTGCTTCTCTGTGTTTCCTCTCTGGCAGCCTCATGGTATATAATATCACAAATAACAAAAAAAAGAATCCCTCCTAAAACAAAACAAAAAATAAATAAAAAATAGAGAGAATGGGGGGAAAAAAATCAACATGCCTGTCCAAGGGCAGAATGAATTTCTCATTATTTTTCACTCTGTTGCCAGGACAACTGGAGGTTGACTGACAGGTTGGGAAGTTCCACTGAGCTGTGCCATGCGTTCTGTGCTGTGAGAGCCCACAGATGGGACCGATAGCACTTTTTTTTTCTCTCTCTCTCTCTCCCTCCATCCTCCCCCAGTTTCAGTTTTTTGTATGGTTATGTGATCTGATGCTAATGTCACCACAGTCTCCAGTTGGGGAAAAACTCTACTTCTCTCTCACAGACCTCACAGGGTCATTTAAACCCAAGAAAGGCACTCAGCCCCCACACACACACACACACACACACACACACACACTCACAATTACAAACATTCCATTTTTCAAATTATGCACTGAAAGCAAAGCAAGACTGCATTTCAATGATGAACCATCCCGGAATATACCAGATCAGCTAACGCAAAGAGTGAAGATCTATAAAGAGGAAGAAAAAATTAAATAAAATGTTGACATTACATATTGATCTTCACGGGGGCTCTGGATTTTTTTTCTTTCTTTCTCGGAAGCATAATGTGTGGGCCTCACCTTCCGCCTCCACCGAGGTTCATCACAATGCTGCTCGGCCTCCTCGATTCTGGTAATGGGCAAGCCAGCACACACTCACACTCACACACACACACACACACACACACACACACACACACACACACACACACACGCATAGATAGGTGTGTATATATATACCTCTTGCTGATAAGCTCCTTATCTTCCGCTTTTTAAATGAGAGGGGGGTGAGTTCCACAAAAGGCCCCCCCAAATATTTGGTGTGAAAGGACGTGGTCACCTACAGGGGGAATTCTCCAGGCTCGGTGCTTGCCAAGGGGCCCTGGTCGAGCCTAATTACACTCCATCAATTAAAAGAGCAATTATGCCTGCCCATCCTTCATATGGTAATGAGGCGAACTCAGGATTGGGGGCACGGAATGACCTCGGTAATGGCAGGAGATATCCGGAAAGTAGCGGCAGCTGGTATGCGAAGCTAAGCACTAAAGGCAATGGAGAAAAACGGTTCAAAAAAGCAACGAGGCTCAGCATTAGCCTAGCAATGGCAGGATTCCCTCTACACCACCATACTTACAGAGAGCGAAAGAGAGGATTATAGAAAGTATAACTGGCTGAGGGAATGCATGTTGATAGATGTTTCCTTAACCCTCCTCAAACTAATAAGCCACTGAACATGCTACATACTGTACATATGCAAGAGGATGCCTCTGACACACTGTTTGGTTGAGAAACAACTGAGTTTGTCAAGGACACCTACTTGATGAAAGTAATGAGAGAAATGTAATAACATTCCGGGATCAGAATAGAACTAAGGCTCGGTAAAACTAATAAGCCATTCCATTAGGAGAGGTATAAGATTCAACCTTGTAGGTATGGGCTGTTTGAGGACAGGTGACCTTTAACCAAGCACACTTGAGAGAAATAATTCATGACGTGTCCCCGAGAATGAATAAATAAAGGCCTCCACGCTTTTGCGAAAAAAAGTGTCGTCCTTTGGTTAACCAGAATCCGGTCCTTAGGAGATTTGAGGTAACTAGAGTTTTGGAATGGCTTTTTAAATGAATTCCATTTATAAAAAAGCAGGATTGCAAAACCACCAGTAGGCCATCAATTGATTTTCATTAGAATGAATGATCACCTTTGGGCTATCACTGCTGTGACAGTATCATCTGGGCCTTCACATTACCCACTGACAAGAAGGAGGATACATTGAAATAGCTTACAGTAAAGCCTGTCAAACTAAGGGGCCATTTTGCTTATTCATTTGCGCGTACTTTACGGGACATGAACATAAACAGATTACCGTCGTCAGGCCCAGGTCATAAGCCACACTGGAGGTCGTTGCATCAGCACTGGCTATTACAATATCCCTGTAGGGTAGGCGTTTAATTATCGAAGTTTTATCGCATGGGTTTCAATCCGGGAAATCAAAAGCCCATGCTCTGTAAAATAGTCATAAAGTCCCAAAATTCATTTAGGGGATAATGTATGTTTTTAATAGACCACAATAGAAGAAGAGCTCATTAAGTTTAAGAGCTCTTAAAGACAACCAAATTGAGACTGACCTCCCCACCCCTTTCCTCTCCGCAGTGATGACGATGACTACAGGGACGAGAGGATGTAGATATCAAGGAGAGGTAATAGAGATTAACTATGTGAATAAGTATGCACACAAAGGGACAGCGAGAGAGAGAGAGAGTGATAGAGAAGGAGAGTGGGCACTCATCTAAGGACAAATAAACGAAGCACTCCCCTAAGATGAATGGAAGCGAACGAACGAACGAACGAACGAGCGGCTGCTTGTCTGGGAGTTTCCCTGGCTGAGGAAGTATCGCTACGGAGGATCTCCAAGTCAGCATTTCCAGCACTAATGCATCATCCTCATTCTCTAATACGGGGAAGAATGCTGGACGTTAAACGGCCACCAGGGATAAATCCAACCCCCCCACTTCTTAATGAAAAGCTATATGCTCCATATAGTAACCACACAAGCATCACAGAGTGAAAATGTGCCATTTTTTCTTGTCACTTTACTTTCAAATAGAAAGTACGGTGGGTGAATGGGGACACAGCTAATCTACAGGCCCTTTCCGAATTGTCATCCTCCTGCTCCATTAAAAAATATCGAGACAGCCAAGAGAGATGGTGGCACAGCGAGTTTTCATTAGGACTGCATATTAATGGAACTAATCTACTTGTTTTGCAAACATCGGCGAAGGATGAAGCTCACATAATCTGAGACTGCAGATGAGGCCAGGGGCCCTCCACACTCATCAAAAAAACAGTTCGGTTCCAGCGATGAATATGTTAGACATACTGTAGGGACTGCAGAAGGAGAAACTGCATACAAAAAAAAGAAGCTAAGCTGAGGGTAAGCACGTTTGCTAATATTTCACTTCCGTTTCACCATAACCAATAAATCCAACAGGAGAGCCCTATTTTACAGGATGACAGTCTTCAGAAGATATGTTTGCCTGCTGTGACTGTCAGCGGTTGCTTTTGTGTTTTACGCCGCTTGGGTCTTTCTGAATAATCTATCTGCAATCAGATCCTGTGCTGGTAATTGGCAGGTTCGTTTAAGAATACATCAAGAAGAAAAGCCTCCCATTTTCTCTTTGATTTTCAAAGCGATAGAAAGAATATGCACAAATATGAATGTTTACCACTCAGAATAATCATTTTGTTGTAATTGCTTGTCCTCTACCACCGCAGTGAAAAAAAGAAAAATATTGCAGAGCCAGAGGAATGCCATGAAAAAAGGGGAAGTGATCCACTAGTGATAAGGGTTGATTGCTGAATCTGGCCTGTCTCGGTAAAAGTGTTATAGGCAGTATTTAGATGGAGACACACTGCTAATAGCTTGTTTTACCCCTAACCTGTACCAGTGGTTGTGGTCACTGTGTTTACGATTGAAGAATACAAATAAATAAATGAATAAATAAATCAGCTTCTTCCCCATCTGAGATAATAATATTCTCTGATACATAGCCCCAGTGCTTCTGCACCATCCTCTTCCAAACAGAGTAATCTTCCCCACTGCGGAAAAAAACCTCCTGCTTCCTTTCTTTCTCCAGGAATAGAAACAAGGGCAGTCCTGAAATCCGTGCTAACAATTACAATTACAGGCTCCGAATGACTACGTGCCTAAATTCATCCTCACTAATAATGCATGAGAACAAAGGAGAGGAACCTGATGAGGCAGGCGATGCGCTCGGAAAAAAAGAAAAAAAAAGAAACCCTCTGTCTAATGGTTGTGCCGCCTTTTTCGAGTGTGAGCTCGGCGGGGGGAGGAAAGGGCCGGCAGGAGGGGGCAAAGGTCCCCATTAGGAAAATCCCAGGCTGGCTGTCCGGGGTCACCGGTTGCCAGTGCAACACCACCGATGTAGAACCGAGTTCACCTGGATCAGGCCAGCTGAGACGCCGGACAATGAGCCAGTCTTTTCGCAATCAATGCCACCTTTGACTCGCACTCGTAACAGCAGCGAATGGAGCTTTCCGAGGCTCTAATGGCAGAATTTACTGTAAGTGTTCACTCGTCCCTGGTTTCAAGAGGGTGTCGGACGCCCCTGCTATTTTGAGTGAGTGGCCTGAAAAAAAAGCTCAATTACAATGAGCTAAGAGGACAAAGACTGGACATCAACGCTTTAGTTTTACTTGTCAATTACGAGGAGACGCCTCGACATTGATTAGTTGTACCTATAACTGCTACAGAAAGCCAGCTGAGTACGGAGGCCCCCGAGGGCAGCTCTAGACACGCCAATGCATCAATGCACACAGCCACAGGACTGACAAGAAGGCCCCTTTAGTTTCTTTGTCACCTGGTTTTCTGACAAAACGGTTTTAAAGTTCAGCCTTAAATATTTAAACAGTTTTGCTAAGAAGTGCTGAAGTGGCTTAGAAGCTAAATCTGCTGCTTAGCAATTAAAGGAGCCAGGAGCCACTACTGCAAAGAGGTATTGACCGTGACATCTTGGCAACAACAGGCTCAATCAGCTTAAAACAAAGCTTATGTATCAGGGTGTCAAGTCAAGGTTTTCTTTCCCATTTCCTTTGGAAAAAGGAAAAGACAAAAAACAACAAACCATTTTCTGGACTAGGTGACATATTTTTTTATGGGTTGCCATTACCGTATCCCCTTGAGTTTAAGTACTGCTATTTGTTTTGAGTTCCCTTGTCCTGCAGTAGTTCACATTCCAGGCAACAGATAACCTGTTCCTCGTAATGAATGACAAGGCCTTACAGCTTAGGCAATTGTAAAGGCAAGAGCCATTCGAGGGAAATGGGCTGTGCCTGCAAGCTAACATAATATTTCTGACTGGCTGCTTACTATGGGGTTTTTAGTGCCAGAAAGAGAACCATCACAGTATTTGCAATGTGAACAGCACGGAGGCTTATCTGTGGCTGTGGAGTTTCACTTTTGTCAGCTCCAAACTCTATCTATACTAGGCTCGATAAGGATCATTTTCGCGGTGCAGCAATACCAAATTGAAAACATCACAAAGGATGAGAGAGTATGACAGCTTGTCAGGAAAGTAGGCAACCTTACAGGACTTGCTAGGACATACCAACCCCCAAAATGTAACAGAGAAAAAAAGCCTCTCACCTGTGACTGATAACTCAGTTGTCCTTCGCACTACGAAGCTCCCGAATTGTATTTCACACGTGTAATTTCCAATGTCATCTTCTCGTACCTCACGTATCGAAAGGGTGTCTTTTCTTCTCACGATACTCTGTCTCCATTGTTTGGGCTTGCATTCCTTCAGAGAGAGCGAGAAATAAATAAATAAGCACATACATGCATCAGAGTGTTAATTTCAGACATGATGAGGGGTATTGATTTCCAGTATAGTCTACGTTAGTGTATGCCATGTTAAACACGTGAACAATGTCAACCACCAATCAGTGTGAGCACCCGCAATAACACATCCAAAATGGACGCTGACCTGGGATCAGGTCTTGCAGTGATATGGTGACTTTCTTAGGAGCAATCAGCTCCCAGGTAGAGCCTCATCAGTCTGCTTTTAACAAGTTATTAGAGTTGCCTTCCCGACGGACTGCTCCATCGCAGATGAGTTTGAAGTCGCCCCAGACCAACCTAGGTGGGAGGAACTCCGAGGGGGCCACGGGTGCTTTGAACGCCCAGGTCCCTCCGGCAACTATACCCCCTCCGGCAGCCGACGAGGAGGAAGGCGTAGAAAATAAAAGGGGGTCTGCTTTCGACCCCGATCCTCGCGGTGGGGCGAATTCAATCAACCCCCGCTCCAGGGCAGCGCAAATAACTGCGGGTGCCCGGGCCCAAGTCATTACCCATCTTTTTAATCCAATTCGCTGAGAAACTGAAGAAGCACTGCGGCCATCTAATCCGACACTCATCTACTTTTGATGAATTGGCCCGGGCTCCTCCTCGCCTAGGTCTGTCTGCTGTTACACGTGGGTGGGCGGCTGGGCACGGAGCGGTGAACTCAAATAACTTGGCGAGGAGGACTCCCTTTGCCTAAGGATGCTTCAGGGGCAGCAGAAACAGCGGTGGGTTTGGTGATGTTGGTGAAGGTGGGCAGATGTTTCTTAATATGTTTATTTCTCTCTCCCCTCTTCATGGGAGTTCTTCACCCTTTCTTGATTTTAGCTAATAAAGGAGCATCATGCACCGAGGCCTCTCGCCTCTCTCCCCTCTCTCCCCTCACCCCAGACCTCGTTCTTTTTATTCCCCTCTCTTCCATGAAACATGAACAACTCTAACAACTCATCTAACTACAGTGCATCTTCTCTCTGTCTCTTAGCGTATCTAGCCTGGGGGAAATCTGTGGAGCCAGGGCATTAAAAAATTAGCAGTTTAGTCCATGGCCCCAAACAGGTGAGCATTTATTTATGAGAGCCAAAGGCGCACAAATCTGTTAGTTACTTTATGCTCTGTTGATAAGGGGCAGGATTATAATCAGAGTTTCACTACTGTGAATTCTGCAGTGAATTTGCCCACATGCTTTTGACCCTGGATGCTTCCCTCTTCTCTTGGGTTGCCATGATCATCTTACTCTACACTCAAATGCATCCTGTGACAGATGGTGAGAATGGCTTCATTTATATTGCATTGGAAAATTATGATATAGGGTTTACAAAAAAAACGCAAGGCAACAGCAATAAAACATCTGGACAAAGTGCACCAAATACACCCACTCACTCACTCACTCAAACAGACACACACACACACACACACACACAGATCCCTTGGTTAAAGTGAACTAGGCTAAATGCAAGTAAACAATGAAGCTGTCAAAAGAAGGTTGACAATGAATTATGCAGTAGATTTATTGGTTCTGACGTGTTCCTAATTATTTAAGATCCTGTCGGAAGACACTCTTTGTGGTGGGAAATAAGGGTATAACCCAATCCAAGGAGAGAGCATTATTTTACTCTCCATTAAGTGAGACCAAACAGACTCACAAACTTATAACTGGACACCTTTGAGGCTACCCCTGAAGGCCGTGAAAAACAACACAGCCATATACAGGCAAAGGGTTTTTAAGGATAATTATGGAGAAACTGGTATAAACACCAAATAATATACTGTGCGTGAACATGAAGCCACAGTTGCTTAAGGCTGACAGACTGCGGTAGCCTCCTGCTTGATGCATAAGAAAGGGTTGCACTGCGATAGCAACAAGAAAAGTTCTTGCATTGCAGCAAACCTGGAGACAACGACAGAAATAGCCTTCAAAACATGGCTCCTGCAGTGAGACTGCTATTATTGCAGTGCTTTGGGTCTTATTTACTCATATGTGCATACCAATGATTTGCTCAGGCAGCAGGAGCTTATTGAGTTTTGAATACGCATGAAGCAGGGCTAAATTTGTTTGTATAATAGGAACATGTTCAAGTAAAAAATCGTATTAAAGAATAGTAAAGATTGTCTGAAAGCATTTGTATGCAAATCATAAGGCCATATATATGCATATGAATGGTTTGAGAGAGAGACCTATTGTCTTGTAAGCCTTTGAGAATTGCAATAGATAGTGTATATCAACAACATTTCCCCAAATGACTTACAATAGACACAAGCTTATGTATGATGGCAAAACAAACAGGTATGTAGGTGAGATTCAATACCAATTTCTGTGAGATTTAGTCTAGATTATGAACTATACATGTGGAGATGCTAGCCTGCACAGTATTTGGTACACAAACAAACCCCATGTGAAACATATATAACAATTATTAAGTAAACACACATTTATTAAGTCTTAACAAAGGTAAAGGTTTCATACCTTTTCTGTATTCATTCCAATGAATCTTAATTTTAACACAATCTAGTGATATAGTTTTGACGATTCTTTAAAAGTTTAAATGGAAAAAAAATCCATCTTAAAGAAAGATATCTCACCTTATACCAAACTAAGTCCGGATCCTTCCCAGGCTGCACATAGTCCTCAATATCAGGGCAGACGATGTCTTTGCTTTTACTCAACTCGGCCTTCTCAAAGTACCTCATCTTGGAGTTATAGCAGGCGTCTGTGTCGTTCTCAGCCACTGACAGCTCCATTGAGACTTTCATACAATATGTCGAGTTTCTGCAAAAAGAAAGTGAGATTTGAATAAGGGGATATACATTTCACTGACAAACATAAAGGTGATGAATAACTTGGA
>NC_045172.1:9352470-9354970 GCF_900700415.2 Clupea harengus
CCTAATACTTGAAAATCACTGCAGTGAGTCACGCTTTCGTGAGGACACATGGGACATGACCTTTCACCTCTGTCCAATCACTTTCATTCTCTTCCTTTTTTTTCCACTCTGTTGACTCCCCAGCATTCCTGAGCATGACTCAGCCTCCACCAGCGCTGTCTCAGTAGCAGATGCCAAATCAGCTGGAAGGGTCCCTGGGGTAAGGTGTGTGTGTGTGTGTGTCTGTGTGTGTGTGTGTGTGTGTGTATGTGTGTGTGTGAGACAGAGGAGGTTGATTTTAAAGAGCTACCTCAACCACTATCTGCACTGCCATCGCTCCTAGTGAGGGAGTGGCGTATTACCCTAAATCAGTCCTTTATGGCTGGGGGCATTATTTATGACCCAGGCGAAGGTCAAGGCGGGAGGCGGGAGGGCTGCGGCCCTACCTGGGCCACGGCTCATAACTCATCTGCCGGACCGGCGAGGCCGGCTGATTAACAGCTGGCTCCCTCTCCTGACTGCAGGCCAAACATCTCCCCACTTAGCCTCAGTTTAAAGCTGCTCTCCCATCATGTCTCGCGTTCCTCCACCCTTACTTCCTGCCTACCTCTCCTCTCCTGCCTTCCCTGTCTGTTGTTTGTCTTGCGCTGTTCTTGGATACATTATCTTGCCTCCACAGGTGGAGTGTGCATTTTGAATGCTGTGTTCACTTGTTCACGTACCCCAATCTCTTGCTAGCTTTATTACACGCTGTCTAACTGAAAGTCTCTCTCACATACACACACACATACACACTGGCACACTTTCAGATTACATTGAGAAGTCTGTCCTCTCATACCCAGTCTGTGTCCATCATCTCTTAGTCCTCTTTACCTTTAGAGTTCCACATTTAATCACACATCATATTTGTATTTTGAGGGATGCACACACATACACACACACTTTCTAGTTTCGTAAATGGGCACAGTGATGTGCTGTTTAATATATTAAACATGAAGACATCAGAAATTAGATTCCTGTACAGTTTATCATGATGCAAAGGGAGTGAAAGAAAGTAACACTGTTCCCTTTTTTCATTTTGTTTACGGGGTCAAAGGAACCATTTATCCTTGTAATTGATTTCAAACAGATTCAAGCCCATTCATCTTCGGACGAAACGTAATTTAATTAACCAAAATTGAAAGCTTTGGCATGCCTTCAGCTATAGTTATCTCTTTTTTCAGTCTGGGTCACTCGGGCTAAAGACCGTAGTCATCCGCCACTGACTTCTGACTTGATGCAGCGATGCACAGACAGATTGGGCATCTTTAAAATGTCTAAACGAATCCCCAACGTCTCTCTCTCTCTGCCGCTCTCTTTCTTCCTCTCTCTCTCTCTCTCTCTCTCTCTCTCTCTCTCTCTCCGGCAGTGTCGCAGAGTCTCTTTTTCTTCCTGAGTGTGCGACGGCCAAACACAGACTGACCCTTAGGGTGCCATATTCACTTACAGTCTGCTCTCCAAATGTGAAAGCCTCCCATTTCACATTTGGTGTGTACGCTAGGCAATGAAGAGTGACCTGGTAATAGACTTTTACAGACAGCGTGAGGCTGTCATACTATCCAGACGTGGCTGTGCTTGCTGCAGTGTCTGCCTCTGCAGCTTTTCATTTAGATGTCGCTTTTAGTTTTCTCCAATCGTAAAATATTAGTTTTTTGCCATTTTCAAATCTTTTCTGTTTCTTTTCACATGGTGCCTTTCATCCCCCTGACCGACCGGAGCAGACCTGCATCTGATTTAGACGTCTGTTATGCTAGCCTGATAGGGGCTGACTTGGGAACAGATCCAGACCGGATCCTGATGGGTTTGGGCCTGATCCGGGCCACATCATTTTGCCAGATCAGTATCCCGGCGCCAGCTCCTATCAGGCTAGCAGTGCCAAACGGCCAAACGGTGAGGGATGCAGGGAGACGGTATGGGGTGAGGTGTGGTGGTGGTTGTGGTTGTGGTGGAGGCGGCTGCAGCAGTGGCGGCAGCGGCAATTTGATTTCACTGAAGAACTGCTTTCTGACATTTTGTCTGGCAGATAAAAAAAAAACCATCAGATATGAACGGAGAAGGTCAGCATCCCGGCTATCTGATACTGCCGTGCTGTCTGGAGACCGCTTGTGAGAGCGCCCAGTTGGGACTCCGCCTGCCTTCTATGAGGCAAAGCAAAGGCATCATGTCACCCAGCCGACACTGACGCTTTGAAAGGAGGATACCCACAATAGGAAACACAATTCAAGGAGAATATCCGAGTAAAAAAAGACTGACAGAAAAAAAAAGCGATAAAAGAAAGTCTGCTCTCAGAATTCCCATAGATTGCACAATGGACTGCATCCTAAACATTTATTTGTGACGGTTCTTTCACACAATCCAACTGGCTTCACACTTTACAGGCTGAGCTCTGCTAAGCTCACCTCTATCCATAATGATGAAGAACTGCCCTCCAGGATTTAAAAATCCAATTTCTTCCCTATATACACGCAGACTGGGTTTTCTG
>NC_045172.1:9359970-9424970 GCF_900700415.2 Clupea harengus
CTTTATTGACTAAAAGTCACATACCATCTCAGTCACCTTACACATGTGCATAAACAAAGCTGTATTAATTGATGTATTTATTGAAGTACTTTAGTCTATGCCGCCGAACTTTGTTCTACTCTTAATGTATATATATATATTTTTTTTGGGCTGTTCCTACTGTTTTTGGATAGTTGTAGTATTGTTATGTTATATGTTGTTGTTGTGCTATATGTTGTCCCTCGTCACACCAACAGGAGAAGCACTCAACATTTTGTTGTATAAATACAATGACAATAAAGGCTTTTCTATTTATATTTATATTTCTATATAGAATAACTTCCTCCTTGTAGGGATTAAAGGCAACAGTGCAATTTACTTGCAGACATAAAAGTTGATATTATTGTTGCTGTAGTTGTGTCCTTACAGTATTACTACTATCTGATAGTTTTGATTGAAGCTGTTGATGATGGTAATGTGATGTTCAGCTTCTGCACTCTTGTGGGGGACTCTCTACACTCTTGAGACTGCAATGCAGAGACAAAATGATTGGCAGGGATGCCCAGGCATTTGGAAGTTCCTTTATTCGTCAAAGCAGTTATGGCAAGTGTTCATTTTATTTCAGTGGATGGAGAGAGTTTTAATAGAAAAGTGTTCCAAAAGAAAACCCCTCCAACCTATATCAGCTTTTATAGATTAAGAGGAGACATTTTTTGCTAGGTTAAAGTGCACTATTATAATGGCCACACAACTTTCACAAAGTTTCCTCAACTCTTGGTATTATGACATGCAGTTCTAGGTGAAAGGCCCTATGATGAGACAGCTATTCATGGTATGCGTTACATTATTTCATTTATTTCCTTTTTGGTTTTGAACTAAATATGTGACCATAATACTAATGCCGTCATTATCATACAATAATAGAGTCATTTCCAAGGAAGAGGACTGGTAGCACGTAACAATCCTCTCGGAGGCACTTGATGCTTTCGCTGCCTTGAGAAAGAGCCCTTCTAAAAACTGCCTTTTATAATGAAGCAAACTAATGAGGCATTCATGAAAAGACGGCCTTTACCTTGGAGGTTAATAAGTTATTACCATACAATTATGCATACACATAATATACGATTTCCACCATTTCTCGCACAGTTGGGAGAGACTGCACAGCCGAGCAGCAGCGATGCAGCCTGACAGCTGACGGAAAGTTTACTGGCTCGAAAGCACTCAAGACACAAACTATCTCTCTCTCCCTCTCTCTCCCTCTTTCTTTCTCTCTCTCTCTCGCTAACTCTCTCTTTTTTTGTGACCCACCAGAAGTGGTGAGCTAAACTCCTTTTTTGCCCCAGAGCTCTTTAAACATGTCAGGTTCTTGCTCGTATCCTACTGTCAGGTTTAAGGAATCACTTTAAAAAAGCAGAGCACTGACGGATGAGGAACGCAATGAACCTGAATGCAGTGCTGAGTTTCAGAAAGTTATTTTTTTTAAACTTGTGCTTTGTTGTTCAGTGGTCTCCTTCTACCAGCCAATATGACCAGTCACACACATATAAACCCATTCATAAACATACATACATACGTGCATACATACATACACATACACATACAGTATCTACAAACACACACACAAACACATGCTGTACATACATACAACAATGTGGAGCAACATGCCCAAGAAAGGCCAAGCAGAGCCATCACAATACACACAAGTACACACACACACACACACACACACACACACACACACACACACACACACACACACACACACACACACACACACACACACACACACACACACACACACACGTGTGTATTATTGTCCCATAATAGTCTTCCTGTAAAACCTCTTCTAGAGTCAATCTTACTGAGCCGGTAGGTTTGTTTAAAAAAGTCCACTGATGAAAGAAATGCCAGAAGCCCGCTGTAAATCCAAATTCAGTGAGCATTTCTCAGTCACAATCCACTGCTATCAAACAAAACATTCTCCCACTTTGTTTGCTGGGGATTGTGCACCACCAGGGGATCATTGTAAAGCTACGCCGCATTTCCACGTCCGTGCATTTGCAATAATTTTTGCCTCGTCCAGACAGCCTGCTGGGGAGAACTCATTCTTTCCTTTCCCTCAACCACATCTCTCTCCCTCTCTCTCTCTCTCTCTCTCTCTCTCTCTCTCTCTGTCCCTCTCTCCCTCTCTCTCTCTCTCTCTGAGTACACCAGGCGCTCTGTCATGGTTTGCACTGAGCGAGAAAGTGGCAAGGATTAGTTCTTCTCGTCGATGGTAAAGTAAGCGTTGGCCCTAATTAGTCTAAACGGTTGTGACTAGCTAAAAAAGAAGCACACTCATCCAAATCAAATCTCTTCGCTCCACTTTCGGCCTGATTACACAATAACTCAGCACTGAATGATTGCGATCCCGAGGCAAACTTTGTGGCAGCCTTGAACAGAGTTGTAAAGGGGTTGTCATTGCATTCTGCATCCTTTTGCACTGCGATTTGTTTCCCTTCATCTGCTGTTGCTCCTTCCTGGCGCTAACAGTGCCAATGGCAGAGCAGAGCGGAGCAGAGAGAATCCACACAAGACTAGCCCATGGATGGGGAGAGACCGGGGGTGTCTAGGGGAGGTCATGATCTCGGGAAGCGGCGTGTCTTGAAAAGACTTGACAGTCATTCTGAGTCTAGCGTGTGGGTCACCGAGGGAGTTTGAAGAATCACATTTTGCTCCCCCACTCCCTCTGTAGAGGGATGGTTTAAAAAAATCACTCCCGGGAAAAGACGAGGCCGCTGTGCACTCCCCCACAGTAATCGCGCCCCCGTCGATTTCTATATATTTTTTCATGCTCGCTTTTTATTCTGAGTGCAGAGAAACTTTGGCGATTGTTATGTTGGTCAGGCAGCGGGGCTCCACTTCTTACTTTTTCACCTGTCGGTCCTTCCCGTGTACAGGACAGAGACAGAGAGAGAGAGAGAGAGAGAGAGATAGAGGTAGTTACCAGGGTCGAAGACACCGGATGCGACCTTCCTCTCACCTGGGTCCGAGTGACCTTTAGATTAATGAAATCCTCTCCCAGTGGGAGCCGAGAAGCCCCGCAAAACTTTTACGCCATTATGAAAGTCATAAATCATACAGTTGTCAAGGGTGCCGCTCCTCGACAAGTGGAGGAGGAGGAGGGGGTGGACACAGATGAAGAGGTGTACGGTCTCTCTCTCTATATATACTCTTCATCTCTCCACTCTGACTCTCTCTCTCATCCTTGACACTTGAGACAGAATGTCTCCACCCTCCGACTCTGAAGACCCATGTACATTACCACTCCATTTAAGACAGGCAAGTGCTAGGTCTCAGAGAAATGGATTGGTCAATTGCATGTGTCACTGCTCTCCTGAGAGAAAATAAAAAACAACAACTCTATTTCAACATGCTAACTAACGCAGCCCTTTCTCTCACAGTGGTGCCTTGAGGGCTTTGAAGACCACTATCCAGTGGTGAATTGGCTGGAGCGGGGAGAATTCATTGCTCCGCATGGAGACTGGAGAGGATTTTAAAGCCATCTGATTTATTGGACTCTTTTCCGGTAAGCCTTGTCCCTCACCATTTTACAGCAAGTGTGTGGGAGGACATCTGCAGGGCGGCAGGAGCGACTTCTGCTCAGCCACCCAAGAGGAGCGACTTCTGCTCAGCCACCCAAGAGGGATGAACGCCTTGACTGGTGGACCAACAGACATCCTAATTGGACTGCATTGATATTTTCACTGAATATACAAACCTTTATCCATACACACAATGAACATGTTAAAATCGAACTGAGTTGAAATATGTTGTGTGTCCTAAATGGGGGAGAGTATTATGGAGATGTGAACCCACACATGCATGTTTGCCATAATTCTAACAGCATAATTTGAGGGCTTACCAAATCATTCAAAGATGTGATTTTTGGTTAGCCACCCATCTACCAAAGGTCATTTACAGTAAGAACACTTACCTTAACACACAAGAGTAGTGTCCAGCATCTTGTAGCTCGGCTGGCCGAAACCATATTGAGTCCTCTTCCTTGCTCATTCGTATGCCGTCAAAGGAGATGGGTTCTTCAAAGCCCTGTACTAAAGCTCCATGGTCCCCAAGCCCTGTGCTTTTGTACCACATGAGGTTAAGTCCAGCACTTTGGGCATGAGTGTAGTTCGCTCTGATATATCCATAGAATAAAGCACATTTAATCCGCACCGGTTCTCCCAAAAGCACTTTGTATTTCAAGTAGTCCACCGACCAGTCTGTGCAGCCATCCACTGTAGACAAAACAGAGAAGAGAGAAGTGGGTTATAACAGCTGCTATTACATGGTTATAAACATGGCTAACACCACTGTACTGCAACAACTCTTCCACAGCAGACCTGTAATTACTGTTTTATAACATATAGCCTCAACCTAGTCATACCAACTTTAGAAATCAATATAAATTTGACACTAACTGTCTTTCTTTAGTTGTGTGGCCATCATCCACACACTGTGATTTAAAAAAGACACAACACTAACTGGTTATTGTAAAAAGATTAAAAAAATCCAAACTGCCTCACAGGTATGATAGCTATAAAACCATTGGTGACAGTGGGAATCCAGAGTGGGCCTCCCACGGAACACAGCAACATATTTAACTACCCTAAAGGAGATGTTCTGTTCCCGAAGAAGCCTCTTATCCCACCATGTAATCTTCCCACAAATACAAAACCGCTCTCTCTCTCTCTCACACACACACACTCCATGCTAGAATGCCTATAATTTCGACCCAAGCCATGCTTTATATTCAAAAAGGGCCTCCGGAGCTGCCATGTATTATTTTGGGGGATAAAAAAAGAGAAAAAACTGCGATTTTCCCATATCAACATTTCCAGGACAACAAAAGAGTGTGGGGTAGTGCCGAGAGTACGAGAGAGAGAGAGAGAGGGACAGACAGAGTTGAGAGAGAGAGAGCGCACACATCGGGCAGAGGAGGCCGAGGAGGGAGACTGCTGAGACTAACGTGCTCATTATAGTGTGTGGAGCCGGACGGAGCCCGCAGCTGTGTTTGGATGAATAGCAGTTGACTGCGCAGCCAGCCGAGCCCGAGCGCCGGCACCAGCTGTGACCCAATCTGAGCCAGGGTTGTGTGTGTGTGTGTGTGTGTGTGTGTATGTGTGTGTGTGTGAGTGTGTCTGTGTGTGTGTGAGTGTGTCTGTGTGTGTGTGTGTGTGTGTGTGTGTGTGTGCATGTGTGTATGTGTGTGTGTGTGAATGTGTGTTTAGATATGTGTGTATGTGAGTGGTTTTACATTTTGTGTGCGACCACTATGTGTTTGTATTTAAGTGAACAAGACTATGACAATCTGCATATGCATCTAGATATGCCTGAATCTTGGCAAGAACGTATTTTTAAAGTCTGTATATTTGTGTGTATGTATGTGTGTGTGTGTGTGTGTGTGTGTGTGTGTGTGCGCGCGCGCGCCAGTCACCCACAGCCCGGCTGGCTGCAGCCTGCGTCTCTAGCCCAGACCAGGCCAGGATATGGGACTGAGTCTGCTGCAGAGGGCAGCCAGATATGGGAGTGGAGCCAGAGAGAGAGGACCTTTCAGGTCAGGGCTTAGATTTCTGAAAATGTTGTCGCTGAAAAAACAGCAGCAGAAACTTTGGTTTCTCTGCAATGTGTAGGCCTACATGTGCAGCTGAGAGGATCTATTAAATCCTGGGAGTTTATGTTGGTTAGTGTGCTGGGTGGGTAAACACATGTATTCAAACACATGCACGCACTTAAACATGAACACACGAAAAAACGGAAACGAACACACACACAGACATGCTGACACAAAAGTCATTCATTTAGAGAGTGACAACGCAAATGGCATATGATGAATAGGAGTGGCACGCCCATCATAATCATCCTCCTCCCCTAGCTTTACAGACAGTACATTCAATGCCTTCATACAGATTTAAGCAGCGCTAAATGCTAACAGCAAATGCAGTGGTACTGGGAGTACTTCCCATTAGCCTTTCAAGGCGGTGGTTAAGCTGAAAACACACAACGAAATATCACTAAATTACATACTAACACGGAGAGGCAGATGCCCTGGGCTGAACTGTGATTGCATGTAATAATGCACTGCCAAGCAATCACGGCCTCTATATTTCATGAGGTGGAAGATAAAAAAAAATGGAAATCGAATCCATCTATCTGTCATGTCTGTTCACTTACATCAGTATAAAAATACATACCTACACACTTCATCACTTGTTTTTCGATATATATTTAAATCATGTCTCCAGTACACACATACACCATACACACACAAATTAATTGTGAATCATACAGTATTTCAGCCTGAGATACAGAGATACAGAGATGTAGATCTCCTTCTCATCAATGCATACAGTATGCATACATCAGCTTTATATTATATTTAAACTAATCTCACCCTGCAGTCTAATCTAACCCTACACCTGTACCCCTCAGTCAGTCATATAGACATGCTGTGCAGTATGTCCTAGGATGACATGACAGCTGTTACTACAGTTACTGATGATGTAAACACTGCCATACAACCTTACATATCTTACTAACCCTAACCCTCGCCTTACATCACATCCATGACGTATTTATGACATGCTTAGTACAGGCTCCAGTAAAGCACTGGTAGTGTTCAAAACCCTAAATGACTCTTTAAAGGAGTGGATGTTTCTTAGATAGTCGATCGCTTACTAGCCTACGTGGACACAACGCCATGCTCTAGATGTTTCAGAGTCCAATGTGTGGTCTACTAGGCGGTGGCCACAGTGTCCCTCCCTTTCTGAGACCTGTTAAGAATGTCAGCTAGCCAGAGCCATCAGCAGACATCTCGCCCTCTAAGAAACGCCATCGCAAGCCACCCCGCGAGTGGCGCTTTTGGGAGTGCTGATGAATTTTCAATGAAGGCCTGTCTGTTGGTTTGGCAGGGCCCACACCTAGAAGCACAGCTGGGGGATTACCCTCCTGTACAGTGCATTCATCATTTATAAACTTCAGCTGCTACCGTGCCGAGGACACTAGGGGATTCCCGGTCTTTTTGTTAATGCAAAAGTGTTGTAGTGGGCGGCTAAATTAAGAGCAGGACTGAGAGGCAGACGACGACCCAGCTGATGATCCAGAGCATTCGAGGAATGGCACAGAGATGACAAGCTCCACTGACTAGAGGCTTGCGGGAGAGAGAGAGAGAAAGAGAGATAGAGAGAGGGGGAGGGAGAGAGAGACTGAGAGAGAGAGGAAACTTGGAGTACAAATGTGGCGACAGGTCAGCTGTGCCCATCTACTCCTCCCATCCTCTGTCTCATTCTTCCCCCTCTCTCTCCCTCTCCATTGTTCATGCTCCTATGGCCGATCCCTCTCTTCCCCATCTCTTCCCTACCCATTCAAACAGCTGGCGCGCACAGCTGCCGAGCACTCAACAGGCTACGCTAATTGTGTCTCCATGAATGTTTTATTTACAAAAAAGAAACAAACTCTGCAGCTAATTAACAGTGGAAAACCATGTCCAATAATTCATCCATGCGATTTTCATTAAAACCTACTATAAACTACTCTCTACTTCCCTCTTCTTTGGTTTACGTGTGTGTCTGTTTTCTTGTCTGCCCCTGTCATAGTTTCGTGTCACATTTCAGGAGGACGTCCTGGGGTTGTTGTTGTGAGCCCACATCTTACAAGCAAGACGAGCAGACAAATTCAGAGTGGTATCACAAAAGAACACTCAAGGAGGCATTGTTAAGCCGCAGAGAGACAGACTGTAAAAATGACCCAACCAATTTCATGCTTGTAAAGAGATAGGCACTTGGCAACACCTTAATTACATGGTGATATTAGAAGCAAAATTCAATTAAGTCAAACAATTAATTCTTATTTGGTCGGCAATGGAAAACACACCAAAAAAAAGAGACTTCACTTTCACCTCAAGACTCACCAAAATCTGGCCAATCAATTACCAAACATTCATTTCAACATAAAATATTCTCTCCCCTTGAAAAAGAAAAGAAATAGGCATGGCAATATTAGCTGTGTAGACTGGCAGTATGTGACATTTCCAAACATAGTTGAGACTTATTAAAGCTCTTACATTCCTCTGTTGCCATGGTGACAAACCAGAAAGGAGGGTGGGTTAACCTTGCTAATCAAGTACTTACTAATTAAGGCGCACACTGAGCTCAGTAATAACTGCGAGGCAGTGTGTCAATCTGTAACTAAAACAAGCAAACACCAAGATGGTGAAATGTAATTATCTTTCTTAATTATCAGCAATGTACAGTATTCTTACTTGTGGCGGAGGGAGTAAAAAAAAAAAAAAAAAACCTCCCACGCCAATTTCATGCACACAGGTTTAGTCATGCCCAACCATCATAAAATTATTACCTTATTCAAATCAGAAAAAACAAGAGATTGCTGTGCATCTTAATATGATTTAATTGAACATGTGATATATGTAAATGATATGGTGTGTGTGTGACGTTACAATTATTACAGCAGGAAGCATGTTCTTGCACACATATTTGCCATGATAGATACTTCAGCAGTTCAGGAGTCTGAAGTGTTTGATTGACACAAGCCTTAATGGGCAATTAGCCGAAGAGGAATGATGAAACTGCCGTGTTGTGGCTCAACCAAATATCATTAAACTCTGATGAAATTAATTATTTAGAATACCCAGGGTATTGAAAATCTTTTTTACATAACCAATAAACAAATATTAAGTGGGTTGCTGATGTGTAACCGGAGTGCAGTGTGTTTAGCATTGACTGAATTAAACAGTGAGAGACCAAAATAAAGTGGCATCAAACAGAGGAAGGGAGAGGGAAGGAGGCAGAGGGGTGAGCAGATAAGTATTTGAGTCTACTCTGCCACCATCTACAATTGTCCTGTCAGCCATTGTTTGTTTTCCAGCTATATCAGTCTGATTTAGGCAAAAATATAACTGTGTACGTGTGAACTCATCTGTATGTGTATGTGTGAGTGTGTGTGCATACAGTACACATATATGTACATATCTGGATACATAACCTAAATTTTGTTCTTCTGTGTCCACATGTGTTTATATTTGTCTCTGCGCATGTGTGTGTGTGTGTGTGTGTGTCTGCAGAAGTGCAAATGGCTGTGTGATTCATTCCGGGTTGCAGGGAGCTTGGTGACACAGACCAATCTGATGCCCGTTCCCCATGGCTTCTTCCCATTATCAGGGGAATGATTAACGTCCCCTCATCATTTTGCCTTCCATTCATTTGAGCGTCCCCTCATCCCTCTGCTCAGGGAGATAACGGTCTTAAGATCCACGGCCCTATTCTCTGCGGCTAGGCAAATTCACCATCAGATAGAAACAAAAGAAACCGCAGTTCTGTTAGGACAAATTGAGCCAGCCTTGGCAAATGTTCAACTTCAGGCATGTGATGTCAGAAACTAGCAGTGTGTTTGCCAGTGTGGAAAATAAGCATAGGCGCTTATCCACCACAGGAACTTGCTGGCCTCTTTCAGGGACGTTTCCGAGGGCAAAATAAGAATATACTCTGTGGTAGGCACTTCTGAGTGATGGCCCTGAGAAACTGAGTGAGTGGAAGACAATAACAGGTGAACGAAGAGCAACATATTACAGAAAGGCTGAAAGAGCCTTTCAGGGGGGGGGGGGCATTCCTGTAAACGTTTGCACCGCGTTTCAGCAGTTGAAAAGCGCCTTATATTTTGAGGATAAAAATATGTATCTGAGTCTGTGTCTGTGTGTGTGTGTGTATATGTGTCTGCATACGTGTGTGTGTGTGTGTGTGTGTGTGTGTCTGTGTGTGTGTGTGTGTCTGTGTGTGTGTGTGTGTCTGTGTGTGCATTTGTACACATGTTTGACTGTGTGCATGCAGGATAAAAATATGTATCTGAGTCTGTGTCTGTGTGTGTGTGTGTGTGTGTGTGTGTATATGTGTCTGCATACGTGTGTGTGTGTGTGTGTGTGTGTGTGTCTGCATACATGTGTTAGTGTTAGTGTGTGTGTGTGTGTGTGTGTGTGTGTGTGTGTGTGTGTTTGTGTGTGTGTGTGTGTCTGTGTGCATTTGTACACATGTTTGACTGTGTGCATGCACACCAGTGTAAAAGGGGTCTTACAAAACATGCATGCATTATGTGGTTAGAAATAAATGGCATAAAAATGGGTGAGTCAAAGACAGAGAGAATAAAAGAAAAGTGTTGTTTCTCTTTTTTTTTTACAATAGGGGATGATTATAATTTGCTCGGCAAAGCACTGGCGTCATCTCAGCAAAATAACTGCAATGTCCTCATTGAGTTTTGTGGCTTTCAATCCATGTAAACCTAGGAATGAGAACCATAAAAAAAAAACATCCTGCAGGCAACCGATTGATTTTTCATTGCCGTGCCAGAATGCTGAAAATGTCAGCAGTTTAATTGAGTAGTTAAAGCTAGGAGAGTTGAAGACATAAATATTTTTTTCCCTAGAAAGTGAATTCAATTAAACAGTCTTTATGGGTATGTTTAGCCTAGTTAAGAGAATACCGTTTTGACTAATTCCTGGTCACATTTCCATCAGTCATTATGAACAGCAGGGGTGGGAAGGTTATGATTGTGTGTGTGTGAGTGTGTGTGTGTGTGTGTGTGTGTGTGTGTGAGTGTGTGTGTGTGCAAATGCATCCATCTTTAAGCTAGGGGGACTTCACTCTGTGAATCTATAGACAGAAAAAGGCATGGAGAGAGACAGAGAGATGCACAGAGAGCTGCAGAGAGAAGGCAACAGAAAGACACTTCCTGAAAGAACCTCCTCAAAAGCACCCGCCACAGTCACAGCGGGGCACGGGGCATATTCTCTCCCTCTCTCACAAAAAGAGTCTCAACTATAAAACTAGTGCCGCTATAATGTCACCGCAAATAAAGACAGATTCTTTACAGCAAATGCCGACTCAAGCGTTGCAGTGAAAATTGCTGACAATTTATATTCCTTATTGTCACTGGGAACCCCTGAGAAAAGTTGGTGGGCTCTGACTGAGTGGATTGCTCCTGCAGTGTTGCGAACATATTACAGCCATGACACATGGAGAGGAGACTAGAGGGGGTTGTGTGTCTTTAAGCACAGGCATCCCATCTGCAGTGCAGGGAGAGCACACGTCTGAGGATGATGTTGCCCTGAGCAGACAGCCCAATGCCAAGAGATATGCTGGATAATAATAGGCCCCTCTATTGCCCTTTAACAGTGTAATAAATACATGCCCGCGAGCAGGAATAATTTAAGCCACACTCTCACAAAAGGAAAAAAAAAAACATCTCTCGCTCAATCACCAAGACAAACATATGTACAGACAACCTCCCTTCAACCGCTCAGCACACACACACACACACACGCACACAGACACAATCCATTAGCCTAAATCCATACCAATATAGCATACACAAGTGCACATGTGGACCCCCCCCCCCCCCACACACACACACACATGCAAAGGGCTTTAGCCTACATACTGATGCAGCACACACACACATAAACATGTACCAGGGTTTCCAATTTTTTTCCATGGTAAATTAATATAAAATGATATATTTGCCAATGAAAATGGAAGTTAATAATGCTCGTGCAAAACATAGTTATAACACAGGCTATCCCTAAATAGGACGTTTGTGTTTTGACAGCGAAACAGCCTTTTAAAAGCCTACAGTACTTTTTTTTCCACAAAAAAGTTGCAACTTCCCCTGATGACTGAATCAGCAGCTTGAAGCCTAGTGCACATACCAAGATATAGTAGCAGTGATGAAGGCGCTCTTCGGTTATGTTAGGTTTAACTTTAACAACAGCATGCAAAACGCTTATTCATGAGTTCAGCTAGCTGTACCCCGACTGGGCTACACTGGCTAAAATTGCCTGTGTTCTACCCATGTCAAGCATGCTAGCAGAGGGGCCTCTCTCTGCAGAATCGAATTAAGATGGCGCTGCAAAGTCGTCTGGACGAGCAGGGAATGACGCGGCTTATGCAAACTGCAAGCTGCAAAGATGCATTGGACACATCTGATTTAAAGTCAACAGCAGAACAAAAAAATGAGAAAATGAAATGTTACCTGGAACCCTATAGGCTACATCTGATGCCACACAGGCCTAGCCTTTTTTAAACAGGCTACAGATGTTACAGGTTACAGATGTATTATAACGGTCTACATTTTAGCGGCTAAGGTTGAGGTTTTGCTCAATTGTTACTATATGTTTTGCTTAATTGATAACTGTTCATTAAATAGTCAAACAGATTTGAGGTCCTTTGTGATTTGAGGTACCAAAATGTGAGCGGTACTTTTCAAATGTATCCAGTGAAATAACACTTTTCTGAACTCCAGAACGGCAAGAAGAAATCCTAGCGAACACCCTGGCATGTACATAGATGGATGTTTGCTATTCTCAAGAGCTTAGTCCTTATCTCTGTCTATCTCTGTCTATGTTTTGTCTCAGTCACACATATCCAAACACACATGCACAAATAGATGGATTTGAGGTGTATGGAATGCTTATTTATTGGTTCTCCTCCTTTTTTTTCACTTTCTCGCTATCTCACTCGTACAGACACACACACAATCACACACACACATACATACACACACTCAGGCACATGCACACACACACACACACACACACACAGACACACACACACACACACACACACATACACACACACAATCACAGACACACACGCACACGCACACGCACACGCACACGCACACACACACACAGTCACAGACACACAATCACAAACACACAATCAGACACACACGCACACACACACACATGCACACACACACACAAACTCAAACACATATTCCAACAATAAATGACATGCCTCACACCTCCTGTTCACCCCACCTGATGTCAATGCTGGCGCTGGGCCATGGCCAATTTCAATTCCAACTCACATGCATACGCATATGCAAACACACACCCTTTCTATTTCCCTCTCTCTCTTTCCCTCACTCACACACAAACACACACACACACACACACCTAATGTGTGAAAGTGCTTAGCACAGCAGAGTAGCTTCTCAATTAAGAGGGGGCATAGAGGCCTGATGTGGGGAGGGTGGGAGGGGACCTTTCTCTGGGTCACAAATGAGCCGCTTACCTGGGTGACGGAGGCTCCCCCAGTGGTCAGGAAAACAATGTCGCCTCACCCCCTGAGTCTCTCATTCATCATCAGGTAGTCTGTGGCATTCGTCCTTCCCACTAAATCACAAGCTGACTTCAGTTCACTCTCTCATTCTTTCATTCTCTGTCTCTGTCTCTCTCTTCTTCTCTCCCTGTCTCCCTTTTCAGTCTCTCTCTCTATTTTCCGTGTGTCTCGCTCACCATTTCTCCTCCCTTCTGCTCTGCCTCTCACCAACCAATCCTAACTGGGATAAGATGACAATTTGGAGTGACGAGGCACCAGGGGGCTATCACTCAATGGTGCCAACAGTGCATCTGACTCAACAGTCCCTGACCAGTCCCTCACTAGTCCTTAACCAGTCCCTCATTCTCACCTACACCACAGCGCAGCTCATTAGCCTCATAGCATTAGCAATTAAAGCAAGGGCCAATTAGGGAGAATGGTGTTCGTTTGCAGTGGCTAGGCCAGTCATCGTACGGGGGTAACACCTGTACGGGGTGTGACACCTGTGCCGAGGGTCAGAGGATCCAAATCGGCGCACAGCTATCTTGTTTCCACCAAGGCCCATAATGCGTGGCACCGTTGGCTGTGCTCATTTCTTCAAAAAGCTGCTATTTACATGCTTCCTTCCAGTTGTCTGCATATGTCAGGGAGATAAAGCAAACCCCCTTTTCCTATTCACTCTTCCCCTCAATCCACACACACACACACACACACACACACACACACACACACACACACACACACACACACACACACACACACACACACACACACACTCTCTCGCTCCGCCCCTCGCTCTGTCACTTTATCCCCGTGACACTCCATCTTCATTTCTATGCTTGTCTCTCTCTATGTCTCTCTCTCCCCTCTGTAAGTGTCTGCTGTCATTTATATGCAAATGTACTCTAAATAAAAAATGAAAAAAAAGGATGGTTATCCCCTCCTCTTCTTCCTCCCACCACTGCAGTTGCACTCATCCAAACAAACATGGCCGCCACCACTGCCAATCCACCAAGCATCCGATCTACTCGATATAGGTTTTCATACATTTCTCTACCCAGCCTAACTCCCCACATCCCTCCTTTAACCAATACCACCATCACCATGCTCTGGTGATTAATCGCTGCCGGTGCCTCGCTCCACTGAGGTGATGGTGGATTGAGGAGAGGTCATGACAGTGTCAAGGAAGGAAGAAACCAAGAGGCCTGTCTTGTAGGCTGTACAGGTGTTCATTTAAACTGGGCAGGAAGGGCAGGGTAGGGTGGGTCCACTTCCTGTGACCCCCTCCTAGGCTTCCCGAGTCCCCCACCCCCCACCCACCATTATGCTGGAGTGTCCCTAAGAGCACAGCACGGTCAGTGCTTCTAGCATTATCACTCAGTCCATAATCATTTTAATTTCGTTTCCATATCATTGGCATAACACTGAGATCACATTACAGAAAGGGCAGAATGCTCCTGATTAGTAATAAAATGCCAGCTGTTAAGGACATGCTCAGCAGTCGCAGAGGCAGGAAGCCACTTCACTGTGAGCAGGTGCCAGGTCAGGGGAGCTAATTCATGGGCACATCTCAAATAACTGACAACCTTTTCAGATAGTATAATTGGCTTGACTGCCTATTCCAGGACTTCTGAATCATGCTCCTGATGACCTCAACTTGGGGGAGGGGGAGGGGGGAGGGGGGGGGGGGGGCACTTAGTAGGATTTTCCTGGAGTTAGCCAGAGAAACGTGCTGAGTAAAAATGTATATAAGTTCATCTAACAAGTAAACAAGTTGTGCTTTGTGGATATATTGTACAAATAAAAACACAGAAATTACAATGGTTTGGGTGGTGATCCTCTTTTCAAACATGAAATACAACCGTATCATTGCCCTAATATAGTATTAATTAATAATCAATTATTAATTTGGTGAATCAGATATTGTCTCAAGACACCAGATGGGCAATTGAAGTGATCTGATGAGTGATCACAGCTGTGTTAGGGCAGGGAGAAATCTGCCCAGGCCTGCCCATACATACCCATCAATCAGAGTAGAGCCATAGGCTAATGAACTCTAAGCACTGCCCAACGAGCCAATATTTCTCGTCGGACGTCTTCACCAAAACATTACCAAAACACAACAAAGATATACCTCTGCAAAGTTGGCTTACAAAAGAAGTAAGTACTTTGCACTACTGAGAAAATCACTTTTCATCAACTTTTTAGTTAATTTGGCACGTACTGTTCCAAACTGACTTCATAATACATAATTCATTTTTCTCACAAATGAGCTAAGCCTTTTGTTGGTATAATTCATTATTTAGGTTAGTATTGGAATTGGAAGCTCATTTTCATCAAGTTCTATCATGTGAACATTGCATAGAAGATATGCTGTGTTACAAATTCCAACATCAAAGACTTTGTATTTATGAACCTCTTACTCCAAACCAGACTATTAAGAATATCTTCATAACTCAGCGTATTGGCCTCTATATTACTGCTAACTGCTATATTACTTTTTTATGTTTTTGTCTCAGAACAAAGACAATATACAGATATTTACTTATATAGTTTGTGTTTTCGGTGCTACATCTATTAGCCATCACACCTGCTGCTACACTGAACAGTTATTCAGAAAAACAATGTGTTTTTTTCAGGCTCACTACAATCCCAGCAACATAGGAGTGACACAAGTGTTCGGCCAATTCCAGTGTCACACAGACAAGCTAAACACACTGGCCTGAAATAATGGGATGTATCTGCAGAATGTATGAGTACAGTCAATCAGATACAGCCCCAACTCTCTACTCTCTGTCTCCATATTATTTATGAGCATAGCATGGAGGGAGAGGGAAAGATGGGAAGGGAGAGAGGGAGGGGAGAGAAAAAGACAGAAAGGGAGAGATTGAGTGTGAAAGAGAGAGAGAGAGAAAGAGAGAGAGAGCGAGAGAGAGAGAGAGAGAGAGAGAGAGAGAGAGAGAGAGAGAGACTACACTCCTCCTGACTAAGACCTTTTCTGGCTTACTCCATACTCACAGTAGCCATTTGTATTCTGGACCTTTCCATGTCCCTGTGAAACCAATAGCCTGGAAATAGAAAGCTCAAGATTGTGTGCCCCTACCACAGAGAGTCATGATGTGATGGCCTGCATATGTAAACGAAACACTTTGTGCTGTGCTGTGAAGGAGCCCTGTCAAAGCGCATGAGGAACCGCTGACCTTTTTTGTGTATGGGATCTGTCAGTATTGATGCTCACACTCCTTCTCCTTCTCCCTCTCTCCCTCCCTCCCTTCCTCCCTAGCTCTCTAACTCTACAAGCATTGTCCTCTCTCTCTCTCTCACTCTCTCACTCCTTCTCTTTCTCTGACTCTCTGTCAGTGGAAGAGAAACATGTGGGTAAAGATATTCAGTCAAGGAGGGGAAAAAAAAACATGGAGGATGATATACTGACATCTCTCTACAGCATTCCTGATCATGTTCCTACAGCGTGTGCTGCATAGTGACATACAGTAGAGCCACTGAGGCTTATTCTGAGAGAACGGTTATGCAACGACTTGTCAGACGTATAGTGTAAGCGGCACCTATTTATTATAAGGTAAAGGCCCTGCTCCAGGGCTGCCACATGTATAGATAATAGATCAAAAGCTAATCAATGATGCTAATAAGTGTTAGCCAAACGTGTCCTAGCATAGAGGACAGAGTTTGAACGGACTGCTAAACATCATTTATTGCACATAATTTTCAGAGTGCCATAGAATCTAATGAGGTAAAGATAGGGAAAAAGAGAGAGGGAGAGAAAGAGAGAGATAGAGAGAGAGAGAAAGAGAGAGAGAGAGGGCAATGCTTGTACAAATAAAGAAAAACAAGGGGTGTGGATGATGAGGAAGTTCTGGCTTAAGTAACTGCCAGAACAGAGGTGGAGACGCACCCAGCGCTATTTCAGAGTGTTAGCAATTCAATTATCCACTCCCGCACAGGAGTCCCTTTATGCACTGATGATTTCATTGTGACGCTCTGCTGTTTAAATCACAGTGGTAATCAGCCTATTGCAGACAATGATGCCGCTCACTCGCACAAACAGGCACACGCACTCGTGCACACATGCATGCGCCTGTAATGTAAACAGATACACGTATGCATACAGGCGTGCACGCACACACACACACACACACACACACACACACACACACACACACACACACACACACACACACACACACACACACACACACACACACACACACACACACACACACTAACAAACACAGAACTGCTATCTCATCAAAACAACCTCAGACTCATCCTGACAATCACATGTGCAAACACATTCATCTACAAACACTTACAAACACACACATACACACACACAAACACACGCACACACATACAAACGCACACACTGGCATGGGCAATTTGCTGGCACTGACTGCCAGGAATGCTTTCTAAGGGAGCGATAGCTATTAGAGGACATTACTGTCAAATGTTGAAATCAAACTACCTGCCGCCCACTGATTAGAGACGCAATTCAATTACGAGGACGGAGCGATGTCCGCTTATTCAAAGTGACGGCTGCCGCAGCCGCCGCCAGCACACACAGACGGACAGGAGCCTGAGGGGGGGGCCGACGTAGAAAAACGCAGTGTTCCGCCGCGAACGTCTGACAAGCACTTCTCCTCGTCAGGAGTAGGAGAGGAGACGAAAAGACCAACAAAGATGGGAAATGCACGGGGGACTCTTCGAGAAAACTTTTTGTCATTATAAACTTCTTTCCATTACCAACGCCATTAGTTGGCATTTCTGGACAAATATAGATGTTAATTGCTGAAGTAATTAAAGCAATACACCACATTATACGGTGTATTTATCATCACCCTCAGAGTCATCCATCATTCTGCAAAGTTGGAGGCCTATTGATGTTGACTACTTCAGTTTTTTTTGTTTTGTCTCACTGAAAAAGAAAATATTGTCCAGAGTGAGCCCTGTGACCCTCTGAGGGCAGGCACATGTTGCTTACAGTGTGTCACCATTTTGAAACAAAATGGAGTCCGGTGAGTTTCAGACTCTCTCAGTGACTGTGGGGCTGTGTCAGAGATTGTCCTGACCTCCTTGACTTTTATCATGCGCAGACAGACAGGCTGGTGCCTTAACAAGCTCTTCATTCCTTTGATTTAAACAAGCCATCTGATTTCGTGCAATGAGCGAAGTCCGCTTGCTGATAACCTCATAACTCATCCTTGTGCTTTGGTAAGTGATCCTCACAAGACTATGAATGAGAGAGAGAGAGAGAGTAGTGGAAGCAGTGTTGGGTGCTCAAGAAATTATAATAAAAAAATGTATATGCTGCATGTCAGCAAATTAAAGCTATAATGCAAATGAAGTTTACAATAAATCCATCCGCAGAAAAATAAGAGAAGGGGCTAAAATAGGAGGAAAATTAAAATTGCAATCTTGGCATTAGTTGCTGACATTTGCATATGCATAATTCATTCTTGCTGCCTTTACTTCTCCGATTGGATGAAGGGGAAAGGAGAAATGGAGAGGTGTATAAAAAAGAATGGGAGGAGGCCCAGTAGCCAAGTATGACTATGCGCACAAAAGAGAGAGAAAGAGAGAGAGAGAGAGAGAGAGAGAGAGAGAGAGAGAGAGAGAGAGCTAGTGCGGCCAGGGGGAAATTGGCAGATTTCACATTATTGGGCGGAGTAAATTACCAGGAGAATGGTCATTGATCATGCAGACCCCAGGCGCGCAGGGGCAAACAATGTGGCGGCGCTGTCCGAGAGCACTTATTTCAACATCCATCCAATTTCATATGGAACAACAATACAGATAGCGGGACAAAAAGCTGATTAGTGTCACGCTGAGGGACGGCAAACGGGAAGAGAGGGAGCGAACACGCCGTCTCGCCACTACAACCCCCCCCCCCCCACCCAACACACACACACACACACACACACACACACACACACACACACATCCTCCTCCCCCGGACGCATTCCCCCCGGCAATAGCGCTGAAACACTTCAGCTATCAAGGCCAGACTCCATTTAGGACAATGGCTGTTGTCTGGGGTGAAACAAATGATCTGTTTCATGATAGTGATCACAAGTATCTCATTCAGGCATTGAAGATGTCTACTGTAAGAGGCACTACAGGGGCAGTGAGATGAGAGAGATACAAAAAACAACATAACACTGTAAACATCCAAAGTAGCTTTTCTGTAATATTACAATTCATATACAATTCAACAAAATGGTTTAAAAATGGGATTAATAATTCCATTTGTTTGCTTTGCTATAAAAGCTCAGTGGCGGGGACAGTCATATTTTCATTTGTATGCAATTTGGACCGGCCCCCATTTGCACATAGTATTATTGGCCCATTCGCACATAGTACTATTGGGCTCATCATTACCACCAGGGTCAGAGTGTAGGCCTACTAGGTGCCAAATTAACCATTTGGTACTGATGTGCCAACCACCTTAGATTCTACCAGGCTTGTTGCTTCCTTCGTTCATTAGCAAAAAAAAATCTCTCCTCCTGAGAAGTTGTGCAGATAAGTAAGCCCACCTGCCATGGATATCCCCCCTGGGCCAGCATGTGGACGCCTCACTCAGAGAATGAACGACCAGCGCTGGTGAGAAGGCTGGGGCAGCGGGGCCTTTTTTTTTCTGAAACCCGTCCAGATTTGTCTTGCGCGTTAACTGCCGTTTGCACTCGCCTGATACTGTCTGACAATACGACACGGGACCATTTAACTTCAGGCCGGGCTGTTTGCACTGTGCCGCTCTGTGCTGTTCGGCGCGGCGCAGTGCAGTTCCTATCCGGACGGCACCCGGACGAAAGGCAGGCAGACAGGCAGGCAGCCGGCGGCAGTTTGTTGATCGTTATCGGTAATCCTGGTCTCACAGAGGCCTGATAGGAGGCGGCCCCTATCCCTTGCTACTGACACTCCCCAGAAGAACAGGGGAGGGGCAGAAGCATCGGAACAGGCACACTTTAAGTCTAGCCATTCATATCTGCTCCGCCTCCACTCACTCTTCCTCATTCTCTCAGTACATTCGCACCCCATGTGATTGTAGGAAAGACAGAAAAGGACACCGTGAAACTCTGCCTCCATGACGTGATACGATGAGTTTCATTCATTCCATCACAAAAAAAAGGAAGAAAGAGAGAGAATCAAGGTCATCGACAATGCCCTTGACCAGTTTCAGGGCTATAAAAATGGATCCTTTTAATGACTTCCAATTGGCTTCAAATTAACAGAAAACCAGTTATAGAAACCCTATTTCCCCTGTTGTGAGAGAAAGGATGTCATTTCGACATTTCGACATTTGGATTTAGGTCCTTATCTTGGTAGGGAACGTTTGGCTGTGGGAATAAAGCTTGATGGGCCACGTCTGGCTGAAGAAGTCATTTGAAGTCGAGACGTATGCCGTACATTTTGATTGGCCCCGGGCCACCGGTGTGAAAAGGTGACTACAGCTGGCCAAACTGGAATCGCAATTTCACTCATCATCCTTCTTTTTCATTGCCCTGCTTGTTTTTAATCATTCACGACGGGGCAAGTCTTCTTTTACCTTCAAAACACAAGTGGTGAAATTGGATCCACATGCTTGGTAACTTCAAATAAGAAGTTGCAAATGAGCCAAAAGATTTGTCTCATTAGTCTTAGTCGCACGAAATTCGCTAATTAACAAGTCGATTCCATTGTGAATGCAAGACAGGAGAAGGGATCTCACTTTGTGCAGCAGGATTTTCCCTGGTCTGGTTTGTAGTTTCATTTCACTGATGAAAATAAACCTGTCTGTTCTTGCACTGTCTGAGTAAATGCATCTACAACTGAGAGATAAGGCAGCATTATATTATATTATTCTAGCCTCATATCTAGGGTGGATGTCTGTTTATGTGTGTCTGTGCATATGCTTGTGTTTGTGTGTGTGTGTGTGTGTGTGTGTGTGTGTACATGTGTGTGTGTGTCTGTGCATATGTGTGTGTGTGTGTCTGCAGTGGTCCCAGCGTCGTGTGGAATGTTAGCATAGCTGTCAGCCCCTTAATCTTCCCACCAAGGAAACACAGCCTGCAAAATGTCATCTTCCCCATTTGCGCACATGTTTACACTCTCCACGGGTTCAATCGCGTCCCGTTTGACAAGTCATTATCACTTCCCTCTTCTCAAAAGCCGTGTGTAATTAATCTGAGCCAAATTAAACAATAAAAAAAAATGCTTTGATTGTGTTTTTCTCTCCTTTTTTTCTAAAACGAAGGAGTTTACAGCAGTGCAGTGGATATCTGTGTTGTTTTTAGCAAGTGCGTAACGCGTGCATCATGCTTCTGCTGTCTGTTATGTTTGCGCTGTGCATTCCCTCATATGTCCTGTTATCCTGCATAAGGTGAAAGTGTGGTTAGAGACTGCCGAAGTAAATAAGCGACTGATTCAACAGATGACTAGGGAGAGACGTCAGATCAAATAACAGAGAAGCTTCATGCCGGTGAGGACACATTCACACGTGAGAAAGAATAACCTCATGCCCCTCTGTACCTCTCCTTCTCTCCCTCTCTCCCTCTCACACCTTTCTCCCTCGCTTTGTCTCACCCTTTCTCGTTCTCCTTTTCCATTTTCCATTACCCTCTCTCATTCAGTCTACTTTTCCCCCCTTCTATTGATTCATCAGGTCTCCCTCAGCCTACCGCCAGTGACACGTATAAAATTAGAGTAGAGCTGCTGCCCTTTTCCCTGTGTGTGAGAGAATGTGTGTGTGTGTGTGTGTGTGTGTGTGTGTGTGTGTGTGTGTGTGTGTGTGTGTGTGTGTGTGTGGTGTTTCTCTGGATGCCTTTGTACCTGCTTATGCACGTTTAAGAGCATCAAGAGAAAAGCACACATACACAGCATGTAAAAATACTCGAGGGATCATACAGACTGCATAATGCAACAACACAGAAGTGAGATTTAAAATACACAAAGGGAAGAAGAGACCGTAAAAATAATGTAGAGACATAGAGTGTGTGTGAGAGAGAGAGCAAGAGAGGAAGTAGAAGTAGAGAGAGAGAGAAAGTTGGAAAAAGGAAAAGAGACAGAGGAGGGACAGAGAGAGGGGCAGGAGAAAGAGAGAAAGAGAGAGAGAGAGAGAGAGAGAGAGAGAGAGAGAGAGAGAGAGAGAGAGAGAGAGAGTGAACCCACTTCTAGCTGTGCATATTAATCCAGCACCGCAGTGTCCCATGCTGCTCTCTGGCAAGGTCACCTGAGATTATCGTGTGAAGCCATGACTAAACAGCCTGGGCGGCGATTACGGAGGACACCCTCCATTTCAGCCCCAGCCGCCCGGCCAAGAGGAGATCCTTAATAAATGATTCCTTTTTCATGCATTCCATGAGCGGGCGAAGGAGTAGGAGGGAAGCCGCATACATGAATGCTGATTACAGATGTGATGACATAGCTGTTACTGTTTCTCTCTCCCTCTCTCTCTCTCTCTCTCTCTCTCTCTCTCTTGTGCTCTCTCGCCCTCTCGTTCGCACTTGTGTGCCCCGTAGCAGTGGTGCTGCAGTAAAGCTGGTGTGGGTGGCCGGTGTTTGAGGGGAAGCATAAACTGGCCTCCAGGGCTACAGTTAAAGGAATAACCTCCAGAGGGTGATGACACCACCGTTTCACACACTCGGACCCCCATAACCGCAGACGTCTTATTGCTTCCTCTGATTTATCTCCGTCTCCTGCTTTTTTTTCTCTTATTTACTTTCCTCTCCTTCATCTTATTCAGCCTGTTCCATATGAAACGGCGAGTCTTTTAACGGTCTATTTTAGAGCTTAATGTCTGGTCTGTGCAGGCTGCTTCGGCTGTGCAGAGCCACATACACACACACACACACACACACACACACTCACAAACATCATAATCTGTGTTCTAAATCGAGGTTTGCCTGCAAGAGATCTAATGACTTCCAAACAAAGGCTTTCATATAGTATTAATGCAATCAGGCACTGGGTGGATCGTGGATACTCTTCCCTACTAATAACACACATAAACAGCATCACAGCCTCACAGCATTAACATAAATAGATAGGCAAGCTTCTGGAACAATGCCTTTACTGCTATATTCCTAATAGCTTGTATCTTAACCACAATTGAATCCTTGTAAGCATCTATAACTCGATTTGTTTTTAAATTAGGAACCATTACTCTTGCCTATCAAGTGTCTAACCCGCATTGGTATACTGTGGCGATGCTATAGTTGAGTTAAGACGTACACAGTGTTTCAGAGTGCTCAGCTTAACAAGTCTCCATCTCCAACATGCTAACATGCTCTCCAACAAGTTTTAATATCCTGCATGCTAACATGCTATGTGTTGGAAGCAGCATAAATACGTAATCATACATACAGTATAACATGCACACACACACACACACACACACACACACACACACACACACACACACACACACACACACACACACACACACACACACACACACACACACACACACACACACACACACACACACACACACACACTAAGAGTGGACACCCTGCGAGCCACACTGAGGCTGGATATACTGTGGTCTGTCAGGCCACTGCACAATTTATTTTACATATTGATCCAATCCTAATGGAGCCCGTAAAAATTTAGATTAAGGGTTGTCACCGGTCTGTATAAATCCATCATAACCCACCAGTATATCTATTCCCTCTCCATTTAAGATCCTGCTAATGGCAAACAGTTTTCCTATGGTCCCTCAGATGATCATGTCATTAAGTAGAGGGATAAACCTTATTTAGTTAATGACTACACTCGTTAGTTTACCAGAGCACGTGTTCCGCAGCGTTTGATGCAGGCAAGGAGACCTGCTTTGCAAGGCAAGGAAAGAGACAAAGGTTCAATTTCATGATCTTATGAGCATCTAAGATGTGAGAGTGCTGCCACACTACGTTTTTTTCAATGCTTTAAAACTCAAAACCAGCACCTTGAATCCCAATAACGTCCATGTTTCCCCGATGTTTGCTGTTAATATGATGAGGTGTCGGTGGTGTTGGTGGGGGAGAGTTGGAGTTAACTGCACTGCAAAGTCTTTCCATTTCTTTTTGTTATCAAGCAAGTCCTGTAAACAGCTTCTGCTGATCTCCGTTTGACAAGCACAGTCGGGTGTAATGACTTATTTTTTTTATTAGAATTAATCTGCCTTGCAGCGTTTTCTAGCAGATAATTAACTGACACTTTCATCTTCATTCTAAATGGCATGTTCATTAACAGACTGGTGGCCTCTGAAGGGGAGCAACTTTAACATTTCTTTTAATGGATATAAACCAATAAATGGAACAATATTGTTGGGGTGAAAATCATCATTTTCAGTCATACGGTTGACAGGGGCACAGGCCCATTCCTAGAAGGCAGAAAATGGGCTACTGCATGGAAGCCAAGGTAGCTGATGTGTGATTGCACATGGCAGCAGTACAATGCATACCTTGCATTACCTCTATAGTGCATTAGTCTATTCTGGTCTGAAAGTAATCGAGTATGATGGCCTACGTAGAGACACTGACTCACACACATTCACTGACACAAGAGCATAGCTTATCTCTCACTATCCCTCTCTTTCTATCTATCTATCTATCTATCTATCTATCTATCTATCTATCTCTTAATAGCAGTTTATCAATAATTAACTTAAAAAGAGAATGATTAGTGACTGGTCAGGGACACAGAAAATCCAGCATTCATTTCGGGGAATCTGTAGCGGTGACTTAACATAAAATATCGCAGAGGCCCAAGATTAACAATCGGAATGGTTGAAGTGGAATGTACGGCCATAAATAACAGAAAATCAAATCGACTCAATCTCATACCTGACGGGGTGAGTTATCTCCCTCTCTCGCATGTCCAAAACTCAATATTGGGTAGTGCAGTCCGCCTGTCAATGCTCCTTAATCTTGCTGTCAGGACAGCAGATATATTTTAAAGGATTGCCATATTTTCCCCTTCTTCGCACTGAATTGCCTGGCCTTCCTTCTTCACTTACTGGTCTGTCTTCTTCCTGCCTATGTGTGTGTGTGTTTGGGGGGGATTGCTTTAAACCCCCTAAAGTTAGTGTCTAGACCCCCCCCCCCCAATAAAATGCTTCACTTCATTAAAGCTATGAGAAAGCTATATGTAGAGCTATCAAAGTATCAGCTATCATTGTTATTCAATAATAGAATTTACAATCATTTACTATCTGCTTATAACTGACCACATCACCAAACTGAAAACTTTGTATAGTACTAGTATAGTAAATACTTCAAGTAAAAATGCCTAGGCCTACCTAAAAATAAAGTCATGACGATATGGTCAATGTTTCCATTTTCGGTTGTTCTTTATTAAGCTATGGAAAGTAGCTAGAATAATGCTAGATCATACTTTGCCTTTTTTTGTCTCTTTGGTATTTCTGTATATCAGGTCACTAACATGCGCACATCAATTAAACTGCTATTTAAGAAAGCACTTGTTGTAAGCTGATGGATAACATTTATGTCAGCAAATCTGTACGCAATGCGTGTTTCTCTAAAATTGATGATCAACAATATTTACGGGCATTAGACGTTGAGGCATCGCAGGAAATTGAGAATTATCTGATTGACCTGAGGGCAGTCATGGATGGGGGGGGGGGGGGTCACCTCACAGAGCCATTGACGGATGGATGCTCTGTTCTCATTCGGTGGGCTTGACGGGGGCCTGGCCAAAAAAATAAACAACAACAACAAAAAACCCAGCAGCCGTTCCCTTGGCGAAGAGTCAGAGTGCAAACGGCATAACAGAAAAAAAATATCGCTCACAGCACAGCAGGAGTGGCGTGGGGAACGTGACTTTCAATCAAATGAACCAAGATGAGGTGAGAGATGATGGGAAGTTATTTGTGTTACTGTGTGCGTAAGGGAGGCAAGTATGTCAGAGAGAGAGAGAGGGAGAGAGAGCGAGAGAGAGAGAGGGAGGGAGAGAGAGAAAGAGATGGAGAGAGAGAGGGAGGGAGAGAGAGAGAGAGAGAGGGAAGGAGAGCGAGAGAGGGAGGGAAAGAAGCTAGCTTTTAAGAACAGTGATGAAAGAAAACAGAGATAGAGATGAGCTGTCCATCACTCCAAAGCACTTTGAGTCCTCAGGTCTTATGGGGCAGAAGGGGAAAAAAACATAGTAATGTATGCACTTTACCCTACTCTCCGTAACTCTCTCCTATGCCTTTGTAGGAAAGAGGATTACAGACAATTCTGATGGACAAGTGAGTGTGAGAGTGTGTGTGTGTGTGTGTGTGTGTGTGTGTGTGTGTGTGTGTGTGTGTTGTCTGTCTGACTAGGGCCATCACTGCAGAGTCAACATTAGCACTGCATGACAGTGCATTCAGCCTGATCTTTTTCCCTCTACAGCTGCCTTAAGCCGGCAAGGAGCCAGCCACACTTAGTAACCATGGCGACAAATGCTGGACCGCGACGTAAGCTGATCAATATCCAAATATTTAATGAACTCAAAAATGAAAACTCAAAACGACTTATTTTGCCCCCCCTTTTGGAGTCGAACAGACTGTTATGTAACGCCTGAGAGAGACAGAGAGAAAGAGATTCAAGTGAGAGAGAGAGAGAGAGAGAGAGCGAGAGGGGGGAGCGTGAAAGAGAGAGAGACTTGCATTGCTGCTGCATTGTCTATGATTATGCATTTGCCCTTGAATTACACGTGTGCCGTGTTAAATGTGGTCCCAGCGCACAGTGTGCACAGTGTCAATGACAGCAGCCTCCTGTATTCCAGTCTGTGGATGCAGAAACTCCAGCGCTGTCTGCTGCACCAAACCCTTCTTTTTACCCTGACTTGCTGCCTTCAAACGCTTCATATTTCTTTTTACTCACCCCTCAGTAGGGCTGAACGATTTGGGAAAATAATCTAATTGCGATTTTTTACCAAAATATTGCGATTGCGATTCGATATGCGATTTTTTTTTTTATCCTCTTTTTTTCCCAACAAAACGTAATGAATGATTTAAATATGACCAACACAATATTAGATACATTTAGTGTAAAATATTCTTTCCCACATTTTACATTTTTATTTAACTGCTCATTACAGAAACAAGAACAACAAATCGGTGGCTTTGCCACTGTGTATTTAAGTAATTTAAAAAAAGTAATTTTAAGTATAAACACTAGGCATGCACTTTTTAAACACTGTGTGCAAAATGTACCATCTTAAAAAAATTAAAAAATTTTTTTTTTTTTTTTGTGACCACGTTTTTTAATCGCGAACGTTGCGGTTAGAAAATCGTGTCATATCATATCGCGATTAAATCGCAAATGCAATTAATCGTTCAGCCCTACCCCTCAGTATACTGTAGGCTACATTCCTCCAAATATTCCTCTCCATACAGTTCATTAACCCTCTCTCTCTCCCTCTCTGTCACTCTCACCTTCTTGCTCTCCTACCTTCAGTCCACTGTAGTTATTTTTCATTCACCTCTCTCTCTATCTCTCTCTCTGTCTCTCTCTCTTCTCTCCATCCATCCTCTTGCTCCTCCTCTCTCTATTTGCATATCACTTGCTGATGAGTGGTTTTCTCTCGTGGCTCTGCTTGTTGCCCTAGAGTATTCTTGTCAGGCATCACAACACAATACAAGAGATGAGAGACTACAGCTCCTTAACGGGAAGATGCCTCCCCACAGGCCTCGTTTGCCTCTCCTCTTCCTCCTCCTCCTCCTCATATCTCCTTTCCTCTCTCTTTTTTCTCCCTTCTTGCTTCCTCTCTCCTTTTCCCCCTCTTCTCTTCTCTTCTCCTCTCCTCTCCTCTCCACGCCTTGCCTTGCCTTGCCTTGCCTTGCCTCCTCTCTCTTTCTCTTTGGCTCATCTGTCCTCCCCTCTCCTCTCGCTTCCAGTCTTCCTCTGCTCTACTCTCTCTTCCTCTCGCCTCTCTCATCTCCCTCTCTCCTCCCAACTGACTCTTCTCCTCTCGAGCTTGTTTTTTTTAAATTTTTTTTTAAAGCAAATGAATAAAAAGGAGGCCATGGGTCTCCAGGGGTGCTGATTTCTTACATAACATTATAAAAAATTCACACATCACATGTTCTTATTACAGAGCAGAAAAAGGGAGAGGTGTAGGGAGGGGGGGGGGGGGGTGCTGCAATTACACATTAAAATAACCGAGAGAGAGAGAGACAGAGAGAGCCTTCCAAATGTTTCCTCCAACCAATGCACTGAGACACTGCGTGGCTTGCACACTCGAGCACACACATGCACGTATGCACGCATGCATGCAGGCGAACACAAAACAACCAGAGATAATGAACAGCCTCCAAAGGGGAGACGCAGCCTACTATGCTTTCTCATCCCTGGCAACTCCCCCTCCCCAATCCCCCCTCGCACACACAAACACACACATACACACACACACACTCACACACACACAGATACACACCTCCCTTTTCTCCCCCAGCAGCCACTAAAATAATGTGTGCTGTATCACTCGGGCACAGACTCATTTCTCCTTTTTATTACTTCTGTGAGGTATTTTTCCTCATGAAAAAACAATACGATTACCGTTAAAATGAGGCTGGTCGTGACGCCGCACGCTACTCACATCATTTATCTCCTACCGAGACACAGAACTAGAGCGGGTTGGAAGACGGTGGGAGGGAGGTGTGTGTGTGTGTGTGTGTGTGTGTGTGTGTGTGTGTGTGTGTGTGTGTGTGTGTGTGTGTGTGTGTGTGTGTGTGTGTGTGTGTGTGTGGTTAAAGAAGTGCAGAGTGTTTTTTTAAATAAGCCTAACTACAACTTAACTGTACCTACAATATTGAACTTTAATGGAATGCCTTTACTTCTGTGCCGGTGCGAGCCCGAGATGAAAAAAAATCTTAAATGCAGAAGAGTGTATTACACTCAGGCTTCCACCATCTCTGAGGCTAATAATCTAGTTCTCCCAACTCTAGGCTTCATTCGGAGGGAGAGAGAAGAGGGTAGGGACCATCATAATTATGATAATGGAGTCATCAGATGTTTCCCTGCCTTAGGGGTAGGTTGAGACGTCCGACTGAAAATGGAATACAAAAAAAATTATGTTTACAGTTGTTATTTGGAAATCAGGCACAGTGTTTGAATTATGAATGAGCAGGAACCCTCTCTCCTCCAATTCTTTCTATGTTGTTGTTTTTCTCTCTTTCTCTTCCCTTGCTTCCATTTAACGATGCTTTTTTCAAAATGTGTTATCTCTTTGTAAATCAGTCCCACCCCGGATAACTGCAGGAAGGCGGAGGGAGGATTCGTGGAATTCACAAGAGCAGGCCGAAGGTGTTTCAATTTCATCAAATAATAGCTGAACACTAAAGCCTCCGTGGCGAGAGAGAGGGCGAGAGAAAGAGAGGGAGAGAGAAGGTAGAAGAAGGGATATAAAGACTAGGCGAGAGACAAGATAGCAAGAGAGCGAGGGAGAGGAAGGGATAGAGAGGAATAGAGGGGGATGTGAGCAGGGGGGCAAATAAAGGTCAAAGGTCGAGATACACTACTTTTTGGCCTTTCATAACCGTTTTACCTGACATATTTATATCCTCTCATAAAAACAGGATTAGAAATAATGCAATGTCAAGTTTAAGTATTGCTGCTGTCCCTCCTTGCCTTGTTCTGGTGGCAGGAACAGCAGCAGCAGCAGAAGCAGCAGCGTTGGCAGTCAATTGAAAACCGCACATGTGAAAAAGGGAAATAAAAAATGCATTTTAAAAATGCTTCCCAGCTTCGTAGCCAATTAGTGAATGGTGCTGCATTTCCAGAGGTGTTGAAACAGCAGTCCACCCCTGTGCTGGTGTCAGCGTAGCCGACAGGCTGAAATCATTAACAGCCTCTCCGCTGCCAGTCGCTAATACACACACACACACACACACACACACACACACACACACACACACACACACACACACACACAAACACAGCTCTGTCTAAACTAGGTCAGGCGAAGGGGTGGAGAAAGAGGAGACACAAATCGCCACTCCAAGTTTCCAGGAAGGAGTCAAACATGCACACGGTCCTCGGCTTGTAACAAAAAAACGACACGACCGGAGGGCAGCTGAGACAAACACGGCAAATGAAGCATTTCGCAATCGCCCAGCCGCTGGTGGGGGAGGACTTATACCCGGCTGCATCTTCCCAATCCATTTTTTTTTCTCTTTTCGGGGAACTGAATTCCATGCCAAAAAATCAAGGCATTTACATCAAAAAACACATTTGTGTCACAAATTTCCAAAAGAGCGCCTGTCTTGGAGAAAACAATACAAAGACGAGCTGCAGAACATGCTTGCCTTGCCAAGACTTTTAACTAGCTCACCACAAAACTCTCTCACTCATCTTGAGAATAATTTGCTGCTTCCGTGCTCTGTCTGCAAGATACTTTAAGACTATTCATCTCAGTTTTCAGATTTAGTTTTACAGAGCGTAATTGTTTTAGTGCACTGATGGCTAATTTCCCCAATTTACATTTGGCATATGCTCAAATGTTTTCTTTTTCATTGCATTCTAATGCAGTAACTGCAAACAAACAGCATAAAATAGAACCTTTCCCCACGCCCCCATCACCACCAACCACCAACCACATCAAAACATCTCCATCTCATTCCCTCCCCTTATCGAAATGGCATTTTCTTCCTTTTTCAACGCGGCACGTGCACACGCGTCAACGTTCCTTCACCCTCTCCCTCGCTCGTGTTATGTTTGCGCGCCTGATGCCGGTGGCAAATGGAAGAGGAGCTCACGCTAACATGTGAGGGCTGGATTAATTGTGTTTCAGACAGCTGCTTCCTGTATCTTCGAGGGCTGTGGCGGAGGCACGTTACATAAGTTATTCATCTCAAAACAAATTATGCTTGAAAAAAACAAAACCCAACTCCGTCTGCCTCTCAACACATATTTCAGAGAGTGAGTGGGCCCAGTCGATCACATGCCAGGGGTCAGCCTGGAAAAGCTGGCCATTTTTATATCGCAGTATGGTCATTTGGATGGCGCCGAGCTCAGGCTTGGCAGGCATCAATGGGCAGTCGTGGACTGTCTGCTAACTGGGCCCGATGCAGAAGGAGAAACGAGAAGAGAAAAGCAAAATGACTGAAGTATGAAGTGGGTAAAAACGCAGTTGGTGAGTGAGAGGAAACAAATAACTGTGTGTGTGTGTGTTTGTGTGTGTGTGAGTGTGAGTGTGAGTGTGTGTATATGTGTGTACATGTCTGTGTGTGTTGGAAGGGTGTTTGCTATCTTCACCATCCGTCATCTGCTATTTTCTTGGAGTTTTTTTTTTTCTTACAAGGTGGAGAGTGTGTGAACATCAGAGCACTGCTTTATAAGCCTAATGAAAGTGTGTGTGTGTGTGTGTGTGTGTGTGTGTGTGTGTGTGTGTGTGTGTGTGTGTGTGTGTGTGTGTGTGGGGGAGGGGTGGGGGAAGGGTGGGACGGTGCTGTGAGACAAGGCCACTGACACGTGCTAATGATGCTTGAGCACAAAGGCATCTTCCTCCCGCCGTGACCTTTACGGCTAGCTGGGTGTAGCGGCGGTGCAGCGTGGCACGGAGCGGCGGGCGCGGTGCGGAGCGGAGTAATGCGGCCACGAGGCCTCCTGCTGCAGCCTAACTAACAAATCAAACCGCAGGACTTCTTCTGGCTTCCCCCCACTAAGGCACAGCAATGGGAGCCATCTGGCATGGAAGTTTGTTACCTTGTAATTAGCGTGTCAAGCTGACACAGTATTCTAAGCAAGAACATACTCACATTCAAGTTCAGGAGACATTTAGCCCGTACACATACTGTAGTTCAGAACATATGACAACATTTCATGTCAGAAGGACAGCTGATATATTTAACATGCTCAATATCTCTGGTGTTGCTAAAGAAACAATTTCTTCTAACATTGGTGTGTTGTGTCATAAAACTGTGATAAAACATAAGCAAATAGACAGTTTCAGATGTGGTTAACACACTGCTGATCGCTGTCACCAAGGACACTTTTTTATATATGAGTGCTGTTTTTGGGCCATTGATTAATATAGAAAAAATAATGAAATAAAGAAAATGACAGCACACATGACACTCAAGGGATGTATTTTTCATCCTGCTGTTTCTCTCTCTCTCTCTCTACTCTTTCTTTCTCTCTCTCTCTCTCTCTCTCTCTCTCTCTCTCTCTCTACTCTTTCTCCCCCCAGTGGTTGCTTGCCCTCTGAGGACTCTGAGATCTCTTGAGGAGAGTCTGAAGGTCTGTGGGTCTCATCCAAACACAAAACAAGCCACACGCTGCCACCACTGATCCAGCAGCAGCCACCAGCTCCGGCACAGCTCTTGTGCCGACCATGTTAATGAGAAATTATCTGAAATTAATTAAGATGAAAAACCCGGTCCCCAAGGTGAAGGACTTGATTATTGTTGTGTCGTGTAAATCTTCCCTAATCCCTCAAAAAATGTGAAAGCTGGCCAAATGTGCCTCGTTTTTGGTCCCAAGGTGCTGACTGTGAACTGATAATTTTGTCTCTATAAACGATAGGGTGAATTTAACTCTCAAAGTAGAATTGACTCAATTCTATATCACATTTTCTAGGCAACACATGTTTTGCCCTTACATTTGTTTTTGTTGTTGTTGAGTTTTTGTGAGACATTTGAGTGCTGCACCTTCATTCAGAGCCCCCAACCACCTGGAGCTGAGGCTAAATATGTGCTGACACTTCTGTGCACAGCATCCGGGTGGGGTCACCCCTGCTGTGCAGGAGGTGCTAAGTGAGGTCGCCAGGATGGCGAGTTGGGACCAGGGGGAAACAAGACGACAGACAGACAGGAACTCTCTCTCTCTCCCTCTCTCTCTCTCTCTATCTATCTCTCTCACACGCTGCCAAGTCCCAGTCCAACAGGACAGGAGCGCGGGGGAGGCGTCCATAGGTGTCACGGCGGATTACGGCAGGCTTCAAAACAACGCGTTAGCATCTCATTCTGTGTCACGTGCCCGCCGTCTGCTCGGAGCGGCGGACAAGATGGGTGCCACAGGTCATTTGGCGAGGTGTCACGCCTCCTCAGCGTCTGATGTTCTGAGCCTGGTTGTTTCACCCATCTTCTCATCACTAGGGAGACGGAGACGGAGACGGAGGAAGGGAGCACGCACTGACTGGACCATCACAGTGAGGAATACAATCAGGACTCTTCTACTCCTTGGAACTCAGTGACAGGCTAGTGGCCGTTCAATCCTCCAGTGACAAGTTCAGTGTTGCTTTGTAGGAGACCCACACTCCCTCAACCAAGTCACATGACCGATAGTCTGCCTGCCTCCTTCTAGGCCAAAGATGTTAATGCATGACCACAAAGAAATGGGCCATTTTTGGTCCACAAGTGAGAATATAATACATGGTTGTAAACAGCACACACACACACACACACATACACACACACACACACACACACACACACACACACTCACATACATGCATGCCTTTCATGTGTGCACACATACAGTCATATATACACATACGTACCTCTGGGGCCGAGGTTCAAAAGGAGGTCTGCCTGAAGGCCTGCCCCTAAAGTGGCAAAAGAATAAAATAAAATAAAGATATAATAAAATAAAACCTAGCCTGGGTCACTGTGACACCCCAACTCCATTCCTTGTCATAAATAAAGAATGAATAGATGAACACTGGCTTGGAGGCAGGCCAGCCAGCCAGCCAGCCTCCTGCAAAAACAAATAAACAACGAAAGCAAAATAATAAAAAAACAAAACAACTGTGTTATTGTCAGGCCCCACTATTTGGCCCCTTTTTTTCTATTTATTTATTTTCTTCCCCCCTGTTTTTCCTCCTGTAAGGGGTTGAGCCTTGTTCCCACTGATATCAACACGCTGCAGTAATGTACCCCGGCGAATATATGAAGTAGTAAAAGTTGACTCCTGATAGATGCTAGAGGATACAGCGTGCACTGGGGACCCTGGAGCAGGCAGACTGCAGATAGGGCGGAGACTTCGTCAGCAAGGCGGATGGCGAGGCGAAAGATCCATTAAGGGCTTTTATGAGCAAGAGTATCAGTGGGCATTAGAATTAGTTATTTTATAGCAGAGTTAGTAATAAAGTAGTGACAGGAAATTATTAGCATTAGAAGCGATGGCGACATTTCCGAAGGTTTGGGCGTGGCGGGCCGAGCCCACCCATGTCACTTGATGCATTGCGGCTAATATCAGAGAAAACAGGTGCGGTGGATGAGTTGCGTGTCCACGCCAGACGACTGCTGGCTTGAATGGTCTAAAGAGGTGGTATTTGTTAGGGTGGAGATTAATAGTCGCATTCTGTTTCAAGCAGATCGGTATTCATCTCCTATCCATCTGTAGCATTAACTGGGGGCGTTATTAATGTTGAATATGCATGTGCTGTCTACGTATGCATGTGCTGCCTATGTATGTATGAATGTATGTATGAGTGCATGTATGCATGCATGCACATGAGAGCCATGCGATCTTTGAGCATTATGTCCTTTGAAGTGCAATATCAGTTCTGGGGGAAATTAATTTGATCACACTCTTGGTAGCCCCAATGCTGTTTTAATTTTGATTTTTTTTTCATGCCCCTCTACAGAACAGGAACTCTTTGTCTGCGAACGGATGTGAAGAGAGCAACAAAGGAGGCTATAAACAGGATATCTGTGATCTAACAAGAGGGGTGAGCGAGTTCTAAAAGAATTCTTGGAATTCTTTCATGCGCATTTCTCAATTTTACATCACCCACCCGATCCCTCAGGGCAACAACAGTGCTCCCTTAAAAAAAATAAAAAAAAATAACTTAAAATATAAAATATGAACTCCAAAGGAATTGTGGGAAGCCAGACTAGCAAACTCACCAAATACGACCAAAAAACCTGTAGTGCTTTCCCCCCACTTCAGGAAGTGACCCAAAGTACCAGCATTAGCATTTCTCTGAGGGAGATTCACCATTAACATGCTACAGATATGAAAACTATGCGGTTTGCTCTGCTTGCGTAACTCTGCAAGTTGCAGAGCCCACCAAGAGCTACTTCAGGGACAATGGCGCTGCACAGCGTAAGAGGAAATCACACTGAAAAGCATCGGCAGCTCATATGAGCTGTTTCAGTGCATAACAAGCCCATAGTCCCCAAGTGACTTTAGCTCCTTGTTCACAGTTAGTGTAACTTTTTTTCAAAACAACGTTTATTTTGCTTTCTGTGAAGCAGTCAATCTAATCTGCCCAGATGTATCAGTGCAGTTACTTAATATTCCTCTTTGTATTTCAGATATTGCAGCTTGCAAATAAACAGTAAATGCTAAAATGCGTAATTGCCTTTCAGTGCTGAGGCCATCATGGCAAACCTCTGTAATGCTTTGAAGGAAAAAAGGACAAAATGTTCAATGATAGAGAGAATATCTGGTCATAAACCTAGCCAGCGACCCACATTATTCACCTCTGCCCTTGCCAAAAGAACCTGGAATTTTTCCAATTTAAAAAAATCCATTTGGAAACCAATTGGAACTTATTATACTTTTGAGGCTAATCCTTTAGGAGTTCTCTCAAAGGTGCTATGGGGTATCTCAGACCTAATAGGATACTGAAGGGACACTGTAATTGCACTGAACTTTTTTTGGTGGGAGGACCAATATCAAGAGTAAAAAGGTAGTAAAAAGCCCACGGTGGGCACCTAAGGAACACTCACACACCTTGTCGAGAAGGCCCTAGCAGTGGCATGTGTGTGTATTGAGGAGGTCGATATACAGCACAACACACGTCTTATCCTTGCCCAGAAGGTGCCATCATAACACACCCGTGGCACTAAACTGCAACGCCATGAATTCCAGGGGAACATGCCGAGTGCCCACTTAATCTTAGCAGCCATCAACAAGAGGGCCGGGGAGAGAGGAGAGGCCCCTGTGCGAGAAGTCTGTATCAAACTGATTTACCCAAAATTGCATGCTGTCCAGAGAAATCCACTGAAGTACATTCTACTGTGTAACTACACTGAATTGAATATTTAACACTGCAGCCTTTGATACAGGGGGCAGCCTTTTGAAATCTTTCCAGCAGCCAGCCAAATTTGAAGTCGCTTGATATGATACACTAAAGAAAATTTTATAATATAGCTCTTTATATCCAATTCAAAGGTGGGGAAAGCGATTTAGCCTATGTTTAATGCAAGCTGGAGACAAAAAAGCGCACCTTAAAAAAGGAGAGAAAGAGACATATTTGTCCTTAAAGAGACCTACTCAAAGAGGTAATGAATAGTTATCAGTGATAAAATGATCCATGTTTTTTCAGCTGTAACTATCTTTCACATCTTAATAACTAAAATACTCCCAAGCACATCCATGTTAAGCTTAGCATGTAACTAACACAGATTCTACACAAAAATGTTTCACACTAAATTACTTTCTCAGTATCTATAATGGACTTCAAGCACCTTGTACCCTGACCACTGAAATGACATTGGAATAGCATTAGCATTACCGCTAATTCATGAAATAAAGCTACAAGCAACCAAATGCTACAAGACAATTCAGTTAAATATAAATATAATGGTGAACGCCTCATCTACACATGGCAGATACACAAGTACATACAGTTGCAACGTCATCCTGCCAGCTAACAAGAGTGTTGGGATGTAGAAACTGACATTTTAACCTACATTTTAGCTACACTGAAACACCATTTTCCAAAATAACAAGCTAAGGGTAAAACGGACAGAAATTTCATTGACTGGTTATTTCACCACATCCCCCTCCCTGTGTCTCGCTACTGTGCCAGTGAGACCCGCGAATACGTTCTTTTTGCACATGAAGAGCCCTGGCGCGCACGCTGAGTTGAATCCATTAGTCCTGCCATGTCTCAGTGACTCCACTGTCTACACGCTCTTCATGCAAACCACCATCACCGTGCACCGTTGCACCAGAACGCAGAAGCGCAGGATTCAGATATGAGGAGTCTGCTGTCCAAAGCAGAAGGGGCAGAGAGCAATCTTGCAGAAAGGCTAATAAAAAGGCAGTTTTTTGAAAGAACCGAGAGTTTGGGGAATAAGGGACTGGGGTTTCGCATTGTGCCGGGGAGAGGATTGAGGTCAACTGAATAAGGGCTGTGTGTGTGTCTGCGAGCCAAATCGTTCAATGCGGGTTCCAAATCATCACATTTTGAAGAGGTCATGCAATTGGCTGGAAAAACCGACCAGAGTGTAAAAGATATTAAATTATATGAAATGATATTAAACGATTGCGGAATTAGCTTTTTTTATGTGCTCATACGAAAATGTGTGCTTAACTGATACAAAGTAAATGTCCAGTATCCTTCCATGCATGGATCCACCCAACTGAAATATGCATTTATGCCTACAGTATGCATCTAATAATAGGAAGGAGAGGTTAGTGGGGGGATGAATCAAGATGAGCTGGCTGCTATAGAATGTTCCAGTGGTAAGTGGAAAGATTGACTGCATCTTCATCAACCCCCTTCCGCCTTCCCCAACATTAATTCTCCTTACGAAAATGACATGTCTTCAAACATCATTAGCAAAGGTTCTACTTCCTCATTCCTTTCCATCTTCCTCTGCCATCCATACACCCACTCATCCACACACACACACACACACACACACACACACACACACACACACACACACACTGGAAAGTAATGTACTGTATCTTCTCTAATAAGCTTTTTTTGGAGGAAAAATGTAAACTACAAGCTCTAGGCTGATTAGGAATGAGGGGTGCACGCTGGGAATATTGAACGAATTATTATTTTTGGAGCAAGCCCTGTTGCTATCTGGAGTATGGAAAAAACTAAATGGAAGGCATTGGCGGCGACGGGCTCTGCTGAATTAGCTCACAAGCTAAAATCAATTAGGAGTGCCTCTTCCATTTGTTAAGCTGAGTGCCTCGCATGTGTTTCTCTGTCGGGAGGCCGGGAGATTGGGGAGGGAAGGGAAGGTGGGCTTGTGTGTGTGTTTGTGTGTGTGTGTGTGTGTTTGTGTGTGTGCATTTGTGTGTGTGTGTGTGTGTGTGTACGTGTGTGTGTTCAGAGGGGTGCTGAGGCTGGATAGCTGTCGTGTGGCACAGAAAAACAGTTCTACACTACCCAAAAAGTTGAATGTTACACACCTGTTTTGTACAGACAGAACCATTTTTAGATGACCATAAAAAGGCTTGTGTGCTATTTGTGCCGCTAAAAGGCTGTTCTTCGGGGCTGAAAAATTGCTGTGCAGCTCGTAGCCAAAGGGCGGTGGAAAGGCGAGGTGTAAATACCCTTGAAGGCTGCAAATTGCAACAACCCTCTTCTTTTTCTAAAAGTAAGCCGCGTGAGCACTGTTTTTTCTTCTGCTGCTTGCTCCTGACAATAACCTTGCTCTGACGAATCTTCGTTTCAAGTTCGGGCGTGCTCTCCCGCTGTCCGTGATGGGGCACTATCTTTCCCTCCCCTCCTGGCTTCACTCTGTGTCCTCCTATAACCCCAAAAACACAATCACCACCCCAACCCCTCCCCAACCTCTACCCCAGCCTCAACCCTCCCTACACTTTCCAAGTGGAGCATTAGTGGGTCTTCCGTGAGGCTTTGTGGAGGAGCCTGCAGAGTCATTGGGTGGTGTTGCTGTGCTTTTGGCAAGGGCTGGTTAATGGTGGCCGCCTCGGGGGGAAAGAGAGAGAGAGGGAGAGAGAGAGAGAGAGAGAGAGAGAAAGCTAGCGCAGTCCATGCAGTGGGAAGGAGGCAAACGGCTGCAATAGACCGTGCTGTTTACCAGGGCAGCGGTGCAGTGCCTGTGTTCTCGTGACGGGTGGGGTGGTGGTGGAGTGTATGTGCATCCCTGTGTGTGTGTGTGTGTGTGTGTGTGTGTGTGTGTGTGTGTGTGTGTGTATGTGTGTCGGAGGTTGATGCCGGGTAGCTATGGTGGGTAGGTGGCGGCGATGGGGCTGTGGAGATCTTGAATGTTACCCGATTCGCTGTCTGCTGCAGTCTTTTTAATAATTAACACCAGCTATCTCTCTCTCTCTCTCTCTCTCTCTCTCTCTCTCTCTCTCTCTCTCTCTTTCTGTTTCTCTCTCCTCTGTCTAGCTGTGGGGGTTGCTACATTAAAAATGCTGCTAAAAACAGAAAAAAAACTTGTAACTTCTTTCCATTTTAAGCAATTTCTGCATATGCTGTTTTGATTCATTGATTTCAATTCATCAATTGCAGAGCATAGAAAAGCACAAATGCATTAAAACAATGATTCTATACACCACATCGTCTAGGTCCAGTCCCGGCACATTAACTGTTGGATCGACTAAGGATGTCTCATATCCCAATACAGGAACTATCCCACTGCATCAGTAACCGCAGCAGCATTAGCTCAAAAAGCAACCCACGTGCCACGACACTTCGATGCTAGCGCGTTGCATTAATGCACAGTATTACCGCTGGGAAGTTTTACTGGGGGAAACATCAATGCATGTATTAATATAATTAGCATGCTGATTTCAAATCTGGATAAGCTGCTATTGTGGAGGCTGGGTTTGGCTCAAATAAAGCCCTTGTTCAAGTTCAAGTTTATTTGGGTCATATGCCTAATATGTCAGGAACAACTGTACAATGAAATGCTTGTGGTGAGACTCAAGTATTCTACAGCTATACATAACCTAATATGTACAGCATAAAACAAAGAATAAATAATTACTCATTATCAAAAAAATAAATCACAAAAAAGGTAATATCCAAAAGCATTGGGTTTACACTGGGCTATCAACCATAGGAGGATGCCTCTTCTGCAGCTACCATATTAAATAATGCATCTTGTCCCATTTCTCAGGCTTCTCATAAGAGATTTATTACACGATGACAAATGTATGAAAATTAGCAAAATGCTTGAAAAGAAAATAGGACATGGACTGTCTGACTCATCTGATCTCCACTGCACTAGTCCCCTGCTCCTCTCTATTTACACTACAAAGATATATGCACCTGTTGTGTGCAGTATTGTTTAGTAAATATAGTACCACGGCACATGGCTTAGTATGTATTTTTAATGATCAAAGGATTCCAGTGCCATCCCGCCTCACAAAGCTATACTCCCGACGACGTGTCAACAACGAGCAGTTGCTATGCAACTAGTAATGTTTATGCAAGGGGAACAAACAGCAGTCGCTCAATTAGATTTTTTGCACACTTGAGACGTACAACAGTATTCTGTGACTGAGCACACAGCTGGAATGTGGACTCGATGATGGGAGAAGAACATGTTCAAAAAGACGGCCAGATAATCTGTGTTTTTATAAAAGTCATTAACCAAGACCCCAGGCCTTGGGCTCCCAAACAGACTGTCTCCTCAGCTCTGGCTCAAACGAGCTCTGGTGCTTGGAGTCTCCATCGTCCGCCCTGTCCATCTCTCGCCTCCCCCCTGCCCTCTTTCCCCACCTGACCACAGACAACCCCAGGACCAGAGACCCAGAGGAAATGCAGCTGGAGGGGAAGGGCCTGTCCTATGTTGCCCTCATCTCCCCCAGTGGATAATGCAATCTCTCTCTCTCTCTCTCTCTACTCTGCCACAGACACAATATGGATCTAGCATCCAGGTCCCCAGCTAAAGATTAATGTGAGTCTGCCAGGCCTTAAGTCCTCTCCAAGTGGGAGGCTTCCAACCTCAGCAACACCGCACGACAGAGAATGATACTGGAGAGGTCCGTATAGTGTGTGTGTGTGTGTGTGTGTGTGTGTGTGTGTGTGTGTGTGTGTGTGTGTGTGAGGACGGGGTGTGTGTGAGTTTGTAAGGGAAGAATCCATCTACTGTACCTGAACTGTCAGCTTTTTGTCATCAGTTCCTTGTCCTTTACTCCCTTCCCCTCTTTTTTTTCTCATTCTTTCCTTCACTATTTTTTTCATGCACGCATATCACCAATGAATGTACGATACGGTAGTCACACACACACACACAATTGTGTGAACCTGTCCCGTGCTGCACCAGTACACACACACACACACACACACACACACACACACACACACACACACACACCTACACCAACACACACACACACACACACACACAATTGTGTGAACCTGTCCCGTGCTGCACCAGTACACACACACACACACACACACACACACACACACACACACACACACACACACACACACACACACACACACACACACACACCTACACACACACACACAATTGCGTGAACCTGTCCCGTGCTGCACCAGTACACACACACACCTCACATGCCAAAGGAATGAGCGAAGCAGATGTTGCGCCATGAGCCAGTGGTTATCTTTCACTACTTACGGAACGCACAGCGTGGGAAGCCCAAAACCTGTCAAAGAAATCATTAAAACGCATGGACTGCATGGAGCCAAATATGTTAATGGCATGGAAATAAACCTAGCTACCAGCAGCCTGATCGCATCCATACTCATAAAGACCCCCCGCCCCTCCCTCCTCATAAGCTAGCTGGAGCCAACATATGTTGGGCATAAAAGAGCGTGCATTCGGGCGTATGACCTTGGATTTCAACTGACAACGCTTGCAGCTGGCAGCGTTAAACTTCACCTTTCCCCCCGGCGGCCTTTGAACTAGGACACGATTGTAATTGACACATTAGCAGGGGTCGAGCACAAGGCATCAGCTCAGACCCGCTTAATCAATCAGCGAGTGATCATCAACCAGATGGACAAAAGAAACTTGTTGATGGATCAGCCATTATGGGGGGGGGGGGGGGGGGGGGGGGGGGGGGGACTGCGACGCTTTCCTGCAGTCTGGCAGAACCATCCCAGGAGACTGAAACTACATTGTCACTGTTTTCATGTTTCATTAGACTAAAAGCTGCTGGGCTGTTGGGAGCGATTGTTTGAAGGACAGAACATAAAGACTCCTAATGACTGGACCAAAGCAGAGACTATGGCACATCTGGTTCTATAAGTCCAATTACTGTAATTCAGTTACAGATCTTTTTCTGGTCCAATCTTGTGACAGTTACTAAATCAGTAATATCACAGAAAATGCTGTGGATAGCAGTTGCGCAGAGCATACAGAATCCTTCACCATAACATAGTGATAGAATGCCATCCTGGTGAAAACCGTTGCATCCAAGTTTCTATGTCTTATGTCAGAGTCTAGTCCCATAGTCAGTTCATTTACTTTGACATGTATCCATTTGCAGATGTTTTAGCCATTATCCATGACTTGGGTGGCAGTACACAGCTCAGCAGCGTGGCCTCAATCTACATACTAAGTTCCAGATATTCATTCAAATCATTGAGCTGTCAGTAGTGCACACAGAGAGCACTTTTTATAGGCTGCGGTTAGTAAGAAAAGAAACGCAGACAGGAGCAGAAAAACAGACTCGTGGCATCGTGTACGTGCCTGCAATGCAATTCGTCCGCATGACAGGCCTGCTGTTACAATCATTAGATTGCTTTCTCCTCCTCACGTCCCTCCACTGCATCATAAACACATTTCTCTCACGCTCTTTTTTCCCCAGTCACATTTCCACCTAGTTGAGGGCTAACCCCCCCACACCCGAAACACACACACACACACAGAGACACACACACACACACACACGCACGCACGCACGCACGCACGCACACACACACAAACACCCGCACGCACGCACACACACACACACACACACACACACACACACACACACACACACACACACACACACACACACACACACACACAACCCTGAGTCCATCCTTCAGTCGAGCTGATTTTCCAGGCCTGGCCCCTGATTGCTGAAGTGAGGCAGGAATTAAACAGGAGAAGCAAAGTAAAGGTCACCAGCAGTGATGAACTTCTCAGGTCAGGTAGCATCAAATTGAACATTGATCACCCCCACAGAATGGATCAATCCTATTAGGCCAACGTCTGCTCCTAATACACCCATTTGTCTATGGTACAGGGCCTCTCTGATGTCAGTTAACTGAGAATAATACCCACCATGGATGTGTATACACCAATTGTCCGGCAGTAAATGAAGCTTGCAATCAGACACACTTGCTTTTCTTTTCTTTTCTTTTCTTTCTTTTCCTTCTCACCACCACTTCAAGCCTGCCTGTGATAAACAAAAGGAACCCTTCCAGACAAACATAAACCACTTGTGGCTTGCCATTTCTAGGGGTGGGGGCCTTAAGCACCGCATTTGGATTCCTTCCACAGCGCGAAAGGTTTTGCAGATAAATATTTTATTTTGCATTTAATTGCAGTTTATGGCCTGAAACGCACCACTCGACAAACCCTAATATGATTCTAATGGTTATTGTCTCTCTGCAATTATTTATATATATTTCTTTGTTTTTTTTATTGCTTATATGCTTTCCCGAACATCTGGCACAGTGAGACACACAGAGGCACAAACAGCAGCACCCCTGCATGCCTGCTTCCTCTTTTTTGTGCTCTGGATGATGTATATCCTCCGAGCCCATACGATTATGACAATACAGCTGTGAGCCAGCCATGCATCATGGGTAATTGAAGAGTGGCATATTTACAGTGAGGAACAGATGAGGCAGTGCCATTAGCCCCCTACGGTGGTATTTGATTTCTGCTCTGGCATTGTCTTCATTTTTTTCCTCTCTAACCATGACCCCTGAGGGGAGACCTTTGAGCCTGGGGGTCTGAAGGAGAGGAGCCGGGAGAGGAGGCGGGAGAAGAGCCGGGAGAGGAGGTGGGAGAGGAGGTGGGAGAGGAGCCGGGAGAGGAGGTGGGAGAGGAGGCGGGAGAGGGTATCCCGTGGTGAGGTCTGGGAGCTCGTGGGGGTTCGGTGGGGAGGCAGCGGCCTTGGCTCTACCTGCTGCACTTTTTTCGGGTGCTGCATTCATCAAACGAGCGAGCTATTACTCTATTCTGTCTTTTGGCCAGGGAGGAGGAGTGAGAGTGTGAAAGAGAGAGAGAGAGAGAGAGAGAGAGAGAGAGAGATAGAGAGAGAGAGAGAGGGAGAGGGAGGGAAGAAGGGAGCGGTAGGGGAGAGAGTTCAGCTAAAACATAAGTGAGCGTCGTGATAAATAGATCCAAAAAGAAGCACCACAGACTCTCTCCAGCATCCAACACTCTCCTAGAACAATCGACCGACCCAAGGACGAAAAAGAACCCCCCCCCCCCAAAAAGGAAGACCTGCACCGACCTAACAGGGGGATTTCTGAGTCAGAACACCTCCAGCAGATGCACAGCCAGAGGCCCACATCACAAGGAATACATCCAATCAAAACCGAATTGATTCAGGGATGCGCACAGTGTTGCCCGACTCGATGCGCCATGACATGAAAATCAGAGCACTGAAACAGATATCATGTTCAATTAATCTCCGCAGATTATAGTGGGAGCGAAGAGATGCTGCGATGGTAGCCGCCATGCCTTTTGACTTTGTGCAGAAACTGCAGATCCTCCACGTCCTCCTCCTCTTCTCCGTTCGCAACGGGCTAATAGCCGAGCTTTAGTATTCCCCACGTCTCCGGCCCGAGACGTTTGCCTCACATTATGTTCCAAGTTATCGCTTTCAGACTAAATTTGCCAGTTGACATTTTGGACCCACCGCCAACAGGACTTCGTGGCTGGGGGAGAAGGAAGAGGAGTTGGGGGCAGGGGGGGGGGGGGAAGAAAAATTCCCCTGAGCGATCCTTTTATCAGCAAACTGTCTGTCTTGACCTTGCCACCGCTCCTCAAACAATCACGGCTGGCGCGAAAAACACGGGTAAACTCGTCGCTCTCCAATCTCTCAGCTATCAAAAGATACACGGATGCAATTTCTCTCTCTCCGCTGCGTGCCAAAGGGGGTAGGGTGGTATCAGTGTGTGTGTGTGTGTGTACCCGCAGGGGAAACTGGCATCGGATACGGCTTTCCCCGCTGCCCATCTTCCTGTTTACCGTGTCTGCACGCCTACCCCACAAACTCCACAAACGCCACCCCACTCTCCCTAAGCACGTGACTCTCCAGCTTCTCAGGGGCGATGATCGGCTCTAGCACTGACAGCCCACATGGGACCGGGCCCGAGCCGGAGAGGCGAGAACATCTGCGCGCGGCATATGGAGCCGGCATGGAAGAGAGGGGCTGGGGCCACGCGATGGGACCCCAATCTCGGTGATGGATGCTGGGCTTTCTGTGGCGGCCCTGCTGGGGTCTATGGCGTCTACGCTGAGAGAAGAAGGAAAGAGGAGGTGACTGGGAGTGGGAGAGATAGCAGGAGAGAGACAGGCTGAAAAAGAGAGAGAGAGATAGGGAGAGCAGGAGAGATGGAGAAAGAGAGAGTGCAGGAGAGATTATGAGACAGGTAGAGAGCGAGACAGAGGGAGAAGCAAGGCCCCTTAGCTCATTTGTGTTTGAAATTTGAATTGGCAATGCATCGACACACTGAAAGAAGAACAGGAGGGGGAACACTGATCTTCACAGCACACACACTTCAGTGTCACTCGCTTCCCCCTCTGGCAAAGTTGAAGAGTTTAGTCCCTTACACTTACTTTTTCACTATTCTGTTTTTTTTTTAGTTTTGCATTGTGTGAGGGGCATACAGAGTCTCAAACCGCAAGAGTAATGCAATCGCTAGTGACTCAATCACAAACCCCCGTGCTCATAACTGACTCTCCATAAACAATGTTGTGTCGGGAAAGCAGAGAGAGAGATAATGAGAGAGAGAAAGAGAGAGAGAATGAATGGCGTCAGAGAAAAATCACGGACGGCGATCATTTGCACGTTATTGCTTTTTACGTCCTTATTAAACACCATCATCGGTTACAGGAGGGGAGAGAAAGCCATTTATCAGGGCCTCTCGCAGAAGCCACAACCCCCAACCACACAACTTTATGAGGAGCCATGACTGAGGCAACATGAAGAAGGCGATCTCTCAACACATTTATCTTCTTTTTTTTCTCCAGTTAGGTGAAGGAGATGAAAAAAAAAAACAGAAAGAATACTGTTTAAAGATCAAACAGTTCTCTGCCTGATGGGCCGAGGAAGAAAAAACAACATCACAGAGAGCAAAGAGCATATTCTCAATACCTGCCCGCAGAGTGCATGAATTAGCATCAATAATGAGCTCCCACGTGAGCATCCATACATATATAAACTGAGCACTCAGGCATCACACACAAACAGTACACAAATGAGATATACACTGCTATTTACAACCCAGGGTTCTCTCTCTCTCTCTCTTTCACTCACTCACTCACTCAGTCACTCACTCTCTCACTCTCTCACTCTGTTTATCCCTATCTATCTCTGTCCATGTATATATATATATATATCTCCTTCAACCCATTCGATGAAAACCCACACAGAACCGAGCATAAGATTATTTCTAACAAAAAGAAAAAACGGATTCTATAGTTAATTATGATAATTACCTGCTCCTAACTGACTGCAACAGTTTTTAATGACAACTTACGTTCCATACAGCAAGCACAGAGCAGGGAAGACAATACCCAGTGGATCTACCATTCAGACCAGCTGGCATGATTATATAGTGAACTCAACACAGAATGTACTGTATTTTATGCCGTGCCTGTTTTTGCTTTTGAATGGAAAGTGGAGAGGAGGAGGAGGAGGAGGAGGAAGAGGAGGGCAAGATAGAGGATGTGGGGAGGCAAAAGGACAGAGGAGAGGAGAAAGAAAAGAAGAGGAGGGAAAGAGATGAGGGAGCAAGAAGGAGGCCAGTGGCAGTGTGGTGGTGGCCTTATTTGAGAGGGAAGAAAGAGGAGGAAGGAAAGGCAGAGAAGGAAAGAAGGGAAAAAGAAGGGGGCCATGGTGGTGTGCTGTTGGCTGGCGCCCGAGAGGAGGAGAGGAGGAGAGGAAGAGAGGAGGAGCGGTGTCCCGCACAGCAGCGTGTCTTTAGGCTGTCACTGGAAAGGTGAGCGAGTGTCAGTCCAGACGCCACAGCCGGCCCCGCTGATCCTGCCTCTGTCAGCGGCTCCAATATGCCAGCCGCTCAGGGGAAAACGCTGCGTCAGGAGGACACACACACACACGCACACACACACACATGGACACACATATAGACAGACACACACAAGTATAGAAATGGGCACACACACACACACACACAGACACACACACACACCCACACACACATGCACACATACACACACGGACACACATACACACAGGCCCTTAGGTTTACATTTTATACAACTGCCTGACAACTGCTTGCCATCTTTCCAACTCTGAGTGCCTGAGGGAGAGATATATGTGGGACTGCAAAATGCACACACACACACACTCACATATGTGCATACAGTCACACTGCCAAACATCAACTATCCCTCCCTGTGTATCGATCCACACGTATTCATTCACATGCATATACACACACAACACCACCAAACAAACAAAATCAAACGCCTGTAGATCTTAGATGTAGGCCCAACCGGCAGCAGGCAGCGCCAATTTTACATCTGGATACTCCATGACACCACAGCATGGTCAGAGAGAGAGAGAGAGAAAGAGAGAGAGAGAGAGAGAGAGAGAGAGAGAGGGACGTGGCAAGGTGATAACAGCCAGTGGTTGGACAAGCGCTTCTGTAGAACAGGGCTGGGGGAGAGACGAGGTGAGTGTGTGTGTGTGTGTGGGGGGAGGGGAGGGGAGGGGGCACATCAGAGCCACTCTCAGGCCTTTGATCTGTGTCCACAGACACCATGGAGGGAGGGAGGGAGAGAGAGAGAGGAGGAGGAAGAGGAGGAGGAAGAGGAGGAGGAGAAAGGCAGGTTTTATTCACACAGGCCAAGGGAATGAGAGACACAAAAGGCAGCAGACGACCATCCCCAGCTTGGATTTTTGGGGACGGGTGAGAGACAGAGAGAGAGGGAGAGGGAGAGAGAGAGAGAAAAGAGGGAGAGAGGGAGAGAGGGAGACAGAGAGAGGGGGGGGTAGAGGGAGCGAGATGGAGAAAGCAGAGCAGAATTCCAGGTGGGGGGGCAAGAAGGGCATGATGGAGAAAGAGAAAGGAAGATGAGGAGGGCTGAGGAAGAGAGGATGGAAAGGGAATGTGCTAGTGAGGAAAATAGAGAAGTAGAAAGAAAAAGAGGAGAGAAGGAGACTGAACTCTGCAGAGGATCAATCTGCTGAGGCCTAATCCACAGAAACTCTAAAAATAAAATCAAGAGGGAAGCTGGTCCCATGGAGATGGAGGGAGAGAGATGTGAGAGAGAGAGAGAGAGAGAGAGAGAGAGAGAAAGAGAAAACGAGAGGGGGGAAAGAGAGAAGGAAAACCCATGATTAATTAAAAGAAGAACAAAAGTGGCCTATGCCTCCAGTGGTTGGTCTTTTGTGCCCGCCTCCACGACACGCCACAGCTGCAGAGAGAGAGAGCAGGGTGCCTAGGCCGAGTGCTGCCCAAATACGGCCTTTGTTTCCTCTCACTGTGTCTGTGTCTCTCTGGGATTCTCTCTCCATCCCTCCCTCCCTTTCTGTGCTGTGAGCTTTTCCTTATCAATCTCCCCCTTCCTCTCACACGCACACATATGAACACACACACTGTGCACTGCCCGTTAATCCCTGCCAAATGAACCACACTGGAGTTCATAGAACAAGGAAGGCAAACATTCCAATTGAGGCTATTGTTGGTAGATACCTTGAAACGGGTGCAAAATCGAGAACATGCATGTCATACGAGATCCCTGACCCTCCTCCAAAACAAACCTACGCCTTTCTTATTTTATTTTTTGTACCCAGTCAAACAGCGTCTGTGTGTTTTTCTCCTGTTCTCTGCTTCTACACTCCACCCATGGCAACACATGTTACGGAAAGACCATTATTAGAAACCAGGGACAAGCATTTACAAATGGGCACCACGCGCTGCATATGGCAGCTAAAACCAGACAGATTGGAGCAAAATCGCTCTGGGAAAATCTCAGCAGAGAAATGGCCTTCCAAGAGCGATGGAGAGAGAATGGACTTTCATCGTGAGAAAAACACCAGGCGTGCCACAGGCTCGATAGAAAAGCCTCACTTAACGCAGTCGAAAAACTACCGTCACTGCTAGTCTCTCTCCCTGCCATGTCGGTAGCAGTAAGAGCAGAGGGCCTACCCACTTTAAAAAAAAAAAAAATGGGAGACTTTCTTGAAGTCGATCCAAACTCACACAAAGCCTCCATTTATTAATTTTCTTTCCAAGAGACACTTACGACCAAACCCCGAACAGCAATATTAATCTTGCGTGGCAGGGCAATTTATAATTTGTGACATGCGAGGGGGCAGAAGGCGAGGGGTGGACGGGGCTTCCGAGGGGGTACTCAAAGGCAGGTCCCCTCGTCCGCCTTGGCTATTTCCCAGCATATCCGCTCGGTGTCAAGAAACAATTATACACTAATAAATTCCCATCAAGGCCAATGGAGACTACTCCACAGGTTAGTTTAATTTGCAATTATTCCCCTGTATCGCTGAATGCTTTGTTAGGAAGGGCCACAAAGCCACTATTAATAAAGTAAGATGAATGATCCATCGCACAGAGAACCCCTAGCTGTGATTATGGTCTCTAAATAAGTCTTTTTTTCCCCCAAAGCTAGTCTTGGTTGTCATTGGGTTTTACTGTAGTATTGATTTAAAAAGTTGCTATAGAAATGTGCAAAGTGTGTGTATATGTATATGTGTGTGTGTGTGTGTGTGTGTGTGTGTGTGTGTGTGTGTGTGTGTGTGTGTGTGTGTGTGTGCTTGTATGTGTTTGTATGTGTGTGCAGTACATGTATGTATGAATAAGAAATAAGAAACACAGATGTAGCTAGACACACACAGAATAATATGGAAGGGAGAGGAGGAGAAATCGAGCGAAAGAGTACAAAAGCAAGCGAGAGTGGTAGAGAGGTGGCATGTGTGAGATCACACAAGAGCGCAAAGGTCCCGCTCACATGTCGTTTTGTTTTAGCACACCAACGTGGTTTTTTTTCTGGCTCATTTTCGTTTCAAGGCAAAACACACATGGAGAGCGACACCGCTGTCACCACAGAGCTGACCCGGGCAAGAAGTGGCGACGCGTGCACCGCTCTGTCAGCTTCCCGCCGGCTGACAAAACTACGGAGAACGCGACTTCACCCGAAAGCGCGAAGCACCAGCGGCACTTGTCTCACCGAGTCTGGGTCCGCTTCACATCCCCCAGCATGCAACACAACAAGAACGTTCAACAGCAATTCCCTATTAATTGCAGCCCAAACGATCCTAATGAGCATGGAAAACGTTCCTTCTTCAGTACATTTTCAAATCAATTACAGAACTATGCCAGCTGAGTAGTGACGATATGAATCTTTCCTTTGTTTCTGTTGCCACGCCAACACATCCCTTCTCATACAAAGACACAGAAACATCTGTTTGCCAGGTAGAGTCTTCTAGTTTCTCACTTGCAGTGATCACCATTCTTCATTAAGGTATATGAGAGAGCCCCAAGCAGTAGGAATGTAGTATGTCTACTAGACAAAACAAAGGGAGGTTCCACTTAAGCAGCCAACAGAGTGGGGAAACTGGCATGGGATTTTGAATCTATTGTGTCTGTCTTTATCTATAACAGTGTTGTGAGTAATCTGTCTATGCTTGATGCAAAGTTTCCCTTATCAAGTTCCTCAGAATGTGCTGTAATGACTGAGAATGGAGCGGTAGGGGTGGGGAGGAGGCGAAGAGGAGGTTGTGAGGGTTAGGAGTGTGTGTGGGGGGTGGGGTGGGGTGGGGATCTCTCCCCGGCTTATTTGCCAAGCCGAGTTTATTTCATCATCTGCTGGAGCCCCTTGTTGACAAACAACCGCACTCAGAGTGGGACAACAAGCGCCATCGACTCGACCCTTGACCCCGCTCTTTCTCTCCGCCTTCCGCCCTTCTGCTTTGCACAACACTTGACTGAACTAGGCACTCAATGTCTGTTTCCCAATCTTTGCCCATCTCTCTTTCCCTTCCTCTCTCTCTCTCCCTCCATCTCTCTCTCTCCCTCCATCTCTCTCTCTCTCTCCCTCTGTCTCTCCCCTGCTACCCCATGTTGCACAGCCTCACCACAGCATGCTGCCATGACCTCTGCTCTGTGCGAGTGTAGCCGCCACAGTATAATGGGGCGGCATAGGGCTGTCTTGGCCTGTGGCCATCCACACGCCTGCATAAGCGTGTGTGTGTGTGTGTGTGTGTGTGCACAAGCGAGCGAGAGGCCTACCATCACTATCTCTTCCCACGGGGGCTGCCACCGTTCTATTGCGCCTCTCATCCTCCCCCTCATATACACACACACACACGCACGCTGTTTTAAGGCATACAACTAATTGGCAGCAATTCTATTCTCCCGAGGACGTGATGTTGCCTATCAGGACCTGAGGGACCCTCTCTGGACATGCTCTCGCCATGCCAACCCCTGTATCTAAGCAACCGCACACTGTCTCCCCACACCAGACAGCTGTTTAAAACAGAAGGGGTATCCAAGTGTGAAATATGGAGACTTTTTCTCTGCATGTGCGGATACATGTGCATCCGTGCACTCATGTGTGTGTGCGTGTGTGTGTGTGTTTTGTGTACCTATACACATCTGTGTGTGTGTGTGTGTATATCTGTTTTTCTTATTGTACTTGAACTTTTCTTGTTATCTTACACTGCACATGGAGGTTTATGCATGAGCAGGAAAAGGTTTTTCTTTTTTCTCCTTTCTCTCTTCCCTTACTTTCTCGCTTCCTCTATTTTCTCTCTTCCTCTCTTTTTTTACACTCCCAAAGCTGACAGGAAGCGCATAAATAAAGAGATGAAAAGGGAGCGCTCGGTCCGTCTGTCCGCCCACCCACTCCAGTCGCCTCCCCTGGGATTGGCCGCTGTCCCTGTCACTCGACCTGACATCTGAATCCAGGGGAGAGGACCTGGGGGGGAGGGGGGAACTATGTGAAACCTGTGTGTGTGTGTGTGTGTGTGTGTGTGTGTGTGTGTGTGTGTGTGTGTGTGTGTGTGTGTGTGTGTGTGTGAGAGAGTGGCGGACCCCCAGGAGGGGCCTTCTCGCCGCATCTCCGGTCAAGACAAAGAGAGAGAGAGAAAGAGACAAAGGAAAAGAAAGAAGCGAGGCTGTCAAGGCAGAGAATCCTCAATGGTGATGTAGGAGAAGAGAAAGAGGAACGCACACATACACACACACACAGTGTGGGATAGATACCAGGGTGCATCATGGGGGAAAAAAGAGACAAATCTCCAATTATCATCACAAGTAGCTCTTTTTTAGATGAGAGGGCCATGGGGGGAGAAAAGAGAACTGGGGACAGAGTACAGTACAAACCAGCAGCATGGAAATGAGACGGAGAGAAAAAGGCCAGGGTAGGGGAGAAAGGAGGGGAAAAGTGAGAATGTGTGTGTGTGTGTGTGTGTGAGTGAAACCCTTCTCACCCTCCTGTAGTGTTTTCTGTAAATTCATTCCAAGACAGCTGAACTTTCCCTGTTCTAACTTTACGTGTCCATGTTGATGTGCACTTCAGGTTTACTTCAGGGTGGGGTCATGATGTTTTGATCGTCCATTTGTCCCAATACTGGCTCAAGACTCAACATTTGTCCCGATACTGGCTTGAGGTTCAACATTTGAAAGACTGACACGGGTGTTCAAAACCGCACTTGCACTCATAACACATGTTGTATACTGATACAATTGTCAACAAATTGCCTATGGAAAAAAGATGTTCAGCCACCATTTTACACAAAACAAAGTATCTGATTTTTCGTCCATTTAAGTAAAATGTTAAATCCTTTGCCAGGATTTCAACACTATGTGAACACTCCTCCAACCACTCTTATTAGTTTGTTGAGGTAGCCAGATGATTTTACTGGCAATCAATACCGGCAAAATGAATGGGATGGGGTGTGTGTACACAGTAAGTGAGAAAAGAGGGATAAAATGAAGTGTGAAATGAAGAGAGGACAAGAGAAGAAAAATACAGGCCTCTGTGATGCCAGCAAAAAAGTGTTAATGACTAGAGTTTTAGAGTGCTAAACACAACAAAAAGAGGAGTCCCTAACAGCCCCACACTCCTGCAACAACCAAGGGGAAAAAAACTTCCTTGTAAATTACAAGCGCCTCTTTCATCTGTGTAAGCAAAACAGACCGAGGGCTTCGACTTGAGCTTGTAACCACGGCAACATCAATGGAAACAGATCGGTATTAAGTTCAATTAAAAAATGCTACTAGCCCACTAACAGAATGCTCAGCTACCTAGAGTGTCAAAGAGTCAAATTTCTAACCTCTACTGATCCAGGATGTCATTAGAGTTTACAAGCCCTTGATTGAGCATTTGGAGAGCAAAGACTGAGGTCTGAGGATAACCTGCAGATTGTTTTCACCCGTGTTCCACGGCATTGCAAACACTACCAATCCAGTGCTAAGCAGAGAGGCCAAAATATGCAAATAAGTTACATAAGAAGTGCCGTTTAAACATACAACACATTAAATATTGAAATTAGTGAAAAAAATAATCACAAAGACGAGAGAGAAAACACACCCTGAAAAGGCAGGCACCCAGATCTGTAGCTGAAAAAAAAACTAAAAACATTCACGCTCTTTAAAAAGGCAGGATGAAAGTTGTAATGGGAAAGAGAGAGAGCGAAGAGGGGGGGGGGGGGGGGGGGGGGGGCGGGGGGGGGGCAAAAAAGGGAGCAAAGATAATTATATATATAAATAAAGACACACCAATTAAAATGAAGAGCGAACAAACAAAATAGGGCCACGCGCATTGAGGGCCCGGCTCTCTCAGTGGGGTTAAAAAGTGCCTTTGAAGTGCAGCGCGTCTTATCTGCCCTAAACAGATCCTCCTTGTGCTGACAAGGGCCGCCCGATGCCTTCTCCACAGGTCCCTGGACTAATCTAAGAGTCGCCAGGCCCCAGGAATACCTCCCCCCCCACAACCACCCCCCCCTGCCCTGGCTGGCCCCCAACCAGAGCCATGTCACAGGATCCAAACCCCCAGCAGCCACGGAGGATAAGCAAAGGCAAAAAGGAACTTGCAAGCAGTCCTATCAGCAGCCAGGACCCTGGCAGCCCAGGATGGGACTCGACACAGGACGATTCAGGTGAGTGACACAAGGGCAGTGGAGGTGGTGTGGGGGGATGGAGAGGGCTGGGGCGGCGCTGGAGTGGAGAAAGAGATAGAGTTTGAGAGATGGAGAAAGAGGTGTAGAGAGAGAGAGAGAGAGAGATGGAGAAAGAGGTGTAGAGAGAGAGAGAGAGAGAGAGAGTGGGGAGACGGAGGTGAGAGAAAGAGTGACAGAGGTTGAGAGAGAGGGTAAAAGAGAGACGCAGAGAAGGTGAGACAGCCAAGGGAAAGAGAAAGGTTTGGGGTGAGATTCAGTAGGCTAGCCAGTGAAAGACAGACAGACAGACAAAAAGACAGACATAGAGGCAGTCAGAGAGTAAGCAAGCTTTTCAGCCTTTCAGACAAGCCACTACTGTCCATTCCTGCTGATGCAGGCAGGGAGACATACCAGGACCATCCAACCATCATTACAACCCTAACATGGAGGGTCAACCTGACCCACTTCCCCAACCCCCACCCCACTCCTCTCTCTCTCTCACACACACACACACACACACACTCTCACACACAGACACACACACACACACACACACACGCACACACGCGCACACACACACACACACACACACACCCACACACACACACACTCATTCAGCCTCTGAGGATCCCCCCTGTTCAGCTCTGGCCAGCCCGCGCTTCTTTTGTCAGCACTTTCATAAATAATAAACGGCCCCGAAGTCTTCAGGAGCGGGGGCCTCTGCGCTCCACCTCACTCCCCCTTTGCTTACATTTCATTATTCCTCGTTAACCTGCGCGTGCGAGACACCAACAATGCCCCCGCTGCCCTCGTTTCCAGCCGAGAACACTCTGCACCAGGACTATGGGCTTGAGCTGCTTTCTGTCTCTAAGTAACTAAGTATAGTATTAGTCAACTAACGTATGCTGCTGCGTAATTCCAAAACACGTGTAGTGTTCTGTGCGGCTGGCATATATGTATTTATTGATTAAGGTATTTATTTATTTGCCTGCTGTTCTTACAATGGAAACAGGATATTTTCATTAATGTTTTCATTATATTGTTTAATGTATCTGCAGACTGGAGATTTGAGGTATACAACTAAAGAGACCTGAAACCTCTCTCCCCTCCCCCTTCTCTGTTTGGCCCAATCCTCCACCTGTCTTATTTTTTGACTGACGTCCTGGAGGCCCAATCCCTGACTTTGAGCTTGTGAGTGGTTTAAAGGTTGCGGCGTGTGAGAAACTCAGAGGGGAATTTAACTCTTTCAAGTCGTCCAAGCTGTTCAGCGAGCCTCTGACTTACGTAAACCACAGCGGACACATGTCCACATTCACATATGAGCCTTTGAGCACATTTCAAACCGAGACAAAAATATGATGAGGATCAGTGCCAGAATCGGATCGGATCACCTTACACCTTTCAACTGTTAATAACCATCCTATTCAGAGCATTTCTATTCAATACTACAATCCTGTACCTTAACATAATCAATTAACCTTCGGCCTGTATTACAAACATCCAGGTCTATTATTTTCTGCTCATATCCATAAGAACAGCATCAATACAAAAAACACACAGCATAACTGGTTTTCAGGAGCACTTCTCTCAGGGGCTCCAGGGCTTGCCTCTCCACTCGGCCTAAGCTTTTAATTAACTTAATTGAAGTGATTATTCACATAAGTGGACGCCATTAAGAGCAGGTGCTGATTTAAACCACAAATATAAAACACCTGATCATTTCCCCTAGGAGAACTGGTTTGCTCTAACCAGCAGAACCTAGTCCACCCTGTCAAGTGTTACCTCACTATTAAAAGGAAATCAATTACTTAAATCAACCTAAATATATTCCATCACTTAAACTAATGACTTTGGCCAGATGTGTGGAATAAATAACGATGGGCCATAAAACCTCAAAATGAACTTGTGTCCAATAAATAAAGAAGTGACTTAGTTCTGTAATAAACAGCCGTTTCATTAAGCAAATAAAGTCAAAAGGGTAAGCAAAAAGTGCCAAAATGCACAGTACTTACGAGAGAAAAATAGTCCATATATTACAAATACTACATATATTACAAAAAATATTATGTAAGGTCTTTCAGCCTTTAAAAAGGGGGCTTGTGCTCTTACAGTAAAAAACACACTCTCTATTTCACACAAAAAACATGGCAAAGCCATTGAGTTAAGGCACAATTCAAAAACTATTATTATGTCATGGAATGTATACAGTGTATTTATTGATGTCACTTTCCCACCAGAATATGCTCCCGCCACCAGTCGGATGAAACATATGCTGCAGCAAGGCTGCTTTTAGTAGGGGAAACTGCGAAAACAAACTATTATCTGCTGAAATAAAATAAAATGTAACAAAAAAGATCTGGATCTGGCTTGCCATCAAAGTCTCAATGATCATCCCACAACAAATCAGTATTCCAAAGGGTAACGTAAACAGTCCCAGCAAAACTCCCATAAGGGGAAAGGAAGAAAAAAAACATTGATCTCACCTCGGTAATAAATCTAAACACTCTGAAACTAAGGAGAAAAAAAAAAACAATAGTGAAAATAATCCACACAACCGTCCAGTTTATTCAGAAATTCTAAAGACTATCAGAGGATCTGCTCTCATAGCATCCATCTACCTCTATTCATCCCCCATGCCATCGATTCCCAATACCCATCAAAATCAGGTAGGAAGAACCACTGGCTCTTTAGTAAGTTGTAAGAATCACTGTCGAGTCCAACCGCCTTTAATTTAAACAGATAATAGTTTGTTCTGACACTTTTGCCCTATTTGAGGCCGCCATGTTGCAGCATATGTTTTGCCCCTCAGTCCTACTCCAGTGTTTATATACATCCTCCTATTGTTGCCTTTGCTGTGTTGGGAGGACATCTCCAAATGATCCCATAACGGGGTTCTGAGGACACCGGAGACGAGGAAGGATGAGCTCCTCAGCCCCAGAGGATGATGGATTCCCTTGGGAGAACCATCGGAATGATGAAGGGTAGATGAAATGGGAAGAAGATCGCTCTCATCTCAATGGGGGAGGAGAAGATGGCTGCTGATAGCGGGAGAAAGAGTCACTGTCACATGAATAGTCTTGCTCTTGACTCTTAAAGAGAAACTACAGGGTCTCTTGCACAGAGCAGAGGGATTCCCATGATCCCAAGGGGCACAACCTAATTTTCATAATAATTCTTTCTGGACTGAAGCTTAAAATGGGATTTATGCACTGCCACAAAAAAAATGCAATTGAATTTAATCACAATTCAGAGAGCTTTTGTTAACAACACTAATTAATTAATGAACTAATTTATTGAAGGAGAAAAAAAAAACATTTCCAACAGTTATCAGATAGGTTTCCATTTCACGTGAAAATTGTTATTAAAAGGGTAGACTGCTGTTCAGTTTTGCTCACTGAATGGCTCTCGTAGAGTACGAAATAATCACAAAAGCAAATTGAAAGACAAATTATTTGTACCGCTCTCTGTTTTGTTTTGTGTTGATGGCTTATTAGGCCCTGTGCACTGGAGGATGCATTCACAGACCCTATATATTCTAAATGATTTATTTCATTAAAGTAGTTGACGTCTTGAAAAATAAATGGGCCTGTTTGGACTCAATGAATCTGTGAAATGAACATGTTTGGGAAAGCTCAATTTAATTACATTAATGGCGCAAAACAAATACATGAAAGGTAGTGCTGCATTCCCCAACCATTTATTCTGCAATAAACTTCTCCCAAACAAAATAAATAAATAAGCCTCAGCTCTCAGTGATGGATTTCAAGAGCAAGTATTTAGAATTCAGTGTATTGCCGAAAACTGGGTCAGATAGATCCAGAATGGTATCACCAGAACAGCACACCAACCACTCAACCGTTTTTCCTCAATGTCCCCGCAATCTCATCTCTAATAGTACTCTCTTCTTCGCCCCTGTTTCTGCCCTCTCTCTCTCCCTCCCTCCCTTCCCCTCTCTCTATCTTTTCTTTTCCTCCCCTCCGTGTCTCGCCCTCAGAAGACAAGATCTGAGATGTAAGCAGGCCCCATTGGCAGCGCTTGTGACAGTTTCATGATTGGTTGAACTTCTGAGGGAGAAAATCCCTTTTCCCAGACCCACACAATTCAGGGCCACCTTCAGGTCAGTGTCCATTTAAGAGCATAATGTGCCATTCATGCTCTCACCGGTATTAACCAAACGCATCCGGGGAGCTCATTGTTCCACTGTTCAGGGAAACGAGGAGGGAAGAAAAGAGAGAGAGAGGTGAATGAAATGTAAGAACGAATAAAAGAAAGACAGCTTGATAGAGACGCGATAGAGAGGGGAACGGGAGACAGGCAACCAGTGGTCAGTGGAGAAGGACGCACAAAGTAAAATACTGATATTAAATTCCTCTACAATGCATAGTAGCACGGTCACACGCTTGGACAAATGGCTATCTTTCACCAGCATCCTCTTACTCTGCTTGACACCCCCTCCACACACACACACACACACACACACACACACACACACACACACACACACACACACACACACACACACACACACACACACACACACACACACACCCACAAACACACACACACACACAAACACAAACAAACCCACAATAGACCAGCGCAGCACAATATTAAGACCATTAAGAAGAACTGTCTCCCCAAGTGTGGACACTCGGGGACAGAGGAACCTATCCATTCGCATTGCTCCGTGGCCTGCCAGTCCATCCAAGTGGCCATCCATTATCGATGAAGCGGTCACGCTATATCTGCCGGAGCCGGTCGACACTGCACGGCATGGCAGGTCACGGCAGGGCAGGGCCGTCCACAGCTACCAGCGCCGGCTTCAAGCGCCGTATGTCTTCTGTCAATTTTCTTCAGAGATGTGGGGTTGTGGTGAGGGTTAAGGGAAAACAAGGGAAACTGTTGACCCGACACCCGCATCCTCCCCATTACTGCCGGGAGCGCCGCTCCTCGTAGCCGAGGGGGCCACTGATATGATACACACGGAAAGCTGAGACATGAAACTTTAATGCAGGGATCGATCTGAACGGGGGAGCTGATCGTTCGTCTTCATCTGGATGATGGGTGAAGAATGAAGCGTCAGGGGAGCAGAGAGGTGAGGAGTCTGCAAACACACAGGAAGCTGCTCACCCTCACACACAAACACACACACACACACACCAGACGACAAACACACGTACAAACACAATCAAACCAACTGTGCACTAGAAACCAACTGTGCACACAAAAACTAATTAACATACATACGTACATACATACATACATACACACGAATAAACACACACAATCACACATACACAGGCAAGTGCAAACCCAAACACATGCATCCATTCACAGACCCAAACACTCACTCACTCACTCACTCACTCACACGCACACATAGACTAGTATGTCACAGGATTTTTTTTAGCACCTCTTGAGCGATCACTTGGCAGATCATAAAGGAGCCATTTATTTGGCTAATCCTGTCATTGTCTCAGATAGGCGATACCCTGACATAATGTAAATCCAAATCCTTAATCCTCTGTGGTTTGGGTCTTTATAGCTGTGTCACTCCATTAAAAGAATAATACACTAAAAGGAAAGAAAGAAAAAAACAACAGAAAAAAAGAGAGAGGAGAGAAAAAAAGGCACAGCGCTTGAACCTCAGCCCTTTTTATGATGATCCATGCCTTGGTCCCTTCTACTTCCAAGCCCTCACCCTGGCAGGGAGGCATGGGCTGTGTGGGCTGTGGTGTTGGCAGGCTGACAAATCCAGCCAATGCACTATAGCTTAACGGGGCGAAATGCGCTTCCCACCCGTAACCAAGGTGATGGGGCAAAGAAGAAGAAGGCAGCTGTAAAAAGCACTGTGCACAGCCTTAAGTTGATTTCCTCTTTCGCCTTAGTTAACGTTTTTATTTTTCACATACTCATGTGTGTGTACATCCCAACGATCTTCAATTAATAATTATTATGAATGTAATTTACTAGAAAAATTCCTCTCTGTTTGAATTCTCAGACATTATTTTGGCAAAGACACAAACATGGATAGTATCAAGAATGAAAGGCATTGGGATTATTCTGTGTGCTGCTTTCCGCTAATCATTTAACTACCAAAAGCAATGCACCTCTAATTTGTATGGTTGATCGTAAAAACAATGAAAATGTGCTTCTAAACACTAGCCTTTCTTCTCCTTCATTCCCTCTCTCCCATTATGTTCTATGACTCTCCCGCGCACTAGTCAGCTGTGGATCCAGCACTACTGTAATAACAGGTACGCTATTAGCAAACTCTGGCAAAACTGTGTCCAGAGAGGACCACTTTAAAAGTACGCCTGCTGGCCCAACTCCTGACCAGCTATCTCAAGCTATTTTGGGGCCTTTGTGTTCTCTCTTTCTCTCTCTGACTGTCCAGTTCATCTCTCTCTCTCTCTCTCTCTCATCCTCTAGTGCCTCACTTTTTTTTCTTCCCAGCTCATCTCTCTCCCCACTCTCACCCACCTTATCTTCCCACCAGTCCCTCTTATCTTTCCCTGGGCAGTAATTAACAGGAATTACATGGGCGTGCTATCTGCTCGGCCTCCACCACAGACAGACGATGCCCCTGCCACTCGGCCCTGTCTGGCTGCACTGAGATTACCTGTGGTGTAGGTAGCCTCATCCAGGCTTAGTGGGCATCTGTTGTTGTGTGCGCACGCCTCCTTCCCTTTTTACGACTCACACCGGCGCGATTCCCGAACGCTACACTGTTCAGACTGAGAGATTATGATGGGTGGGGGGGTGGGGGGGTTTAATCTCCTCCCCCAATACACTGATAAACACACACACACACAGACACTCAAGCAGGGAGTAACACGTACACACACACACATACACAGAGAGACATACATGGGTATACACACCCGTAGGCATACATTGTGACTAAATTGGAAAGCACTCAATACATTTTCTAACAATACAGCCCAATTTGCAAAGACCACAGAAATGCATATTCCTCAAAAACAAACTCTCCAGTTCTCTATAGATTCTTCCATACAGCGATTTAACATATTGTCCTGAAACACTGGACCACTTTACATGGACCTTGCATCATAAGACTAACATAACCATGCCATAAATATGTCATGGCAGATGCCGTAAGCAGTTTTGGCAGTCAGTGTCTAGAGACTTAAGAGTGTCACCACAATCAGTAATTGTCATAATGATGCTATGCTATACAGCATGTGACTTTATGTTATGACAGCATGTGATGCTGTAACAGTGAGTAATGTTATGACAGCATGTGATGGCATCTAAGACTCTGAAACTTGCCATGACGGTTATCAGCAATGATAACATGCCACTGTCAAACCATTGGACATCAACTGTCATGATGACTAACGACAGTGCAGGACAGCTGCCATAAAATCTTTCTGACATGGTTATGGCCTATTCCATGGCAAATTAAGGTCAATTCCACACTTCATTTTTTTTTTCTGGTGGAAGATCAATCAATACGATGAAAAATCCCAAATATTAGCGCCATGAGGGCATTATTTATCAAGTTACAGACACTTTTATGGATCCGGGAAATTTATTTTGAAAATTTTAAAATAATACATCTTAAAATGTTACATTATTTATACACCAGATTGTGTTCTTTATGGGAATTGATATGGATTTTTGGTACTTGTGTCCCACACTTAAATTTTTATTATAAAAATATGCTAAATTTGACATTTTCATTCTGGAGCCATCTCTAAAGGACAGTTTCTGCCAGAATAAACCACCCATGGCCTTGAAACTGCACAGGTACTCACAAAGGTTTGTTATAAAGTATGAAAATGAATATTAGTTAAATACTTTTTGAGCAGTGAATGTTGGAAATGTCCCTTTTTGAGGGGCTATATCTTACACAAATCTCCCCAAAATACTGTCAAATATGGCAGAAGCATAACAGAAGTGTATATCTGTTAGGCAAAAATGAAAATGTTGACCCCACTTCTGTAAAGGTGGCTGTAATTTGAAAAATAGTATCTCAATGGCTCTAATACACATCTACATATGAGAGATTTCAACAGAAAAAAGATTGAGATGGGAACCCCTGGTTCACTTGACATGGAATGTCCCTCATGTTAGTATTATGATGCAGGTTTCACATAAAATGTTACCAGACACTGCAGTCTACTGCACGAGGTGACTGCACAAGGTTTGTTAAAGCCATCATTGATTGCAACAGAGACAGATATCTGGTATATACCCTGGTAGTGAGATAAAAGTGCTCGTGATGGCAAGCTCCTTCATTCAACGGCTCGCAGGATGTCAAAGGCCCCCCCTTCTGAGGATGAAAAGGTTTTCTCCCCAGCTGCACCTTTTTAATGGAGTTGATAGAAATTAATTTGATAACTCTGTTTCTGTCAAAGGGTGGCCGTCGCCATCATGTTCTCTGATGCCCTCTGATCTTGCAATCTCTCTGATGTACAATAATGTCCCATTTTCTAATGGAGGGAGCAAAACCCCCTTGGCTTTTATCTCTCAGCATTTTTCCCTTGTCCTTTCCGTCCCGTCCTTTCCGTCACAAGCCTTGACCGCTCCAAACATTGTGTGGCACCATTCTCAAGAAAGCGCCATCACATCGTAGCCTTAGTTTCCACGGAAACTGGCTGGCATTCTAATTGATGACGTTTCGTGCTCGCCCACTTCCTCGCGACTGAGAACACTCTCCCCTATAAAGTTCAGAGGTGTCATCTTTCTGATGGCATTCACTTCCCTGCACACACTAAAGAGCCCCCCCCCCCCCAAACGACTACTGCCCCCTACCACCACCTGATTTCCATTTCAGTGACCCACCCCCCTCCCACCACCAAAAAAATCCTCTGTCATCCTGTCTGCATAAGAGAGAGAGGGAAACACAGACAATGACTGAATGAGATTGGATGGTAAATTGGAGAATATGAAAGGAGACGCAGGGAGAGTGGTGCATAAAAACTGAACAAACAAACAAACAAAGAATAAAGATAGAAGGACACTTCTCTGTCCTTCTGTTTACCTTTCACCACCCACACAAGAAGAGCTCCCCTTGCAAAAAAAGAAAAAACACGGTGTGGCCATCTTGTTAGGGATTTTGTCTAATGGCATCTCGCGTTGTCTCCCAAGAGCTAATTAACAAAGACAGCTTCTCAGACAGCTCCGAGCAGGCGCCTTCAGCAAGTCCACTTGGTGTCACCTTGTTAACCATGTAATAAGTTCAGACCTGGAGCAGGCAATAGGAGGGAGGGACGGAGGGAGAGAAGGAGGGAGGGAGGGAGGGAGAGAGGGAGAGAAGGAGGATATGAAGAGTCCTCTCCTCCTTTATTTCCCTCCTTTGCCTCCTTTTCTAGTCCTTTCTTCACTGGTATTATGTGGGCTGATTGCTTTTTCATCCACACTTTCTCCCGATCACAAGAAGGTTAAAAATACTTTCTGTGTGGTATCAGGGCTTTGATATTTAAACAGTATGTGCTTTTTTGAAACTGTACAATGTGTCAGAGATTGATCTCAAACCCATCCAAATTGAAGTGACAAACAATACAAATATGCCTAGCTTATGTAAATATATTGTTAAGGAAAGCAAAATTCCATCTTCAAACCCCCATCCCCTCTTTCCACACCCACACACACACACACACAGACAGACACACACACACACACACACATTCCTCTGGTTCGTTAAATAAATCCATCACAAACACTTTGCGCTGTGCAAGCGAGCATGAGAGCGTGTCCACACAGCACACAACCACGGCGAAGCAGCACTGGACTAGGTGGCTGACCACCACAGCCCTCGCGGCCTCCCGCGGACAAGCGCAGAGAGGGGAGGCAGCGTCCTGTCGACCCAATTAGGTCCCCGCGCATCCAGTGACTTCATCTGGTATTTTGGAACCAGGTCAAAGGAAAACAAAGCCCGACGAAACCACTCTGACAACAGCACAGGCTCCTGAGAGCTGACGTGGCATGACCAACGTTGTGACCGCCGTAGATACTTCACCGGGGACATTATCTCTCTTTCACTGCAAGTCTCTAAATTGCAATTTTAGACAGAAAATATGAAATGCGCCACCATTTGCAGCACAGATCCGAGGCAATATGGAGCTTCCGCCCCAAACTGAATTTGAAAATAAATAGATAAATAATGTCTGAGATCTCATCTCTCCAGTGTATCTGTTGGCTCTTTATTCCACAGCTCCAGATGAGTTTTAGGATGTGCGCTGTGGATTTAATTATTTAGCGCCTCGTGTCATTCGGTCGCTGAAAGAAGGGCTACACCGGATGCCAGTAAAGGCAGCTCCACCTTGCTGGCTGGCTTATTTAGGGATTTGAAATGTTTGTTTTATCCAATCAATTACACACTCCAATTTTGCTAATTTCTTTGTTTTGTGTTTTTTTTTATCTTCCCCCCACCCCTCCTCCACCTTCCCCCACTCTCTCTCTCTCTCTCTCAGTAAATAATCTCCCTGCTTAGCCGTACAGAAAATTCCCACAGCGTGTGTCAGCGAGAGACATTTTGTTGTGATTCCCTTTCATTTGGTGGGCGCTTTGATTGAGTAATCCCTTTCATATTGTTCCATTACAAGGGTTCGCAGGCTAATGACTCGTAGTCATCCAGATGTTGGCAGAATGGCTCCTTTGCCCACTCTGGGCAGCATGACACCCCCCCCCCCTCTACACACACACAGACAAACACACACAAACACACCCGACAACAAATGCAATGTTGAATCTGCAACTCATTCTGTGACAGCGGAGAGCAGGCATTGTTGGTCTCTTCCCCTCAACAGAGAAACCACTGGATTACTGCCTGCTGAGACAGAGGTGAGTGGTGACATTGTATGCGAGTGCTGCACAATAGCTCCTTCTTGTGTCTGATATATATTACTCTGCTGTGAGCATGGCTGCTAGGTGAGAGATCTGTTCTTAAAGACAAGGGGTGATGTTGGGCACTTAG
>NC_045172.1:9429970-9477470 GCF_900700415.2 Clupea harengus
GGTTAAGAGGTTGGGCTGACATTGCTTGAGAAAACAAATTGGCTCTACACACAAGTACTGGAAATGGAAGCTGAATGATTTCTCCACTCTCAATTTTTTTTATAAAATCACAAAAGCAGTTCGCCTTGAGCACGTCAACAATGACTACCATCTATGAAACAACATCAACCCCAGGTGACATTGTGGGACGAGCAGGCATCCTGGTTGACACGGCGACCAAAGTGGGGCAGTGTAGTAATCAAATGTAATCTGTTAAAAAGACCACAGGGGACCATAAAGCCTCTCCACGGCCATCAAAACGCATCGAGTGAGAACTTTGCCTCTAATTCAATTTTACAATCCTATAATGTTCTGTCACTCCACGTCATATGAACACATAAATAAATGAGTGACAGCCCTGTAAATATCTGATAGGGGCTCGCAGGTGTTCCATGAGGGCTCCACGTGAGAGGCCCATTGGTAGACACTGCCAAGACGCCGACACATTTCAGCGAGGCCTAGGATCTGACAGAGGAACTTAATTAATATGTAGAATTTATTGATCAGAAGACAGCTGGGAAATCACTGAGCATCCTCGGCACCCGTTTAAACTGCAGAGAATAATAAATAAAAATAAAAAAGCAAGGAGCGATAAATATTTCAAATGCACACGGGGGGAACGGAGCTAGAGAGAAGAAAAAAAGGGAGAAGTTTTAAATGTGACAGAGAAATATGCACCGACGCGTCCAAAATAAATCTCACCGCTTCAAACACGGAAGGCCGCCGGAGTCTAAACCCATCACGCGTTTAATGAAAAGCCGGAATCCAGAGACGGCCTCATTTGCAGGCGTGTGGAAAAATGACCAACTTAATTAGCCACAGCCAGGAGCAATTAAAAGCAGGGCCCCCGTCGACTGAGCTCTGACGCGTCGACGGAAGAGAATCATCTGGGCGAGTGCCTTGACCCCACTGAGACATTCGCCTCACAAAAACAGGAGCAGGAGCAGAGGGGGTGCAGGAGCAGGGAGCGGTGGGAGTTTTCCCAGGTAATTTCCTTTTCATTATAACAGGCATAAAAGGCATTAGCAGTGAATGGCATTTCCTCTCTGTGCACTGACTGGTGAGCGCTGGTGTGAACGCCGTGTTCCAGCAGAACGACTCCGAGAGAGAGAGAGAGAGAGAGAGAGAGAGATAGAGAGAGAGAGAGAGAAAAGAGAGAGGGGGAAAGAGAAAGAGTTGGAAAGACAGAGAGAGAAGGACCTCAGCTTGGTATCGGTCCAACTCTCCTGCAGTACGTCAGCCTACTGCAGTAACACAAAGGCCTCTCCTCTCCTCTCCTCTCTCCTCTGCTCTCCTCTCCTTTTTCCTCTTTGTAACTCTGTGGCCCCTCCTTTTCTGCCATTCCTTTCTTTCTTTCTTCTCTCTCTTTCTCTTTCATTTTTTGTCTTCTCTCTTTTTCATGGCAGGCAGAGATAGAAACAAAAAAAGGCCTGAGTTGGCGAGGGTCCCTCCCAGCCAATAAAGATTCACTCTGCTTTTCTGCATGTCACAGAACAGGTTTATTGTTGCTTTCCGACGATTTTCAGGGCTCCTCCAGTCGCCCCACGAAGAAAAGCCAGACTCATAAAAGAGAACAAGAATGCAGTGTTCAAAACGGTGGGCAACTGAGGGGTGGGGGGGGGGGGGGGCAAGGGCGGGGGGGGGGGTGGGGTATGGTAAAACAGGGAGAATGCTGGGGGGGAAGGAAAAAAGCGAGGGAAAGAGAGAGAGAGGCCAAGTGAGCACACCGCCAGAGAGGATGTTTTGAAAACTTCGCTCCAGAGAGGCGCGGTGAATGGGGGCCACACGCTGCGATCCTGACAGACGCGACGCAGCCTGACACCTCATCTGGCACTGGGCCCACAGGCAGGATAAAAAGGGGGGAATTAAGCCTTCAGTGCACTCCCCCAAAAACATTCCAAACCACTCTTCAATCATGCAGTAATCAGGCAGTCACTGTCAGAGATAAAGTACCTATCCTGGAGGAAGTTGATGTCTGTCGATGCAAAACATTTACCCTGCATGAAGTTTAAAGACAGCTATCTTAACGCTGTTGTTTAAAGGTGTGTTAATGCATTTCTTCAGGCAGCTTGACATAACAAGCATAATAAATAAATAAATAAATAATTAATTAATTAATTAATTAATAAATGCAGGCAACACCTCAAAGGCTAAGCGAAACAACTGACAGGTGAAAAAGGGACACAGAAACACCTGGTCGTGCCGTTGCCCCAGAGACTAATTCGTCTCTCATCGTCTCGTATTCGTATCTCCACGTTGCTCTTCAAAGAACAATCTCATCTCACAAAAAAAAATAAAAAAAACAGCACAAGTCACGACACACCAGAGCGGAGCGCTTCTGCAACACGGCTCCCCACGCGAATGTGTCGAAAATATGATGAGACGCATTTCCTTTTCATCTCGTTTAACATTTCAACCTTTGGTCAAAAAGCCTAGGGGCCTCGATTACGCACACAGTCATTCCGGAATAGCACATCCAAGTGTTCAACAATAGCAGGAGTAGGTGTGCACCAAAACCTACTGTATAGATTCTTTTTTCTCCTGCTGCTCTGGCTGCAGCTGCAGCTGTGAGCGCACAAAGATGTTTGTCCTGAGGATCCAGAATTATTTATAAAAAGATATCTGCAATACACAAAAAAATGAAGCAGCAGTTCCAGCAGATCCGCAATACAGCAGCGGCACATGAGTCATAAAGGCATGTAGGCCACAAGAAAACATATTGATTGTCATCATGATTATTTAAAACGCGAGATTACGTCATGATAACATTGATGTTTTGATTGTGCGATTATTCGATTGCCACTGAAGGATTTCAGTGTGTTTTATTTTCTGACATTATTTACATTAGTTGCATCTCTTCATTTTTCCCTTTGCTGGCACCATGTCTATCAACTTTCAAATGGTTATTGTGAGCAGCCACACCTTCCTGTCGGCAGTCCTTGTATTTATATGCCTTCACATCTTTCACACCTAGGACCGACTCCCCCAGGTAGACCTCAACTAACCCCCATCCTGCCATAAACCTGCCATGAACATGTTCTCTTTATGCTGTGTGGGATTGCTGAGGAACTGCCAAGGTGATTTTTCTGATGAAATTTCTGTTGCAAGTTTTGTTCTGTTCTGGAACAAGGAGTGATGCTGGATGATTAAAGAAACATTGCAGCCTTTGGAAGACAAAGGCTTGCAAAGCCAACGGAAAAGAAACTACCAGTACACTAGGTACAGTACTCTCCTAACCTAGTCTGGCTCCACCGTAGCGTAATGTGTGCGTTTCAGATCTGTCATACGGAATACCAGAAAAACACCAGTTATGCCATTAAATGAATTAAGCTAAAAATATAACACCACATTCAAATCCATGCACCATCATTCGCTGATGCTTTTTTTTTGCACTCTTTGTAACAGCAAGGTCACATATGTGGAAAAAAAACTCACAAGTCACAGCATGGGTTTGCGAGTGCTTCGCAGCCATAAAGCTTTGAGTCACTCACACTGGAGTGACTGAACAATTTTTGAAATGAAATAAATAACGAAATCTTCACTCCTCTTTTCCTCCCCCCCCTTTCTCCCGTTGTGAAGGATTCCGTCGTTAATCCACAGGCAGCAATTACCCTAAAGTCAGACTGGATATTCAGTTGCACTCATATATCTGTCATTACTCTAAAACCCTCTGGTGGCAAGACACTGCGAGCCACGCCGCGTCCATGCCTGCTGTCAATCAGCAAAATTGATATAATTTTTTTCTGTTTTTTAATTTCTTCTTTCTTTTGCTCGCTCACTCACTCGCTCACCCGTGCAACCGGGGGAGACAGGCGTCAAAACATTAAATGTAACATGTAATGGAAAATAATAATGCAAATAAATAAATAAGTAAATACATACATAAATAAATCAGAGCAAAGCTCCACTTGACAATAACAACACTCCCTCTCCTCCTATTGGTGGCCCCAGTACGTGCTTCCCCACTGTGCACTGCATAAAAACATGGTACAGTTGAGATTATAGCATGACCCGCAGTGGAGAGAGAGAAAGAGAGAGAGAAAGAGAGAGAGAGAGAGAGAGAGAGAAGGAGGTGGATGAGACAGGGAGCTTCACGGTGAAGGTACAGCCTTGGGTAATTGCAGTGAGCAAGCTGCAGGATGTTATACTGAAAGGCAAATGATAGTCTACGAATGCCATGTAAAGTGTGTGTGGGGAGTAGCTGCCATGACTCACAAGGAGAGACGTTTAAAGGCCTATTCAGATATACTTTCATGTAGTTCAGGGCTACACAGGCACTTACAGAGAGAGAGAGAGAGAGAGAGAGAGAGAGAGAGAGAGAGAGAGAGAGAGAGGAATAGAGGTGAGGTTGGTGAGGTCTTGCTGAATAACAAATTCCCCTATAGTGCACACTTTTAAGGGAAAGTGACTATTTAAAACAGTGAGCCAAGCACAATTACAATTACTTCATGCCACTGCGAAATTCACTTTTAATGTGGACCACAGTGGGTCTACTCATTTTAACCCACTTGCACCTACTGCTTTATGGGAATTGTAGTAGGAAACCACACAGCAGGAATATCATAAACTGCACTTGCCTCCTGGGCACAAAGGTAATTGTTATGCATTCCGGTATGTACACAGTCACATCATTTTAAAGCGTTAGTTCATCTAGTTAAGAAGATGCAGTTTATTGCTCTACAGCGTGACTCTGTCCATCTCCAGCAATCCCCACTGTCAGACATTATTGAAAGCAATTTCATTGTTATTAAAAATAATGTTACTTTGGGGGCTTCCAGTCAAGCAGGAGTGCATACTAAACTGGCTGTACAAACACAAACAAAGCAAATGTGTTCTTTTGGGGGGAGGAATGTTTTCAAAATCAGTGCTTATTCTCATTTTGCTTTCCAACATGGCTACACGAGAGATCTGATAATGACAACGACTCAATGTTATAACGAAGCGCATCGCAACCCTGCTGAGCTGTGTCAAGGAGGACCACACGTGGGCTTTTCAAGTTCTACACGACACGGAAAGGAGGCCATGCATCAGGTGAAGCTTTCATCAGAGAAACTGGAGTGATCCATCTTGCCACCCTCTTAAGATGTATTTCCTCATCATCCACTTTCTGAACTCACCAATGACTGTTTCAACCACTGGTTTCAACAATAGCATCACTGTAAAATCTTCAATCAGTCAGTACATTGCTTTACCTTCTGAGAAAAAGATCTTCAACTTTAAGCAGTAGTAAGTTGTTTTGATATCGTCCATCATGTACACTTGTGCATGCCATTGTATTTCACTTATGCAACATATGCAACATTATTACGCACCGGTTGCAAACACTTGTCCAGGTTTAGCAACAGCCTCTGCATAACATATACACAAATGCAAATGTATGCAAACGCATGCAAACCGCTCCATTTTCACAAGCGTGTTATCTTTAGATCAAAGGCGCATCCCCCTGAAAGACAAGGAGGAGGCGACAGAGCGGCTCCCAGTGACAGCTCCACTGCAAAAACACGTTGGTATTGAGAGGACATTAAAATAATCTCATAGCCTGTTTCTGATCAGTGGACCATTGCAAACTGCGGGAGCCTGGGCCTCTTTTAAATGCCGAGCCCATTCGAGAGCCACGGAGGAGTGCTTATTAACAATTAAATGTGATGTTGCGCGTATTAAACAAATCAGCGGCGTTCGAACGTCTCTCGCCGCTGCGCATGAATTTTGGCTGCTAGATCTTTTTTTCTTTTTCTTTGGACTGTTGCTGGTGATACCTTGGGAAGGAGCTGGCAAGAAAGCGGGGAGTGAGATTTATCGGGGAGCTTCATCCCCGGGCAAACTGAAAGAAAAGTGTGAGGCAGAGGGGTGTGTGTGTGTGTGTGTGTGTGTGTGTGTGTGTGTGTGTGTGTGTGTGTGTGTGTGAGGGGTGGTAGGAGGGGAGTGGGACATTCACATGAGAGTTGCCACTGCATGGTCACTGTCTGTCCATTGACTGCCTCATTTATAAAACAATCTCTCTTCCGTTTCCCCCAACAGACTAAAGGATAGAGAGAAAGAGAGAGAAATAAATAGGAAGAGGAAAAAAGAGGGGGGTGTGGGGGGAGAGGTAGAGTGAGAGTGCACAGGAAGGAGAGGAGGAGAGACAGAGCCCGTCAGAGCAAGAGAAATCTGCAGAGGGTGTAACGAATTCACCCAGAATGGAATTGCGGCAGATTGTTGTTATGGAGTTAGACACCAGGGAAGAAGAAGCCTACTAGTTGCCAGGGCTATGTCTAATAAAAGGAAAATGGATTGAGAGAACGTGTATAGAGGAGGGGAGAGAAGAGGGAAATCAGGAGGAGACTCACTCATGCACTCATTATTGCATAATTAATGGAGTGGACCTCTAGTCTGGCTCTGCCATTCCACAAGTTTTCACTGCATCCTTAGGGGTCTGGAGACATTCCATTGGATTTCGACAGGGTTAGCACTGTCGCTAACGGCCAGCACAGAAACTGGGTGCATCAAGCTCCATTAACCTAGTGGTGTGACTTTCCCCCTGAGGTTCGCCATAACTTTATCCATATTGCTTTGATAAAACATGTCCAGCCATGGCACCAATCTCACAGCCATTCTTTGCCATCACTTTAACCACTCCCCATTGCTTGCTAATTGGCCCACCATACAACCTGGCAAACCAAGCTCATCTCAACTCATGGTTCCCAGATTATATCTGAGAAAATGCTGAGATGAAGAAGTCTGCGGGCAAAAGGCAGATAGAGATGTGCAAACAGGACCAATATGTTCTGGAGTATTCCATTTTGTAAATTGTAGAACATGAAACTGTATACATACATTCCAGTCTCATGTCTTCATTCTCTTCAACTCTAATCCTCTTGGAGCAGCAATCAGTTATATCACATTCGTTTACCATTAGGGAATACAACTGCCATTCCCTCACAGTTCTGTTTGAGTACCATGTCATCATTATGCGATTTAAGCCATGGGCTAACTGGGATAATCCCTGACAATAACAAAGAACTGGTGATGTTAACAGAGGGGAGGACTGCATAACACATGTACATTACTCTAAGACCTGCCCTTTGACAACATGTCCAGACGTGAGACAGCTCTTTCAAAATACAATTGTGCGCAGGGAGAATGGCATTTGCACAATGTTTTTTTTTTTTTTTTGTAAAGGGCAAAGCAAGGAACCATTAAAGTTGGCTCAGCTCGACCATCGACCAGCATCTCCCAGTTCTTATCATCAATGCAGCTCCACTGCGATCAATATGGAGCTAATATTATATTCCACTACTGCCTCTGCAACTCAAATTCAGAGGAGCCAACACAGCAGGAAGTAATTGTATAATTGAGATGCCAATTGATCGATTCTTGATTAGTCCCTGAAGTTGATATAGTTGCTGAAGCCTTATTGTCAGCCTGATCACTCTACAGTTGGATCTGGAGAGACTCTGGGTAAAAGATTCAAACACATGTTGACATACATGCGAAATGGGCTAAACAAATAAAGTATGCAACCTTTTTGCAAGCATGCACTGTATGACCTGTGTGTGACCTCTTTGCATACATTTCCTGCATCGCTTGTGGAATCTGTACATAGATTCAAACTTCTAATTGAAAAGGGAAGGGTTTTTTTCTGTCTCCAAAACAATCAAAATCAAAAAGTAGCACAAAATAGGCGTCCATGTTGCCAGCAAGCAAACTCACACAGCATGTGGCAAAGGCCACGTGGTTATACAACACACTTCACCAGCGGAGCTCCAACATTAGTTTGTAATTCAATTCCTTCCACGAGACAAAAAAAAACACAAAAACCTTCCATTAGCTGGCCAAGACACTGCAGGTAGAAACGGAGTCATGGAGAGGGGGAATTAAGTCCACAAGAAGTATGGGAATAAGATCACTGCTGGTAATTATTGTTTGAGTAGCGCCGTATTCCTAGCCTTTGGGCATCTGTAACAATGCTGTAGCAATCAGCGCTAGCAGCCATCACTGTCAGAGCCTGATGCACTCAGAGAGAGAGAGAGAGAGAGAAAGAGAAAGAGAGAGATAGAGATAGAGAGAGAGAGAGAGAGAGAGAGAGAGAGAGAGAGAGAGAGTAGAGGCCAGGGCTCCCTTACCACTCTCTGTGCACTGAAGCCTCTTACAGCTCTGCCTCAGCTCTCTGGGTCTATGGGTCTATATGCCAGACATACTAGATAGTGAGCCTGCAGATAAAACTTTCTGTACTGTACCTGCGGGATATTACTTCTCCTTGGCAATGGTTTGATGGTTTGAGTGAGTGAGCAGGAGAACGAGAGAGATATATAGATAGAGAAGGACAGAGAGGGATTCTTTTTAGTTTCTACACCCTCCTACATCTCTTGGATTTTCATTTTTGATAAATCTTTTCGATGTGTGTATGTGTATTTTTTTTGTCCTTGAAAGCTGGACTGGATTTTCTGTAATTAGGCGACAAGAAAGACAGTAATGGCCTCCTCCACGTCTCAATCCCATCCCTATCGAAAGCTCATTATCAACAACACATATAATCCTGAAAATTGGCTACGAACGCCCGCACGTCGAAGGCACTCCTCAGAACATTCTCAGGCTTGAATGACTCTGCATTTATCTTTCTTTCTAAGGCGCATGGCTATGATCCCTGTTTTTCTTTTGGTTTGTTTTTTGCCCTGGATGTGGGATTTCCCTGACTAAATGAGTGGTACCGGCAAGTAGCAGGAAATAAACAAACATAAATGTTGAGCAGACTGCCACACAATGCCCTGGCTCTTCTTTTAATCACTGGCTACACATTCTCATTGTTTACTCAAAATCCTTTGCCCCTAAAAACTCAATTGATACTAAATGTCTGGCCCAGATTTAAGCCAGAAAGTGCTGCAAACACAAAACCAACAACAACCAAATGCACGCCACAACCAATATCCACATCAGCAGAATGCAAAATCAACTCTGACAGCATAATTTTAATCACCTGTTTGCCTATGAACAACAAATCCGAAAGGGCATTTAAAATGTCCATTAGCGTAAGCAAATGAGTGACCACTTCATAATCGCTCTATGTTCAGGCTAACATTAGCCTTTACTCTTTGAAATTAGCATCTACTCCTGATGCTGGCATCATGTAATTTTCAGATATATGTTATGTCAGGGGACACATTAGGCAGCTCATAAGAGCTTGGGAAATTACCAGTTTAAACGTCAAGTACATTAGATAATTATGAACACATTAGTGTTGTTACAATACCAAAATCATGACGTTAATACCATATCTGCCTAAATATCTCAATACCAATACAAAAAACAATACTTCGGTAAAAACCTATAACATCAGGAAAAGATTTGGAATAATACTTAAAATTCCGTTTTTTTCTTCATAAAAAAAGAAAATATTTTGACAATGTCAATGCAAGGCAGTGGAGGATGTGAAAATAAGCCAAAAAGCAACAGGAATGAATTACTATATTGTACCATAACATTAATAAATGCATTACTGTAAATAATAAGATCAAGGTCATGGTGTTATCAAAGCTTTTACATGGTACGCAGTAATCTGATGTCCACTACACTTTGATAGCTAATTTCATATTTAAACAGTTTTTGATAAGACTCAATACACCTCACTGGTGGGGGTCTGTGCTCTACTGAACACATTGTTTCGTAATAGAAATAATTATTGACAGAAATGTACATTCCATGACAACCATTACCAGTTCTGAGAATAAATGGAGCATTTACAACTGGTGTTCTTGATCTGCATACATACTGCTGATTTTTAGAAGCTTGCAAGTTATGGTAAAGTTAGCGTTACCAGTGTGATGTTGTGATCACAATGTTGTGATCGCCTATAGGAATGTTTGCCATATTGATAAGTTAGCTAAAGATAAAGCCAAATTCAATAGTCGTCAATTGCTTCCGATGGTGAAAAAGGTTTGCTCGTCACAAAATAAATCACACTCGTTTTACTAACATTTGAGGGCATTGGCATCATTCGCTAAACAGTCACTCTTTGAATTCTTTGAACAGGTCGGCATGTCTGTCAGCGAGATGCTTTGCCAAGTTGGATGTGTTGGCTCTCTTGCTCTGTATAGGTTTAAAACATCTTTTACAGACGGGCTTTGTGGTGTCCATGGGCCTGCCTTGACTGTTGGCTATGTAAGCGAAACAATGCCATATTTCGCTTCGTGTGTCTGCTTTGTCGACAAGCCATGGACAGTCGGCAAAAGCACTTGTATTTGCAGCCATGCCTTTTATTTTGTCACCATGAAAGCTTCAGTGTGCATATCAGAGAAAAAAAATGGTTGGCACGCCCACTATGCCTGCAGGGAACGGAAGAACAGCTTTGCACACACACACACACACACACACACACACACACACACTGCCCCGCTGTCGCACATCAGCGCAACTCATAGGAAATACGGCTCTGGCCTGCCTACAGCACCGGTACTAATAAAATGGGTATAGTACCATTTTAACGGTAGGTTATTGCACTAGCTTTCTAGTAGGCCTATCGGTATTCCATGTAACACTAGAGGGCATTAACACAAAGATAGCGGCTGACTTAGCGGATGACTTTACCACGGATCACAGCCTCGTCTGGGCCAACTCCGGGCCAGAGCCACTCTACTCTAAGCTGCTGTCAGGCTTCTGAGGAAAATCTTAAACACAATATTAAAAAGGGATTTCAAAACACTGTCTGAAAATGGCGCCATTGTTAATCAAAGCTTAACTCCGACTTGATGGTATGGCAGGGGTATACTTTTTCATGCTCATCTCATCTCTGACATTTTAGATGGACACTGAGAAAATGGAGTGATGGCAGCCTTAGTGGCTTAGAGATGGCTGAGACGGAGAGAAGACAAATGCATTAGTTTAATTAGTCTGGTGAGTGATCAATCACCGCGGCGATGCTTAATGAAACTGCACAAGGGTGTTTCAGTCATTTAGAGCCATTGTTCAGACTGAATGCTTTGAGGACAAGTTCAGAAGGTTTTCGTGCTTTTAATTTTGAAAAAGACCCAATTTTCCCCTCCAAACTGGTATATCAAAAAGAGTTCCTGCTGCTTCAAATTCAAACTCTTTTCATCTCAATTACAATCAGAGGCAGCTTGAAGAAGGCCATTTCTCTGCCAAAATAACAACCAGAGAATCACAATTAATTCTCCAATTATTCAACTTCAGACTATCTTTCTCACATTTCACCAGTGGACTGAGTTCTTTTTTTTACTAAACTAAACTCTTCAGAGTTAAACCACAACCTTGACACGGGGCTACATCTCAGTCTTGCACATCAGTGCCAAGCCACACCAGACAGACAAAAACAGCAACCTGTTCAGCACCTTGTTCTCTTGGGAGGGAGGTTAAATAGGTTGCAGCTTCTGTGATTTAGGCAATGATTAACTACACACAAGGCTCTGGTCACGAGTGCAGCACTTGTCAAAGAGTGCAGTGAATTGCAGCCCACTGATGACAGGTCAACACAGATGACAAACTACCGCTGCCACAGGAACCCAACCTGGTCTGAACGGAGACAGCGAACAGAGTGGAAAAAAACAATAAAAAAACAAGTAAGAGCAGCAGACAGAAAGAATGAAAAGAAACCTGCTTGACAGTCCTTGATGCCAGGTACCAAGAATGTCAAAGAACAATGTTTTTGAACAAATGTTAAAAACCTATTTTATGCTTTTATGAATTAGCTATAAGGAAATGGTATGCTACCGTGCAGACGGAATGGGAGGTTGCACTTGCACTACATCAGGCCTCCCATCCGACACTCATCACAGGCTATTAAATGTACCGAGACACAGTTCTGTCATGTCCTGCCAGTGTTGGGCTATCATTCCAATCATTCATCAGGGCAGATTCCTCATCCCAAGAAACCTTGGGTGTGAAAACCTTGAGAAGGGAGAAAATGCGAAAGAAAGAAAAAGATGGGCAAAGAAAGAGAGAGAGTCTTTCTTGCAGAAAAAGACAAATTTCGGTATTGATTATCAGATGTGCTGACCGGGCTACAGAATCTGTGGTGCATTCAGCACTCACAGTCAGGCCGTCTAGCGAAATTGTCAAATCATCCCGCCTAAGCTTGCCAATGATGATTTCCTGTCAAAGTCCAGAGAAAGAAGAAGGCAATTTATCTGTGCACTCTCCGGAAGATGAAAGCAAACTACTGAGATTTGCACATGGCCAGTTGCCCTATTCATGAAGAATGGCAAAATAAACAACAAAATATCATGTCAAGCTAATAAGGATCATGGATTTCCATAGAAATTCATAAAGAAAAAATATCAGTGAATCACTACAAATTTGATGCAGTTTTTTCTTTCCCACACTTTTGTGTTGAAGGGTGGAAAAGCTATTAGAAGAATATTCAATCAGTATGAGTGTAGTTTAAATAGCAAATTGGGAAATCCATTTAAGCATTTCATATATAGGAACACAACATCAAATATCCATACATCAAGCTGAAATGATGGCAGCTCACTACTGTGCCATACATCACTGGCAAAAGATAATGACATCCAATGAATCCACATGCGAACTTCGCCAGGAGCCGAATTAGCCTCGGAAACGATATGTTGGGGAAAATATTTATCTTCAAAGACCTGATGGTGGTCTAAGAGGCTAATAACTGGGCAGTTTCAAGTTTTCAGATAATCTTTGCCATCTTGTTATTGCCATCCCAGTAGAGCAGTTTCTCTGCCAATTTACCATGGCCTCAGTCATGTAATGCTATTACTGAGCCGCGAGCAGACTCCTGGGAGCAGTGGCGGGTAATAAATCTCCACATTGATCACCTTTTTGCAGCGGTGAAGGAGCAGGCGCATCTTTCGCTCTATCTCTCTGTCCATCTAGTTCTCTCTCCCTCGCTCTTTGTTACACACACACACATACAGTATATAAACCGTACTACACAAGCAACGCACATTCTTTTCTCCTAACACATTATTTCTCTCTCCATCACCCCCATCCACCACTCTCTCTTCAGGTTCCGGCAGACATCTGGTCGAGAGGTGAGGGGAATGGTAGCCTCTTAACGACCAGCGTCCAGAGGAAAACACCGGTCCGGGCTTGGCCAACCATTTCATTTCCAATATCATGTGCAGATGATCAATCTCTCTGGCCTCTATAAGGCCACAGAGCTGCTAAAATGATCCCTCAACATGAGATGGAGCTATGGGAATATTGACTACAGTGTGTGTGTGTGTGTGTGTGTGTGTGTGTGTGTGTGTGTGTGTGTGTGTGTGTGTATGTGGGTGTGTGTGTGGGTGTGTGTGTGTGTGTGTGTGTGTGGAGTGGGGGGGGATGAGAAAAAGGCAGGAAGAGTGTATGTTTGTACATGTCACACTAGCTCAGTGAAGGCATGTGGCTCTGAGCCAAACAGCTGGATTATCGCTTTTCCAAATGATCCTAAGCACTAATTATTATCATCACCATCATCATCATCATCGCCATCATCATGAGGGCAACCAGCTTAAGGAGTCAGAAGCAAGTCTAATCAATATCGCGAGCCAACGATGTAAGAACACAAAACACAGGACAAGAACATGTAATTTCAACGATCTAACATCATATCGCATAAAATAGTCAGCCTGTAATTCAGTCCGACTAAAAGGTCAATGAAAGAGAGGAAAGCAGAAAGAGAATGGATGCAAAAAGAAGTCAGCGTTCAGATGGAGCTGAGGGTAGATTATGCCTTGTGGAGGGGGGAATCAATACCACAACTGGTTGGAAATTGAAGGAACTGACCCGGGGGGAGAATCGAATTATAAATTAATTTGCGGAATAGATCCCCAGCTTGAAAACTGGCGCACACAAATTTTATTTGTTCCAATTGTGTCGCCATATGCTCGCAAACAGCAAGTTCCTCCGCATCGCCAAACAGTGCCAGACATTTTAGGGCTCGTTGAGAGAACGGGTACGGCTGACGTTCTGCAGCAGCCCAGGAAGGAACTCTGATCCAGCCTGGAGCCGCACGCTGTCTAACTACTTCTGTGGCTAACTATTTACCCGATAAATCGCCACGTGTCCCGCGAACCTTTGCCTGTTTCATTTTCATTATTAATGTATTATTCATTGACGCGTGCACTCTGCTGCTGTAGGTAATTTCATGGCGGCGTTGCAAACATAAATATTCTGTATGGTTGACTTCAAACCCCAATTCAACGCCTCTGGCTCTATGCTCACAGCTACCACTCAGGTGCTCCTGAAACACTAATACCGCTGCAGTGTCATTGTCTCTCTCTCTCTCTTTCACTCTCTCTCACTCTCTCTTTCTCTCTCTCTCTCTCTCTCTCTCTCTCTCTCTATCTCTCTCTCTTTTTCTCTCTCTCTCTCTCACTTTCTCTCTCTGAGGTCTTTCAGAGTGACTACCATGCATGCTGTAGGCCGCACTCTGCAAGGGCATCTCACCTCGTCTGTGGGAACGACCTCCCCTTGTCGCCGCTGACAGTTCAGTGCCATATTTAACATCCTTTAATATCAATTACAAAGTCAAGTGAACAGCCATAATTGAATTTGTGTGGCGCTGACATTCCTTGTTAGAACTCACTGTCGGCGCCAATTAAAGGCCTCTTCATTGTATTGGTCAATCTGTGAGTGGCCACATTCTTGTCCGAGGCAGACCGGCTCTCTAAGTCTGTGTCTGATGAACTAGTTGTGACATCCCCTCCCTCCAACTCTTTAAAAGTCGGCTGTGCCGGAGCTGGAGATTTTAAAAGACTGCTGGAACACTCCGGGTACTATTTCCGACAGAAAACAAGCAAACGCTTTCTCTTCCTCTTGCTCTCACTCTCTCTCTCTCTCTTTCACACACACACACACACACATACACATATACACACATACACACAAACAACAAAACACAAAACAATATAAGTGCTACAGTAAGTAAATACACTATGAAGCTGTATATGTCAACTCAAACTTAACTTTGAAATGGTCTAATGGGAACTGCCGGCTCGCTTGTGCTGTTGGGTCCTTTGTAAATATCATTCAATCAGTTTTTATAAAGTGGGAACTATAAGCGATGCTATTATCCTCCACTGACAAATGCTATTTACTCAGAGTGAATAAATTCTGCATGTGGGAGACGGGTATGCAGGGAGCAGCTGTCAATCACCAGGCGCCAAGGCAACCCTCTGAATGTCAAGTCAATATTTAAAAAAAGTTAGTTTGTGTTTCAAATAAGGGGCTCCACAACAGCCTATGTTTGAAACAGCCAAAGAACAAACCAAAAAGATTATAACGCTGGGTGGTCTATCAGTTCAGAGAACATGGCCATCTGTACTAACAAAAAAATATTAAATAAGCTTAGTGAAATCATTACAGCATTCTTTGTTGGTGCTTTTTATATATATATTAGTATGTGCCTTTTGTACCACACAGATGACAATTTCTCACAGGGATCTAATCAAGCCTACTGATGAAATTCTCTCTAAAGAATATCTTGGGGGGACGTGGTGCTTTTAAGGGTCTTCAGCCTGTCATCACTAACATACAGCCGAGCGACCTTTGACCCTCCCAGCATGAGGGGTCGTGTAATCTCCCTAGCTGAATTCATCGGCGTCACTGTCATGGGATTTGAGCGAAGGAAATCCTTGCTGATGGCGACATGTGTGATATTCATGAAGTAATCAGTGTGAGCCAACAAAGAAACACCAATATCAAATACTTCGAGTGACTGATGTTGGCAGTATAATACCCTATTACATCAATGACAACCTAATTGAATTTTCTGAAGCATCGTCTTTCCACTTACATTTATTAGATAAAATTAGCATTGACTGGATTTGAAGATGAGAAAACCAGTGACCCCCCACCCCTCAAGACACACACACACCACACACACACATAATTGAGTCAGGCTTCTTTAATAGTATGCAAAAGAAAAGGTTGCACCATGTTGAATCCTGTGAAGTCAGAAAAGCCTGAATCAGAACATTCTCTGTGCAGAGTTTGGGGAAACAATCGACAAAACAAGATGAATGCCTCCCTATTGTGCTTGTGTTCAGTAGGAAAATAAATACAATGAAGAAAAAAGAGACAGGGCGCTCTGCAAGCAGCACTGCGGTTCATTAAGCATTGTGCGAATATCAATGTCCATCGGATTCCATTCAAAAATTCCGAGACAGTTTATCACTCAGAATGGTAATGGCAGGCTGCATTAGCAATATATGCCACAATTTCCCATTTTCATCATTCTACATGCTTCTGAGCCGCTCTCACCTCCCCCATCACAACGTGAAACTGCTGGAAAGGATGCTATTGTTCAGGCAAGAGGGGCTTGCAATTAGCGGGTTAGACGAGAAACACACAAATGTTCATTTTAATTATACATTCACCATCTTATGGGCACTTCCTTTTCAAATATTACTTTATGATTTACCACTTTACGGGATGATGGCAATTACCAACATTTTCGAAAGGAAGGGAAAGGAATTTATACATTTGGTGTTTCTCTAAATGTTACATTGCAATTATTCCTCAAGTTTATGACTGGATCAGAGGGGTTTCTTTGCAACATAGTCGACCTAAAGTAAATTCAAAGGCAACGCACAGTGAACTTATGGTCAATATTTCATCCAGACACTGTTCCAGTTCTTAAGCTTGGGATATTTATTTTAGCAACATAGCATCACTTGATCAAAAGGAATGGACCACATTTTTTTTTTTAAAGTGGGGAAATAAGGTCAAAGAAGAAAATCAAAAAGTTATCCTATCCTGTTTTAAAGGAAGTGGGGGGAAGTGAAATGAATAGAAAGGAAATATAGCCTTGTGCCTCAAGTATCTCATTCTCTTTCATCTCCGCCATTTTACCTGCCGTTATGGTACCACACAAAACCTTCACAGATAGCCTTTGAGCACTCTGAGAGGTTATGTCCTAAAGCTAAGTAAGCACTCTGCACTCAGCTGATAATGTTCCTATGCACATACTGTATGTACATTCACACATAAATACATACATACATACACACGTCTGCATTCTCACAGAGAAAGGGAACGTATCCCAAAACGCACTACGTTGCATGTATGATATGTGCTCGTCATCTCTGACCGTTCCCCCAGAACATTTTATTTTTTCTCCTTTGACGTATTCTGTATTTGCTGCATTAAGGAAATTATAATTGCTCTGTTTGGTCAGGCATTTTTGTCCAAATCAGCAGTCGGGACGTTTGATGAGGGCGGACAGGTGAGAAAGCTGGGAAGGGCCCCTTCACGAACGTGCTGAGCCTAGGGGGGATTGGGTGTTGATGACAGCTACGAGAAGCCATGATCAGCGAGCATTACCACCACCACCACCACCACACAACCACCACCACACCGCACTCGTTTCAGCCACTTAAAATGAATCGTGAGGGGAGGGCTTTGATAGAGGAATTATACATGCACACAACGCAAGGTTGCGATGCATTAAAAATTCATCGTATGGATACGTGGCCCCCCCGCGCATAATATGAAGGCAGACCCGCAGGTCAGTGCAGGCTGGTGAGATGGATTGAGTTGTGTAGGTAGAGTAGCGTACAGTACCCGTCATGAGCCACATTGGCTTTCACTAGATGCTGAACCTGAGATAAGCATAAAACCCGGGGGATAGTACTTCTGTGGATACCACCATCAAAGAGCATGAATACAGTGAGACAGTGAATATGGCTCATGAATATGGGAGTGTGGAGTACCATGCGATCATGGAACCTTAGCGTGGAGTACCATGCGATCATGGAACCTTAGCGTGGTGTACCATGTGATAATGGAACCTTAGTGTGGAGTACCATGCGATCATGGAACCTTAGTGTGGAGTACCATGCGATCATGGAGGCAGTAAAGTCTGGGACGAAATGGATTGATGCAGAAATGCATTGGGCATTATTAGGGCATCCAGATCTGGTTGAACTCAAATAAATGAGTGAAAGAAAATGAATGAATGAATTAGGATGAATGAATGAATGAATGATTACGTAAACAAGCATGGTCAAACATCTTGTGATTTATGACAAAGCCATCACCTGGCCTCTGCTGGCCGGCGGAGAACAATGGAGAGCGATTCTCACCAGCCAGTGTGGAAGCTCCATTTATTATAGGCCAATTTTGCCAATCCCTTCCCCGGGCTGCTTCACAGCCAACCACCTGGGAGCTCGCCCAGGGGAGCGCTGACAAAGAAAACAGAGTTAAGCCTAGCTAGAGCCCACGGCTAAAGCGCGCTGTCCAGTCTGCCCAGGGGTTGTGGGGGGTGGCGGGGTGGACAGGATAATAACGGGAGCACTAAAATAAAAACTCAGGATGGATGCGCCTCCGTTGGATTTTTTTTTTCCGTCGCATTTGTGTCGCAGTGATTTTTTGTACGGAAATACATAAGCCAACTGTTTGGCTTTAGCGAGCTCCTCGAAATCGTACGGTCTACTGAGGACTGCTAACAAAAGATCGGTGCGAGAATGAGTCCCACAGTACACAGGAGGAGGAGAGGACAAAAAACATTTGATTAATGGGTTACATGCTTTTCTGACCTTTCTGTCTCCATTTTTACTGGGAGTAAATACCATAAAAGGTCACCCTGTGACCCAAGAGTGATTGAATCTACATGGTGGCACATATGGATGGTTGTTGGTGGTCCTTTTAATAACCTACAGACATTCACTGATGGTCTTAGTAAGGCCAGAGTCAATTGAATTGCAGCTAAATGAATCTAATTATATGTATTTTTCCATCTGCCATACAACGTTGCTTCCTCTTAAAAGGTCTAACAACACCTGACCTTAGACATAAGCAACCTTCATCCATTTAAAACATCTCCCTTGATACATGTAACATACAATTGTACTACATTGTATAGTACTAATGCATTCACTATTTGAGCCCCTTAAGGTTAATGAAAGATGTGAAGTGGTGAAGTGTGTGGCTATTCTTCTAAGAGGCTGAAGTCTCTTTTGCCCCCCCCCTCCTCCCTTCCCCGTTAAACGTGTTCCCACTCGACACCTCCAATATGCCACCCCGTCGCCTCCCGCTGCTCCAGATTAGAGCTGATAATGGTGGCGTGGTGGGGCCCCGTTCCACGTGAGGAGAGGGGCCATCTGTCCCCCCGGCAGGGGCGCCGGCCACCTTTCTGTACCTCTCTGCTCCGGGCCATTACCAAGACGAAGACGAGGAAGAGGAGGAGGAGGAGGAGAAGCCCGGTGTGCTTCACGTTGTTGCAGTTAACAGTGAAGGCTGCGGCAGGCAGGACTAGGATGCAAAAGCTCAGGCTGGCAACATTTTTATTTCTGCAGCAGAAGCGTTTGGGGACAGTTTTTAGTGGAAGGTAACGGGAATCAATTAGCCAAGCGAGGGTGACCTACTTTAACAACAAACATGCTGCAACAACTCGACATTAGAGACGGTCAGATTCATCATCATCAAAATCATCGTCCTTTCTCTCTCAACCCCCTACATGTATCTCTCTCTATCTATTTGTAATCTGAATTATCCTGGGACGTCTATCTATCTATCTATCTATTTATCTGTACTTACAGATAGACAGATGGATAAGCAGATAAATAGATAAAAGCATGGAGAGATAGATGGAGCCGTGTGAGGCCGAAGCACAGACACACACACCATCTGAATCCGATCCTCCCACTCCCAACTTTTCCCACTCTGCACTTACTCCCCCATCATTCACTCACCTACCCCCCCTCCACCTCCATCTCCACCACCCACTCCACCCCAACAGATGGGCTAATATGCCTGCCTGTCTGTCTGTCTGTCTGTCTGTCTGTCTGTCTGTCTGTCTGTCTGTCTGTCTGCCTGTCTGTCTGTCAGCCACTGCTGCTGAGGTGCATAATTCCCCCCCACCCCCTCGCTCGTCCCAGCCCGGCGGGGGAATAACTAACCGTCCGCTGGGCTTTGACTGCCTACGTAAATTCACACATTAGGTGGAGGGAGGTGGAGGGCCAGGCAGCCATGGGAGTGTGTCCAAAAGATGAGCCTCTTGAACAGGCTTGTTTGTGAGTGTCACCGGGTGCGTAGAGACCTTGTTTTTTTTGTACTTTCTCATAATTGTACTCCAAATAGTCAGAGAAGACATATTTATATATTAACCACAGTCCCCGAATAAAAGCTCAACGTACCAAACACGGTGGAGTCCATGCAATTCTAACATAGTAGATTAACAAGCCAACACTTCCATAGCTGTGGTTCCAAACTAACAACACGTAAAAAGAAAACACTTCAGAAGTGAAGGGCAAGTAGTACCGGCACAAGAGCACAGTGGAGCAGAGCAGCCTTACCTGATCCCCTCTTTGACACCACTTTCAAGCTCCTGACGACAGTAGCGTAGAGCAGGATCTGGAGAGGGATGGGAGCTTTCATTTTTCACCTGTCCTTGGGTCCTGGAGAGGGAAACAAATGGAGAAAGAGGGAGGGAGAGAGAGACAGAGAGAGAGTGTCAAACAGGTGTCATGAGTTCGTCACAGCTGACCAAACCGCTGTCCTCTCACTGAAGCATAGAGTTCAGACAATTTCAAAGAGGAGCCTGGTGTCTGGGCCTACAGAAGAGCATGACTCCGCAGAAAGAGGGAAGACAGGTCGAAATTAAATTATTCCTTGAAAATGACACGGCAAAACCAGTTACTGTAAATCAGTTTTAAAGCAGTTAAGATAAATATCAGCTATCTCGGATAATAGACAGCTATCTCATTGTGCTCAGTAGTGTCCCCTCATATCCTCTTTTCAGACTCCAAAAAGATTCTCGTCATCATGTCAGTCAAAATCATCCATCTAAATTTAACTAGCAATGAGATAGTTCCATAACTATGAACATATGTAGGATGCAGAAATAAGGACGACGACACATGGCCTTAACAATGCTGCCCATTCATGCAGGCTTTGCAGTATGTTGTTGCTATCCGCTACGGAAAGATCAGAGGGTCATTTTCATAACTATGCGCACAGAGTGGAGAAATAACGAAAGTCTAAAATTACACGTCTCCCCGGAATGTCTAAAATGAAGTCACAAGCTATTGTGAAAGATGATATGGAAATTACACTGCTGAGTTAAAAACGGGATGTCCTTGCGAAGCTCACATGACGTGAGCCCTACGCAGTTGCGGAGTATGTGGATAGGATTAACGCTCTCAGGGTCAGTGCGTTCAGTGATACGTGTCTCCGTTTCCTCTTCCTTCCCCCCCTCCCCTCCTCATTTTGTTCCTCACTGCACACATATGCCAGCAATGAAATTACAATTTCTGTTACTAGTTCCAGTCATTCTTCCAGGAATGTTTGTTGTCTGCCAAAAAAGCATTCGGGGGGGAAACAATGCCAGGGATTCTCAGCTCTTTTGTACCGCAGTGAGCTTCAGGGCTCATCTGCCAGTGCGCGCCGTATTTTTCTCTCCTCTTCGGCTCGAGCTTATCACCCTCCACCCACACACACCCCAAACAGCCCACATGGCGAAGGGGAGGGTCAAAATGTGTCATCTGGCTTGCTGGGCACACGCTGGTAACGCTCAGCCCATGCTCTCATTGTCTGCCGCATGCCGTCAAACTGCATGGCGCAGGTTCTCTTTTAGAGGTAAAATAGGCAGCATCCGTGCAAGGCCAGTGCCTGCCTTCCCGCCTCCAGAGTGAGCGAGGCCTTGTAAGAGTGTGACTGACAAACATTCACTCCACATTGTACCACCACTGGCCCCCGCACAAAAAAAAGGCCAAATCTGACTGTGGCACAGTTGCCCCCTTGGAGATGTGAAAGGCCCATTTGAGAAAAGCCTGTCACCTTAATTGACACGTTCACAGCCATGTTGAAAAAGTCACAGCTTGACAAAGGGGTCCACACACGATGTGAAGGGTGTAAAGGGTGGTGGGGGGTGCGTGGTGGCACTGGAGGGGGGTCTTTCCCGCGTTAAAACAGAAGAGAAAGCCCAGAGGGATGGGTGGCAAGGCCACTCTAAGCTGGCCCTTCACCAAAACATGACGCCATCCCAACCACCAACACCCCCCCCCCCCCCCCCACTCCCACTCACCCAACAAGCCCTCTGTGAGTGGGCCATTGTATGTATCCTCGGTAACGATGTGGCACCATTCACCACCCACCCCCCTTCGTTTCGCTCATCTCCAACACATGTGCGCAACATTTTCATCGTCCTAATTAGCACTCACTTTCCCTCACCCTCTCATGTGAGCTCCAAGCATTGTGCACAATGGCGAGGCTGAAGCCAGCCACCCTGTCTCCCTCGCACACAGCCAGAAACAATTAAGACAAACTGTGGCTTCACAGCTCTCTAATTATAACGACTGAGACACATAGCGAGCCACTGCGGCACAAAAGGTTCTCCCAGGTAGAGAAGTAGCTACATTCATCCCCCAGGTAGGGACATGTCCTGAATATGACATAAACAACGTGTAATGTGGAAGACATATATATATATATATAAACAATATTCAGATTAAAGGATTAGCGAGGAGCGAGAACTCAAAAGCTCACAAGCACTACTTCAGTTTGAATATGCAGGGCGACATTCTGTTGTTTCCAAGGAAACAGATCTTGCTGGTAATTGTAAAGATGGTGCAAGGATTGGCTAGTTACAGTAGTTTTGAAAGCGCAGCTATATTTGAACGGTCCTTGCACTGGAAAAAAACAGACTTTGTACAGACCTCTCACACGTACATAGGAGATACAAAGAACTGTTTGCCTGGATTAATTAACATCTACCTCAGTTGAGACAGAAAGAGAGAAACAGAGAGGGGAAAACGATGATCAGTAATACGACACGTTTTTGTCATAACCATGTTTTTGAAGCAATTATCCACAGAAAAGGTGTAGAGAAGAAGAAGAAGAAGACAGATACAGACCAATACAGACAAACCCACTTGAAGGAGAACAAATCTCTCAGACACATAAATTGGAATAACGTTTAAAAGGTGCTTAAATAATTTGCTTGGTAGCACATACAGTGAACACACTTAAATCATTACAGTGGTCCATGATGCCGGCAAATTAGCAATCCATTTTTTGTCTATAACCATGAAATAAAGAACCTTTGCTATAATCCCTTCCTTGGCTACAAGAAAAGGACCCCTTGGTTACAAGAACCCCCCCCCCCATACACACACCTCTTGAAAATGTGTGGTCATATTGTTGTCTCTCCCCAAACCTGTCTTGTGGTCTCTCTCCTCTCCTCTCCCCACCACCCTGACTTGTATTTTCTCTCCCATTGAATTCAACCAAATTCAATTATCCACCACCAGCGTCTGCCAGAGACTAGCACTTTCTCAACGGGGGCCGGACCCAGAGGAATGTGTGGCTTCACCCTCCCCACTCTTCGTCCTCCTCCTTCGCCTTTCCCCCCTTTCTCTCCTTCCCTCTCTCTATCCATCTTCACACCACACACACACACACACACACACACACACAAACACAAACACACACACGCACGCACGCACGCACGCACGCACGCACACACACACACACACACACACCACCATCACCCCTCGATGGAGCCGGTGAAAAATTGATGTGCCCGCTGCCTTGGCGAGTTATTAACATTTCTATTTGTGAGAAACTGTAGACTGCTCCTTGTAGCTTCAACACACACACACACACACACACACATAGACACCGTGCTGTGTGCTCTCACAGACTCACATATATATATATACGCCCACGTGAAATCCCAAGCCTGCATGGTGAATTATTCCGTTTCAGCTGATGGTATCCAGCGATCAGGAGGCTGCAGAGGCACCCGCTAGTCACTGCTGATGGCCGGGTATAAGTTGAGAAATGATCACTCCAAAGCAGGTCATCTGTTTGAACATTAACAGCAAACGATAAAAGAACGGATAGAGCTCTCTCTCTCTCTCTCTCTCTTTCTCTCTCTGCGTGTGTGAGTGTTTCGAGGCAAATTATTATGTCATACAATATGACACAATGTACGGTAAAGCTCTGGCAAATGAATCATGAGGAGCTCAAATAGTGAGGTGTGTGTGCTTAAGTGTAACGGGGGGGGGGGGGGGGGGGGACTGAAAAATAGATGTAAAAAATGCTTACTGAATCTCCACTCTATATCGGAAAGTGTAATTTCCAGCAACACCTTGGCTGGCTAATTGCACTGCCATGTTTTAGCAGAGAGCCTCTCAGACATTCAAAATGCTCATGCGAGGCCCACTGGCAGGCAGTCAGCTGCGCACCATCACACCTCCACCCACCTCCAACATGTTCTCAAAACTTTCAAGACATCCATTTTTAGTATGCGACTACATTATACACCCATTGAGGCTTTCTGACGGTACTGACACCCAGCAGGGCCGCTAGGACCTATCCTCCTGAGGCCTCTTTGGGAGTGTGCACTGGGTCATTAAATAAGCCCAATAAATACGTATTCTACAAATTCGTTATTACAAAATAGCTGCCCCATCGTTAAGCAGCTAAGTGTATTTCAGCAGCACCCTTTATTTTGACAAAAAAACAACATCTGCTCAACATTTGTTATTCGTAAAAATATGATTGGTTAAGTGCTACAGAGCTACCACAACACATTGGAAACAGGGGTCCACGGCTTGCCAGTTGTCCCCGCTGCCTTTGCTGTGCCACCCCCTTCAGGGCGGCAAGCCATGCAATGCATCAGCCGTGGCCAGGCTGAGAGAGTGGGGTTGTTGTTGGTGAGCGATGCATGCCACTGGCTTACTTTATTGGTTCCAATCTATCCAAGCCAGTGGTGCGCTCTATCCCACCCACTGGGAGGCGGCTTTGTATGTGTGTGTGGGTGTGTGTGTGTGTGTGGCTGGGGGTCAGTGTTGATGAGGAAAGTCATCTGCAGAGAAGGTGCTGAATGAAAACCTCCGGCAGGTTTCTCGTGCTGCTTCTCCCTGTTAATTTTGTTCAGTCACCTGGGGACTTCCCTGCCTGGTCCCTTATTAACACATGGTGGCTCAGAACACACTGCAGTGAATCAAAGACCACAGACTCATTTTTTTTTCTTTACTTCTTTCATTCTGTCTTTTCTTTTTGGCAACACCACCGTCGCCAACATGCAAGCTCTTGTCCTCGCTCCGCACGACACACAACTGTGACAACTGAGACTCTCCGGCCTCCTGTTGAGCCTGACGACTGCGGATCCCTGGAGCATCTCAGTGCAACATTTGAAAAAGCACTGACGGGAGACTCCACACACTCTGGTCACTGGTCACCAGTCAGACAAAAAAGACCGGGGCGCCTTTGATCCAAAACGGGTCGGCAACAACAAAAGCTAAAGACAACACATGACCTGTTTTCACCCCAAAGACTTATTTCCAGTCAGGCAGAAAAACTGAGGCACCATAAGCAATGTAGAGGCTATGAGAATTCAACTATTCAATGGGGAAGATTTATTAGTTAATAAGGACCCAACATACAACCTTTCAATTTCATATGGGGGGAAGGGTTTAATTTTAGCATCCACAGGAAGATTTGAAGTGTGAATCAATTTGAAGTTTGCTTGGCTCCAAATTAATGTCAAATGTTGACATGAATGGCTTTGAGCATTGTGTATCTTACAACCCTGGGGAAATCGGCGCTGAACAATATCTTCAGCATGAATAAATATCATCTATTGGAAAAAAATATATTCCTCCTCGTATAAATGTTTTCAATGGAAATTGGGCTCCAACTTGGAGGGACTGTATCAGAAAAAAAAACACAAAATGTCTGCACTTAAGACACGTGCACTGGCTGCATTATTTCAGGTGAGATGCTACAACACACTGCCCTAGAAAATCCTGAAATGGACAATTATTTCCCTTTTCTAATGTCCCCCATGTCTTGGATCGATTGTGCGCTTCACTGCCGAAGGTCACGCAGCACAAGCGCTGATGAGGACCAGCTATCTCTGGCATTCACCCCTCAGAGAGTTCAGACAACTCCTGTAAGTCCGGAAAAAAAAAGAAAAGAAGAAGCTCCCCTCTTGTGTTAAGGCAATCATTCTCTCAATTTGAGAGATTTGCTGGTAATTGCATGCCGTGGCCAGAAAACTCGCCCCAACACACGCCAGCGCCTTCTTGACTGACAACGCTGACCTTCAACAATCGGACAATCTTATGAAATGGTAAAGCAGGAATGTAGTCCAGCCCCACTGACCACTGACCTCTACGTGTCCATCCCTGATGTGCAGAGATATGAATTGGATTTTAACAATCACAACTAATGCAGCTTGTGCTCTTAAGGAAACACCCAATCTAGAACCTATTAGCATTCCACTAACCCACCATTGCTTGTCAGCTTGGTCTTTGTAGCACTCTTCTGAGATTATTTCTGAGACTATTAACCTTGAGTGATTTTTGTACCAGTAAAGACCCTTAAGAGGTACAAATAACCTTCTTGTTAACAAAGAGGAAGAGGGGGGTTTCCACAAAGATCACTTTTAAAAGCGCTGTGAGGTCCATAAAAGATGCTTAGCACAATACTGACGTGAGATCAGTACTGGGATAGGATTCCCTCACACACAGGCATGCATTTGACCACCGCGATCGGTTTCAGTTGAGCCCCACAATCCTAAATAGGTACAGCTGTCGAAGGAGAATGGAGGGTAATCCATACCCTGTCAAATAGCTGCATATCAATTACAGCGCTGCACGTGTGGTGGGATTTGATTGGATTAAATCTTTCAATTTGTATTAGGAGAGTCCAGCGTAGGTTTCCACGTCCGCCATGCACTCGGCGGTCTAGAGGACATCACTGCTTCCCATCAACTACATCGTCATAGCGATGCTGATTCACATTCCACTTCACTGGAGATTAGGTGCTACAGCCGGGGCACCAAAGCCTTATCGCCCACACTGAGTTTAGCTACAGTAGCTGCCATAATTTCTACTCCATGATGCTGAAAAGATTCTCTCACTCTCTCCCTCTCCACTAATACACACACATGCTCACACACACACACACACACACACACACACACACACACACACACACACACACACACACACACACACAAACTCACACACAATGACCGTTTGCTTTCACACAGAAACACACACGCACAGCCTGAAAAGCCATCTGAACTGTATTCAATTCCCTGTTTTGCACTGAAGGTGCAAACAAGGCATGCTCACATATACAACTACAAACACACATACACACACACACACACACACACACACACACACACCTGCATACAGTGACACACTGGATCTCACATACCATACACAGAGACACAATTTATTTCCCTCTCTCTTTCTCTCTCACACACACACACACACCAACAACAACAATGGCACATGCAAAGGCCTGCTAACCATGTTTCCAGATCAGTTTACCGTCCACTTGCTGGCCCTCCCGGCCTGCCAGTGTGCTAAGCCTGAAGGCACGCTGAAATACAGATGAAACCGACGCAGAGCTCTGTTTTCACATTCAGCACGGACGCTCCGGCCCACTCGGCTCTACCTCCAGCAAGAGTCCAGTGACGGGGAGGGGGGCGGATGGTGTTGGTAGGCCACAGCTGCAGCCCTGTGCTCACACGCGAGCACGAGCCGTGTGTGCAGAGAGAGAAAGGAATACAAATCACACTAGAGAGAGAGAGAGAGAGAGAGAGAGGGAGTGAGAAAGAGAGAGGGAGAGACAGAGAGAGGGGCAGAGAAAGAGACAGAAAGAAAGAGGGAGAGAGAGCAGTGAGCAGACAGAGTGAGAGACGACGAAGGATGGAGAGAGGGGGGGCTGAAGCTGGAGGGGGGAGAGAGAGAGAGCGAAAAGTGAAGAGACAGAGAGAAAGTAGGTGACAGAGAGAGAGAGAGAGAGAGAGAGAGAGAGAGAGAGAGAGTGAGAGTAAATGTGGCCACACCATCCCAAAGAGACTGAAAAAACAGGTAAGTTGGAGCAATTGGGAATGCGAGTGAGTGAATAAGAGAGAGGCCCAGTTATCCTTGTCAAAATGCCAACTACATCCTTACCAAAAAGAAAATATTTTCTGCCCCCCTCGTATCTCCACCAATGACGTCTCCCTCTAAACACACACCGTAGTATTGAAACTCCAACCCTGAATTATTCAGTTGACACCCGCCTTTATGCCCTATTATTTTCCCTTGTTGAGCAAGACTGGGTTCAGTATTCTACACGAAAATGACATTGCCAGCACATTCTTTATTCTGTTCGAAAAGCAGGTAAAAGTCTCCAGGGTTCACCTTTCTATCCGTCTCTTTCCAGCTGTTCGCTATGCAGGCCACGCATGGATCAAGACAAACAGGAGCTTTCTCCTCTATTGTCTGCCTACAGGTATTTTCAGTTTAAGGACAGGCAATTACCACATGCAGCAATGCAATTTCTGTTATATATTTTTTTTTAGTTTTCTGTGAAAACACTGAAAGCTGAAAACATGACACAAAACTTTCTAAAACTTTCTAACTCAGATGAAAAATGTCTCTCTCTCTCTCTCTCCACTCAAACATGTTCTAAATAAGAACCTCTTTGACACAACGGTAAGCATTCATTCTATTCAGCCAGCCAGAGCACACTAGTATTGCTGGTGGAAACCATTACTATAGCATACACAAATGAACCAGTGACCTTGGCTTTTCTGAGACTCTATAAATCATAGCAAAGACCTAATTCTGTAGCATCTATGCTCAGCAATTATCCTAAACACAAAGGAATATTTTGGGGTAAGAAACAGCAAAGTAAAATAAACTAACTAAATATAAGATACAACCTTAAGCCTCTGTGTTTTTTAGAATTTTCACAGAATTTGCAAATATTCATAAAATATTATGGGAAATACAACAAACCGAGCCAAAATGTCCAATTAAAGCCTGCATAAAGAAATACAAAATTAAGAGCGAGGTCTGTCTCTGGACCGGGTAAGGCTAGAAGCTTTCACATCCAGAGACTGACAGCATGGAACCAGAGTCCTCCAGAGCATACAGAAGGGTTTTCTTCTCTGCTCATTAAGGAGTATGTGCCGCCTTTTGTGTTTGTGCCAAGTTCTTGATTGCTCATTTGGAAATTAAGAACAAAAGTGTTTATACCTTGAGCAGTGAGGGTTGAGGACTGACTTTTTCCTGCCTCGTTAGCACAAAGTCTGCTTCAAAAACAGTGTGATTGCAGGGTTTGAAGTGGTACTGAACAGCTTTTGACACTCTGGTTAGCTGGACCTTGGTAGCTAAAGTAATGTTATGATGTATGTGAAACAGTCTAATAGTTAATCTCTATTTTGGTGGCAGTTGTGGGGCACTAACGGATAAAGGCACATTAGCACAGCGCAAGAATTGTGATATAAGTGAGTCAACAGCACTCCGCCTGCCATCTACCTATTTGAATGAAGGACATAACGGTACACAATTAGGCCATTAATACGAAAATATGCTAACACCATTTAATCTACACTTCAACTGTAATATGATGACAGGAATTTAAACAGTGGGCTAATGCCTTAGCTCTGCTTTACGGGGAAATATTGGTCTAATTAGTTTACCATCTGTAGTCATAATACAACTCTAATATTTTCCAGTTAGATACAGCTGGTACTGCAGCTAGCACATTGTGATTGGTAATATAAAAATGTGCACTTAATCAGCAAAATATTGCTGACATGACCATATCAGGATTTCGCAACCCAGCGTGGCAGTACATCTGCAGATCACCAGCAAGTTCCCACCACTAAAGCACCCAAAGGTTCCTGTATGGGCAGCTCAATACATTCAAATCACTGATTGAATTGAACAATAGAACTGACCCCCATTTTACTGCACCACTGTACCGGTGGGGCAGAAATCTAAAGCCTGTAATGCTCAAACTAGAAAAAAAACGTCCTAATTAGGTGGGGAGCAACAATGTGTTGCGTGTGTTGCAAATAACCAGTGTGCCCCCCCCCCCTCTCTATTCTCCCTCCTAATATATTGCCCCAGAGGTCCTACAACAAGGCCTTATTATTCAAATCAGCCCTTTTCACGCAGTGCAAAAAGGGACTTCTGGCCTCCTATTGAGAAGCTGGAGGCCCATTGACTCATTAGTGAGAGGTGACGGAGGGGTGTGCCGAACATTCACAGGCAGGTAAGGCCAGCCGGGGGGGGGGGGGGGGGGGGGGGGGGGGGGGGGGGGGGGGGGGGGGGGTGTGTGCGGGGGTTGGGGGATAAGGAGGAAGTGCGACTGTGATGATTTATACCCGACCCAGTCCAAGCACAGCTGCGTTATTCCATCATCCATCAACGTGCAGGGGCTAAATCTGGGAGAACTTAAAGACATCGGTTACCGAACCATGAAACGCACTTCCACTCCCACTGTTATTACAGACGATGTGCGCGCTGATGACTGTGGGAGATTGCATTTGTGCGCTTGGTGAATAATTGCAAATCAGCCTTGTTACAACTGGGGGGGTGGGGGTGGGGGGTGTTAGCCGTCGCCATTAAGACGATGGTACTGTGTACAATGACAATGTGCAAAGCAATAAGGCACTGTCTCAGCATATGGTCAACAAGTACTCTTACCTCAAACGTTTGGTTTGGAGGTCTGTAAAGTGTGCAGGGTTGTTTGGAACTGCAGCTGGGTGTTGCACTTAACGTAATGAGGCATGGAGGGCTTTACATTAGAAACAAACCTTTAAGAAAACCAGATGAAAAATGTCATGACGGGAGGGAAGGCATCTATGTGTGTCTGTGAATGAAATGTGATTGGCATGTCAGATTGTCCCCTTCTTTATTGACTGATAAATAAATCAGAACGATCCAGAACAGATTCATTCAGGCATACACAGAGAGAGAGAGAGAGAGAGAGATAGAGAGAGGGAGACAAACACAGAGAGAGAGAGAGAGAGAGACAGAGAGAGACAGAGAGACAGAGAGAGTGGATGAGAGAGGGTAAGGGAGACCCGCAGAGTGAGCCAGGCAATAATGAATAATAGATAAATAAATAAATAAATAATATATGAAACCAAATCAACACAAGCACAAATTGGGTGCCACACTTCTTTCCACCCAAGCTCCTTCGCTATGGCTTAATCAACCAAATTGCACTGTAACAACAACAATGCAGTCATGTGACGGTCCCTTGGGTCTGGGCCCCGAGGTCCCACAGGCTGAATCTCTACCCGAGCAACCTGGCAGCCGGGGTAATTGAAAACTGAAAAAAAAAACACACACCACACAAAAATATGGGAATCCAAACATCCACAGAGGACGGATGTCGGAAAGAGAAAAAGAAACACACAAAAAAGGAACACGAATCCTATCAGACTCTGCAGAGAACCGGGGGAGAAAAAAGAAATATCTGCCAGATGAATGTAGGAGATGAGGGGGGGGGGGGGGGGGGGGGGGGGGGGGGGGGAGCCGTGCCAACATAGTTTTAAGAGGACTATCGCGGTGTGCAATACTTCGTGCTGGTGACTCTAAGAAAACCCCATCTGACAGTGCTCCATGACATGTAGGACTTGCACCACATGACTGCACAGGCCTAGGTGATGGCTGACAGTGATGTGACTCCTACTGTAAGCCACAGGGGACAAATGCTGGACAGAGCGCGATGTCCATGCTATGCCTCTACCTGGGAGGAGGCCAGATGCTGGTGTGTGTGGGGATGGTGGGGGTAATCCTCCAGCCATCCTTTCAGGAATGACATACAAATAAACAGACACTGCAGCGAATTAACCAGCTCACATTATTTTTCAGATTATGTGTATAAGCTACACTAAGAGCCCAGCTTTTATAATAGTCTGGGTCACACTTCTGCTTCTACAGCTGTCAGTCATGTAAACATAAGCCAATTGTGAACACCCCTGCCTTTATTGTTTTGCAATTATTATTCTTTTAAATTTCTGTGCGGTAATGGCATCCAAAGAAGCTGCACCGAAACATGACCTTTTTGGTCCGTGAACAACAGCTTTCCATCAACATGCAAACAACATAATGTCACACAGCAGCAGTTCAAGAATTGGCCCCATGACAGCGAGGGCCTTTCCACGTGGAGATTGATCTGGTTTCTCTGAGGAGAACAGCGGTCTCCCTGGCCCTCGCTCTCCCCCGCCAAGCTGACAGACAAAGACTAGGACACGCAAGCCCTCACCCCCATCCCCTGGGCGACAGGTCTCCATATGAGCTGCAAGAAGAGCCAGACTCCCCAGGCCCTGTTCATAACTCCCCCCGTAAATCAGACCCTACCGAGAGGCATCGCCTCGGTAAGGGATGGGCACCTGGGGTGGAACCCTGACGGAGGAGAACAAGCCCTCTGCCAACACAGGGAATTGTGGGAAGTCTTTTTACCCATTATCATTTTTATCACAACTGCTACCCAAGTAGAGGGGTAGGATAGAGAGTGCAAAAAAAATCACGAGAACAGAAGAAAAAATTACAATAACCCTTTGCCACCACTGGAAAGAGAAAGCGACCCACTATGAATTGGAGAGACCAAAATTCTGAATTCAACATGTTCACGGTCATGGCTCAAGCCTCTGTCAGGCACTTCCTGTTTCGGTGCAGGAGGCAGCTTTGGTCATCTCTGAATTATCTCTGCGGCAGGCCCCGCCACGGCCTCACAGCTGATACAACAATAAATCCAAGGTCTCTTTCTAAAAGCTGCCGCTTGTGAAAGAGGGAGGGAGGTTTATCTCTGTTGTAATGTACTGCGAATCACATTGGAAACCTTCATGAATGAGTAACCAGAACACAAAACAGGAGCTGGGAGAAATATAGATAGAGGGAGAGTGAGAGTGATGGAAAGAGATATACTGTAATATTGAGGTAAGGGGGGGAAATACCTCAAATAGATTTCCTCACCCCCTTCTCTTTCCCTTTTTCGTTTTCTTTCTTTTTTTTAACTTTCAAGCATGGAATATTTTTTTGTATCCTTCCAGGTGCCTGTGCAGAAAAAAACATCAACTTCATTTCCTAAAAGGGGTGCTGTGTGCAAGGGATCACCTACAAATGACCAGGTAGGGGAGGAAAAGAGAAGAAAAAAAAAACAGAAATGGGATGAAAATGTCATCATCCAACTGTGACAGTCCTGTTCAGCTTGCTACACCTCTGACAAAAAAAACATCAGATTCAGCTATGCTTTTCCTGCCTAAAGCACACACACTCACACTCATTCATTCTCTCTCTCTCTCTCTCTCTCTCTCTCACACACACACACACACACACACTCACACACAGACACACAGACACACAAACACACACACACCGATTTGATTACACCTTTGAATGCAATTTCATCAGGGGAGTAGGACAACACTGTCATCACTTCAATCTTTATTTCTCTGTGTGTAACAATTGACCACTGTTTCATCTTCCAGTCCCTTGGGAAGATCCCATATGTTTTCAGTGCCGCAATATAAACCGACATTTGGAGAATGATTCCATTACATCTCTTATGTTGCCACATTAGCTTGCTTCTGTTATAACAGCCCTGCCAAAAACCGGAGTTGCTGTGCGAAGTGCCAAGCAGAGGCTTAAATGCAAATAACACCAAATGCTGCACATACTGCAGATTTCTACCAAATGTGAAGTGTGCCCATGTGGAATAGTTTATTTAATCTAACTATGGCCTTCACACAGACATGTTTGTGAGAAGGAATAGGACATGAAAAAGTGAATCAATAAACTACACAACATGGTTTGAGCGTTTTATACTTGAGATGCCCGAGATGTTTTCATCTTTTGAAAAAAGAGAGGCTCACAAATGCCTCCATGAAATGAGAATGTACGCTTTCCTCTGAATGATAGCCACTATGAGAGCCAGGGGCCACAGATGAAAAAGAGCCCATTTTCACCGTGTTTCCCCCCCTGTACGAAGCAATCACTCTCTGATAGTTTGCATTATCCTGGCAATTTCTGCCTGGTATGAGTCTACAAACTGTATGGCAAACTCCAGACCCAGGGTTTGGCTCCCCGGGTTGGCTACACTCTGTTTGAGTAGGGTTGGGTCGGTCCCTTTGCCAGCTATCACTCCAGACTGCTACCTGCACTATCCGAGAGATTACAGTATCCATTATGTAATGTTGTCAGCATTTGAGTGCAGTTCAACTGAAGAGAGAGCTCGAAGTAAACTACCTTGCCATAGCTTTTCAGAAGGGTACTCCCGTGTCAACAGAATATCTAAATGACCCAAGACAACCTTAAAAGTCGAACATCTCCAGTTCTCAGCTCAGTTCACTTGCCACCAGGATTGTTTATCAGAGTGACCGCCGATGTGAAATATCCTGCAGGAGGATCACTAAATCTCACCTGTTTGCAAGATTGACAAAACAGGCCTCAGACTGATTAAGCTTTAACATGGTATTAATGAGAATGCATCTGTAAAGGTGACACAATGCGGTGTGTCAATTCAACACTATGAGGGCAGACATAAAACTCGAGAGGATGGAGCACTTGATGTCTACAGCTCCGGTAATGAAGATAAACACAGTCAAATATTAGCGAGCTAATTTAGCAAAAGAAAAAAAAGGGACAGGGTATAATTTGGCCAGCCCCTTCAATATTGACATATGGTAGACAGCCACCACAAGATCTGTCCCTCATATTGAACAGGCGCAGACACACTTCTTTGAATTGATATTTCCAGATCGCTAGGCTCACCAATGCTTTCATGAGTAGAGCAAGAATTAGTACCGGGGGGTCCAGAAAACACACACAAACACAAACACCACCATCACCACCAGCTCCCAGTGTCCTCACTGCCTCCCCACACACAACCAACATAGCCACTGAAAACAAATGGGTATGTGTCAGATCAATGTCTGGTGATTACTTTAATACTGCTCAGTGATGAAAAATGTCAGTCGTGGAAATAGACCAAAATCTCATTTTCCACAGGATTGGATTTTTCAAAGATTTATTTTCCCAGGCATGTCTCCTTTGCATCTCATTGATGGCACACATACATTTATTGGGGTGTTAGGGGACGAGCCAGGGGAGTGGAAAGGGCCGTGATGTATGACAAATGAGAAATTCATTTACTAAGACCATCAACTCTTTCCCACCTCCCATTTCAGGGGGGTCTCATCTGCTGAAAAAAACAAACACAGAAAAAAAAGAAAACCAGACTACCTAGATCCCTTCAGCTTGATAGTGTTCTTGAGCTTGTTGCGTCATGCTAGCGATGACGCCGGGTAAAATGGCACAGATATGGGACGATAAAGATGCCTCTGAACGACCTTCCAGAACAGATGCACATCACACAATCCTCTCTTAATTAGACTGCCCTATTCTGACATTCACTAAAGCAATGTATACCAACCCAACAGGAACAATGAGGAGGCCGAGGTGGTCGGCAAACGCATGATTGTGAAGAAGGTTCATTGAACTCCTTCATTCATGTCCAAGAAAGGCCATAGTCTGTTGTATGGATGTGTACCCAGGAGTACTTCAAAATTAAAAGTATCTGTCAGCTGGAGGGTGACAAACATCGGTGCCTGTTTACATTGTTGCCGCAGCTTTGTGCAGCCTCATGAGATATTTCCTGGAGCATGGAGGACAATGGTCTTGTAGCCTTACGGAAACAGCCAGAACTTTTAACATCTGTAGGTGCAGGAGTGCTGAGTTCGTTAAAAAAAAAAAAAAAAAAAACCAACAACAGAAGCAAGCTGAACTCTCAAACAAAAGAACAAAAAAAGCTCCCAAGGCTGAGAGTGAACTTGCTGAGGGGTTACTGGCGAAACTGTGTGTTTGCAAGGAGGCCTGGGGGAACTGAACAGACTGGCCCTAGCACCAAAGGCAACCAAGCTGTTATTTTAACAGGCCATCTCCCAAAAGCAGTGGAGCCCCCACCTGTGTACAAAACATGCACTCTGTGTACCCTAGCAGTGGCACGGCGGACTGGCAGTTTTGTTTTGATTAGTAGCATTTTAAAGGCAGTAGTGAACTTGGAGCGGAATTGGCGGAGAGAGGTTTGAGGGAGTTTGATGCAACAGGGTTCAGGAGAGTCAGTCTTTCATTGTAAGGTACAATGAGCGCATGTAAAACCAGGGTTGGGTTACTGCTGGTGCACATAATGAGCTAGCGACCAGGAAACACATTTGCTTCTGTATTTATTTGATCAATGATTATTCTTTCATTTAAAATCTGTGAATGCTAGCCCTCCGTCATGGGGTTCAGTGCTAAGAAGCTAGCTAGCTTACATCTGAGTGATCTAAAATAGAAAAAAAAACGTTTTCATAAAAAAATGTACGGCTGAGTTTATTTACTCAAAACTATGGCAAAATGAGAGCCAAATCATGTTTTGGCTGGAGCAGTCTTTAAAGTACCATAAAGTATGCTAAGTTACAGTCTATCACAAGATAATGTTCCGATCAACTGATTTAGTTTCAACCGTGGCTTGTTTTTCGCAGTGCAGTCTGTCACATTGTCTCCAGGCACTCTCATTCACTTCTGCTTATGTCAATAGAGGGTTTCTCTACATTTACTGCAAATAAGCTGCTGCCACTTAGGTCCTGCGTGGCACACTCTATGGTGGCACAACTTTCTTGCGTGTGCGTACCATGAACGAGAATCCTGCGAGCGCCCCCCCCTTCTCATTATGCTGTCCCTTCCACATCCCCCGCGCTGTAGCTGAAGCTGTTTCACTGCATAACAATTACTGGAGCCAATAAAACAGTCAAAAATGAAATTTTCCCCCAATTAGTCTTTCTAATGATCTGTATGTAAATAAACTCATTAGGCGGCGTTATCAGAGATGGCCGCCTTCACATTCTTGCATTTTAATGAAATTGAAATGGATTTCCCCCCCCCTTCTCTCTCCCCTCCGCAGCCTTGTTGTAATGTAGCATTACCCTTAATAAAAGCCCCCGAATGTGAATATTAATGAAAAATCAATGGGCTGTAACTTTTGAACCCTACCTCTCCCTATCGACTGCTTTTAGACTTACACAAGGTGATTTTTCACACTGATATTTGCACAATTGATAGCTTTTGTTGAAGATAGGGGGGGTTCTTTTGGAGTACTGTTGAAGCAAAAGAAGAGAAAAGTAGAGCCGTGGATTAGTAATCAATAGAAGTAATGCCATGGGTTTCCTTTTTGGAGACACAGAAGCACGGCTGCCTATGGAGAATATCCAAGCCGGTGTCAGGGGAGCATAACACAGTTTGCTCTGCTGTCCAACTGCTCTCTTGTTCTCCAAGCAAGAATGGCCAAATTAATGACACAGAAATGTTGACAGAGATGCTGACATTTTGGTCCATGAAAGCAACGTTATTAATTAATAATTGGCCTAATAAATCTCTGCACTATCTCCATACCCAATTAGTATCCGAAAATGTGCCTTGGACTGAACAAAAAAGAAACCTGTTCATAAATATGGCTCTAAATTAACAGAAAAAATTCACTGACGTCGATGCCCAGATGCCCATCACGTTGATTATGAGTTGCTAACTCATTTACTGGGTCTGTTTAAAGCATCCACCTGTCCCCGAGGAACTTTAAATTACAGCATGCCATACCGTCACATAACTCCCACATATGTGCGAGAGAGAGAAGGGAATTGGGGCGGTCTCTTCTACTTACATCAGACATTTTTGGCTGCAACTTGTATGTATAGATGTATGTAGAGATGTTAAGACGTCTTCGAGAGCTTTCATGCAAAGCAGCATGAATTTCCTTATTACTGCGGAGGTAATCATATACAATATCCGGAACGAGCAATGAATAATGTATTAGCGTTTAGTCTACGACTTAAGTCGTTCATAACACACAGTGGCTTAATTATGGCCATCAGGGTTTAAACGGCGGACGCGAAACTGATGTCAGTACCTTTTTGGTTCAGTGAGATGCCAGTTTAGAAACGAAAGGCCAAACCGGGGTAGCTGTAACTTCACCGTCATGACGCGACTGAAACCATTCACGCAGTGTGCACCCAGCTGCACAACATTCTCTTTGAGGACTGTGGCGTAATGAAGTGGTCCTCCTTAACGATGATACATACACAGATAAACTGGGGACGTTTCTGTTACAATAGACTAGTGTGAGGATAAAGAAACCAAAAATATAACCTATTTCTCTGCTCCTCCATCTTCAGCTGTCCAATGGAGAATTTATTTAACTGGCTTTTTTGCAGACAAGGCTGTCATATTTATATATAATATCCGTGCCTAAATGGCAAAGGCGTGACTTTCCCGTGTTCAGTCCACTAATGCTTAAGGAGTAATTTGTGTCTGTTAAAGTCTACCGGCAAACGTCTTGCCTCCTCTCAACCACCCAGTCAGGTCAACACAGTAACCCCTCCCCCCCCCCCCTCTCTCTCTCTCTCTTTCTCCCTCTCCCTCTCCCTCTCACTCACACACACACACATGCGTACCCTTCGAAAAACACACTGACACACACCTTCCCGGCCCCCACTTTCACCCAAGGACCATAGGCAACTATTGGGTTTGGTACCCTCATCTGCTGCATCTGGAGATGTGCACAGGCTCAACTCAAATAAGCCTCCAACAGCATGCAACTTTAGACTGCAGTGGTTCTCAAAAAACATATAAACAAATAAATAAAGGTAGCATTTTATATACATAGCCGAAGAAACTGAAGCTGTCCTGCCTTCCCATCACACAGACACACATTCACGCACACACACACGAACGAACACACACCTGAACCATTTCACCAGCATTTTTAACAAACATCCCTCTGAAACACCTCATGATACCGCACTGAACAGTGGGGGTGTATTTACCATATACGCTGTTAGACATAAAACACGCTAACAGTAGCCTTCCGACGAATTTGTCCGTGGCTTATCAAATCGGGAAAGAATGGTAAAACGGCGCTTTTGGTCTACTGAAAACATCAAGAACCAAAACCCTGGAATTCCATGTCAAAGCTATACCTAACGAAACAAAATATTCTGCACCCTGCCTATATCGGTCTATAGCACAGCAAATAACTTAGGAGCCAATGCAGAGGAGCATGATAGGCTGTCAGTAAATGTGCCCAAAGAGCTCATTTTAATTACCACAGATTAGCCCACATTTCATGAAATTCGTCGGGAATCTTAGCGCAAAATAAATCTGTTGCGATAGTCAAATAATTACTATCAAACCCTTCTGGATATTGTCGACATTTATGCAGTAAACTTTATATGAAACGACAAAGGCACAAAGCACTGGAAGAAGTATGGGCAAAAAAACCGTCTTACCCCTAAAAGCTTCCAAGACGATCAGATTCCGCTGTCACTGAAGACCAGAAGATGTTAGCATCACAACAACTGGTCAGCTTCGAGAAATGGCTTTTCCACGTCTTCACTCTTACAGACGAAAAACTGAATTGTGATCAGAAATCCCATACACCCAACACCCAAGTTATGAAGCGGGTGGTTTAATCCGAACAAAATATGCACATCGTCTGCATCAGAAAACGTGATTGACAAGGTGCAATGGCTTGCTTTCAGTTAGATATGATGCCGGAGAAAATTGAATTATGTCCCGAAAAATGAAAAAGACAGATAATTTGAAGGACAGAACAAACATCAGTTAAGTCTGGCTTTTTTCAGATCGGGATTGTAGATCACGAATCCTCCAAACCTTCGCGGCAATGCAACCATTCCCAATACACGTGCGCTCTTCAGAAATCGGCACCGCAGAAAAGACAGACAGCTATGTATATTTCACAAGTATTCTGTATTGCCACATCCGACGGGTCTTCCCTCCAGAGTGCTGCTATGTGAACACTTGCAGCCCCGGCGGTTTATGGCACGCCTGCTTGGTCCTAGAGCCCGCACAGTGCCTGAGTGGTCTACAAGCCTGTTAACTCTGCACGTTTAAATCCACATGAAATGAACAAAGCGCCGCGCGGAGAGAAAGACGCGGCACAGCTCTATACAAAGGCTTTGGTATAGCTCTGAAGCGGGTCCTGCTTTGAGCTTGCAGTAGTCAAAAGTTGTGTGTCTGCAGACTCCATCCTCCCCCTGAACAGAGTGCAGCATCAATGAGGACCAGCAAAAGATGCAGCGCGGGCTTAAGGATACACGTACTGCCGCCCAATGGAAATAGCGGAGAAGATTCAATGCTCAGTTTTGGTAAATCAGGCCAAGTAGTTTGATGGGCTGTTTTTCACCTCTGGAAGACATTGCAGGTGAGAAGTAGCCCTTCGAGGCTGCCGTAAGATGAAGTAAAAACGATTTAAATAGACTCAGGGCTATGTTTGTGTTTATTTTTGATCTCTTAGAAATGATACCGCTGCACCAGTGATTAACTTGTATATTTCCAAACGTTGGGAGCAGCAGTCTTAAAATATAGCAGATATCTTTAATTCTAAGAACATTGCCGAGATTTTTAATGATTTTAAATTTGGTAGATTGTTAAAGTTGGTAGATTTGGCTCAAGTGGCCTAATGGTAGCCGTTGATGAACAGGTTATCTTAACTCCCAGTAAACAAGTTCAGGTAAAGTCGACATATATCTTTTGTATTAATGAAAAGAGTATACGTGTTTGCTGTCTATTAACTAGGCTATAGGCTACCAGTCTGCTCTCTTTTGTGCGACCTGACAAGTCCCTCCAAATTGAACTGACAGTCCATTTTAAAAGGCGACACCTCTTTCTCTCCTCGGCATCATTCATGCCTGTTCATGTATTAAGGCTCAGTGTTTTTGAACTTGAACTTTATCTACTACGAGTGCGCCTGCAGCTCAATGGCGACGGTAAGTATTTATGTGGAGCTAAGTGGGGTGTTCTTAGGGCTGTATGATCTGAAACTGGTCGAAGGCGCAGGAGAATGCGCAGTTCCACGCGGAGGCCCTGAATGGTGCCTGTTTGATTTCCCCGGGACTATGCGGTCCTGTCAAGGCGCTGGCCTCTGAATCGGCACCGCTGTGAGGCGAATGTCGATGAGGGGTCTCGGAGGGGAAGAAAGGCCCCCCTCAGAAGGGAAATCTGCGCTGTGTGCTCTCTCTGTCGCACAATCCTCGGAACGAACGTGACTTCTTAATGAATGGAAAAGGGGGACAAACATGTCTTTGATTTCCCGGGTCTGCTAGATTCTCTGAGAAGGGATTTTTAAACAGTAAATAACCATCCACCAATGCACAGTCAATGGTGGCAGTCCCCGCCATGTACGCAATTGAATCATCGCCGTGAGGAATATAATAAAGTGCAATAATTAATTAGAAAATGACACGAATCGCCATGGGGACTGGGATTTGTGGAAGAATAGTGTCATGGTGGTTGCAATTTGAAATGTAATTTATGAAGACCTATAAGAAGAAAATTGCTGTACTATGCTGTATATTTTAAAGCTGGATGGACCTATGCTATGGATGACCAAATATAATCTGTTTTGGTGAAGCATTTAAGTTATATACTTGGTGTCCTAGTGATATATACATATGTAGATGTATTAAAAGAAAGAAGGAAGAAAGAACTACCTAGAATCTCCAGAAGCTGTGTGGCTTGTGAGCATTACCACCAGTATACCTCAACCAGGATTAGGAAATAAATTAGGTGTGATTGATTTGTGGTTTAACTATAGTTTTGAGCTCTCTCTCATCCTCACACACACACACAACAAAAACAGACAGACACACGCTCGCACACACAGATAAACTCAGATGCATATTGCGGTACACGACAAACACATTTGCTAGAGGCAAAATAAAAGATACACAGGGCTCAATATCACTAATTACAGACTTATTCAATCTATTACACAGAGGCTCAATGTTGTTGCATATGTAGGAGGACACAAGATCCTCATCGATTACCAAGCCAACGTTGGCCTTAAACAGATTCATCCATTCTTTCATTCATTCATTCATTCATTCTCATCCACTCATTGAGCAAGTCAGGCAGTCATTCACTCACTCAGTTACTCACTCAGACACTGTCTTACATGTAAGCATTTATGAATGTTTATTGCTATCGATATTTTTAACATTGTTTTTGAGTCAACTGAGATTCTGTATTAAGTTACTTCAATCTATGTAACTACACCACTGTCATAACAATGCAGCTGTCCTTATAACATCTTAAACTGCATCTGTGCATTAATGCCCTTATAAATACACAGACAAACACACACACACACACACACACACAATACACATATGTGCATAAAACAAAACACACACAAAATAAATACAGGGTTGTGTGCTGGAGCCCTAATTATAGGGTTATTCAATCTGAGGATCAGAAGTATCAAGCTGTTGCATCGGCGGGAGGACACAGCATCCTCCCTGATTGCAGAGCAAGCGTCGCCTCTTCCTCTCATCTGCTTGGCACCGGCCTGTGCCAATACAGAAACCATTACACAATTTAATTACAGACCGCCATTAACACATCGCTGCATCTGAACCCTGAACCGCAGTCAGACCCCCCCCCCTCTCTCTGTCTGTCCCACTCTTTATTTATTTCTGTCTGTCTGTCTCTCTCTTTTCTGTACTCTTGGCTCACTTTGTATGTGGATGTGGCCTGTCTTCCATTTCTGTATCACCTCTGTTGCTCTCTCTTGTATAGCGTCTCTTCTCTCTCTTGTTTGCCTTCTTCTTTTCCACTTCTCTCCATACAAAATAAGTCCCCCACTTGCTTTTCTTACTTGTCTGTTTCTCCAATCATTGGTTTGACCCCCATCTCTCTCTCTTTCTCTTTCTCTCTCTCTTTCTCTCTCTCTCTCTTTCTCTCTTCTCTGCCATCTTATCTTCCCTTTTGCTCCATGTTTTCTTCTCTCTCTCTCTCTCTCTCTCCCCATCTATCTCTGTTTGTCTCTCTGTGTCCTTTCTGTTTTTTAAACGCTCTGCAAAGGATCTCAGCTGCAAATAGTTGTTTGGCAAATATGGGCATCTCTCAGGGAGGTTCCACTGAGTCGCGTTCAAAGTGGAGGGGAGAGAGGAGGGCTGAAGGGGTGGGGGGGGGGGGGGGGGGCGATAGATTTCACCCTGGACACAAATCAATCAAAGCACCATAGCAGGGACAGCAGGGGCCCTCCATTTGCACATCCTGCCTTTTATGGAGAGATATAAAAGAGAGAGTGAGAAGGGGAAGAGAGAGAGAGAGATAGCGAGAGAAGGAGGTTGGGATAGGAGAGAGAGCAAGACGGGGGGAAAGATGTGCGTGAAAGGTAGAGAGACAGACGGAGAGCAAGTAAGATAGGGAGAGACAGAAAGAGAGAGAGGGGTGGGGGTTGCAGAAGGGTTCTGGAGGATTTATAATGATGCCCCACTGTGGCACCGAGAGGCCAGGCAGACGGTGGCACGTGTTCCAGCTCTCCCCGCAAAGTGTACAAGTGTCAAGCTAGCAGCGGGAGCTGGCGGGTTGGACGCCTGCGCTGAGACTGAGAAATCCGCCTGCTTACTTTAAAACTATAGAAAGTAGAGGGACATGGAGGACTTATCGGCAGTTATTTGACATAATAGATGACATTCTGGGGAATATACAAGTCAGTCACTTTGAAACATAGTGGATTTGTGAGCATGGAAAACACACAATAAAACATTAGCACCTTCAGTGCAATTTTTGAAAGGCAGTAGCCAGGAAGATTGCCAGGTTTTGTGGTATTTGTTCCTGATTAAAATAGCATTAGATGTCAGTGCGTGTTGTTAGTTAATTCTTCTGTCAGAGGCAGCATGCTCATAGGAAGCGAGCTTTTGACACGCAGAGCTCTCAGGATGCTCCAAACATTTGTACAATCATTGCCAGAGGCAAAACATTGACGCAGACTCCAGTCAACACAGCGAAGTCTGAACCCCAAGTAAATGATCAGTTATTATGGTTGATACCCTTCTGAGTCATCAGATCTTTAGTCAGCCTCTGACCCGAGGAATTACTCAGTACTGAACAGTACAACTATGCCAAGGAATGTATTTCACTAATGATACTGTATGCTGGTGCATCAAATACTGACTTGCATGAACATGCACCGCAACAGAAACAATCTATTTCAGCGTTTTCCTTCATTCATGCAGTGTGAGAATAGCACCATGACAGCTTCTATAGACTGCATCAAAAGAAATGCTGGGATACATATGCAAGACATCACAGGTCTCCATTTAACACCAGTAGCATCGGCTGTTCTTCAAACATCCCTCTGTGTGCAGCTTGCCATTCATTTCCTTCTATCATACCTCACATTGTCTGCTATCGCTCCATTAGTGCATTCCTGTGATGAGGACCAATGGGTGCTTTTGATGGTACAATCTCTGATATTCACCCTAGGTAAGAACAAAATTGGCCACATAAAAGACATCAATCTAAGATAAAGATGTGTGTGAGTGAGTGAGTGAGTGTGTATGTATGTATGTGTGTGTGTGTGTGTGTGTGTGTGTGTGTGTGTGTAGTGGGAGGGGGATTGTTGAGAGGCTAGTGGGGGGAACACTATTGGAAATCTCAATCACTTTTAAGGGTTTGAAGCTGCTGTCAACATCATTAGGGAAGCTTACTTCAGCCTTGCTTATTGAATCTGAATTATACATCAAGAAGGGCCAATCAAGGTATTCGCTGGGCTGTCAGGAGATGACTGTGAAATCCCCATGCGGGACATCAGCCATTTCCCATTAATTAGCTGCACTGGCCCATTGCTCTTTTTTGTCCCATGGCAGTTCTGCGGTATGTCGGCATGTTGGGAGTATGCAAATTGGGCTTAGAAAAGATTTATACTGTTCTCTCAGCATATACTACAGAGAGTGCACATGAAAGAGACAGATACAAGGAGAGAGAACAGAGAGAGAGAGAGAGAGAGAGAGAGAAAGGGGTGGAGGGAAGCCAGGAGTGACATGATGTCTTCATGTGGTTGCAATATGCTGATGCTGTTTTTTTTCTAGTTTCTAGTTTTCTTCCAGTTTCTAGTCTTTCTTTTTGGAGCTAAAAGCTTTGCCTACTCATGATGTGATTCTAGCCCAGGATCCTTGGGGTTTTATGTGTTATGTACTGCTATGATTTGAAAAGACAACCTGTTATCACAACATATTGTACATTTGCCTCCCTCACCCACGCACTCTTTCTCTCTCTGTCTTTCTCTTTCTGTGATTCTCTCTCTCCATTTCTCTCTCTCTCTCACTCACTCACTCACTCACTCTCTGACACCAGAGTATGTGTTCCCATTTCCAGATCTATCACTTCAAATTCTGCTGAGCTTCACATCGCTACGTTACACACCAAAAAACATCAGATTACGCTTTTCCAGCTTGCAGTGCTCATTTGAAATTCACCTCCATCAGTGCCGTTTAAAGACGCTGGGATGAGATTGACTGGCGAGATGTCAGCTGTCATTTTCGAGATGGACGGCCAAGCACAGGCTTGCGTGGCATCACAGCGATTCAAAGCCAAAAGGTTTAGGTACTGTATGCTCACACTTTTTTTTAACCAGCAGAGAAGTAAAATGTGCTCTGATTTGCAGCAATGTAAGCCCTCAGGCCTTTAAAAAAAAATATTATGTTGGAGCAGTGCAAAAGGAAATAGATCTCTCCACTTCTGGCAGACATCAAACAGCAGGGGCGTCCATCGTCTCCAGGACCATCTCACTCCACCACGATGCAGATTACAAACCGTCACCTCACTGATCACGGCGCCTACTCGCCTTTCTGTTAGGTTGATTTGTCGAGCAGCCCACAAATCTTCCCACAATGCTATTTGACAAAATGAGCACATGATGATCACCGCTGTCCTCAAGGAGTTAGCAGAGGGGAAAAAAGCATCTGCGTGTTCGGCAACTGTACACAGAGTAAATGCACAGACACACATAGGCACACATACACAAACAAATATGCAGACACACATACTTATGTACGTACACACACACACACACACACACACACACACACACACACATACACATACACATACACACACACACACACACACACACACACACACACACACACACACACACACACACACACATACACACACACACACACACACACACACACACACACACACACACACACACACACACACATACACATACACATACACACACACACAAATACAAAAAACACGCAGACATTCAACATCTTGTCCTGTCTCTCCAACATTAACATATAACATATATGTATATATATGTTATAACATATATCCTCCCATATATCCTCCCTTATGTCCACAAACACGTACATAAACACACACACACACACACACACACACACACACAGTAGATAGGCCACTATTTTCAAAGTTCCCATCGACCTTGGTGCCTCTTAATTACTCCAGATGTACTCGTCTGATTGAGTTACAAAGTGTGCCGTAAAAAGAGAGTGATGACAGTCGTTTTGGACAGTCGGGCAGCTGCTCCAAAAAATAAATAACCGAAGCAGGAGAGCGTCAACTCGCTTTCCTTCACTCGCAGAGGAGTGCTGAGTCAAGACAGTCGAATTTCTGACTCCCCCTCTTCAAAATGAGTCGCCGATGCCATAGAAGGAAAGAAGGGAAAGATGAATGAAGGGGACGAAAACAAGTCCAGGTGGCACATCTCTGGAATTAACGGGAATGTTTTGGAGCCGCATGGGCATCCCAAAGGCCGCGTCTTGTTTGAAATTTTTTCCACCCCGTTATCGTCGTGCCGATGACAGTGCCAGCGACCCAGATTTTCGCTTGCTGATTTTCCAAGAGCGTCGCGGCTGCCCCATTTCAAGCCCCCCATCCATCGCTGAAAGTGTGTCAGTCTGCCCCTGAAACACTTGGCTGAGTGGCTGCTCTTCTCTTGCCCCGAGTACTGCTTCTTTTCTTCTTCTTTTTTCTTCTTTTCCTTTCTTTTTCGATTCCCCTCTGCCTCTCTCTCTTTACTCTCTCTAGTCATGGCCAGTTAGATTGGCTCCCGTTCTCTGTCTCTTTACCCCCCCCCCCACAGACACCCACCCACACGCAAATATACCCACCACACACACACACACACTCTCTCTCTCTCTCTCTTGTTCTCTCTCTCTGGATGGAAAAAGATGGGGGGATGAGGGGAAAAAAAGAAAAACACCACCCAAGGGCTGTCCTGGGGCAAGACTGAACCATGCAACAAAAAGCAGACCCACACCCCTCCAGCCTCATCCCACTCTAAAAAAAGAGGAAGAGAAAAAAAAAGACTACAAAACAAATGTCTCTGACAGAGTGGAGGTTTGTGTGGATATGGGTCAGCATGTTCCACTGTCTTCTCCTTGGATGAGCTGCCATGGTAGCTTATGTCCCCCCAGTAGAGAGGGGCGAGAGCAGGAGAGAGATGCGAGCGAGCGAGCGCGCGAGAGAGAAAGAGAGAGAGCGAGAGAGAGAGAGTGCTGGAGATAGAAAGAGAGAGTGAACGATGGAGTACAGGCCAGCACACCTACAGCTTTGCAAATGGCTGAGTCACAGAAAAACACCATTTCTCTTCCTCTGCCCCGTGTGCTGGAGAGAGGCACCGTAAACCACGCATCTCCAAACTCCCCGAACTCCTGCCTAACTCTCAGACTTGGTGTGGAATACAGTCAGGGCAGGATGAGCAGATATTGATGCGTTCAGATTTAGAAAGCCAAAAATGGCACTTTCTGTCAGTTGGGAAATATCACACACACACACAAATGAACACACACACACACACACACACACACACAAATGAACACACACTTGCAGATTATCAAACAAACAAACATACTTATCGTGGTTGTATATGAACCCTGCTGGTT
>NC_045172.1:9479970-9589970 GCF_900700415.2 Clupea harengus
CTGCATCATAAATGAGGCCTTGCAGGAATTGGGCCTACTGTGAATAAGGCAAAAACGAAATACCCAGTGCTGTTATTGAGAATCCAAAATTGGGATAAGGGAGGCTGGTTCCAAAAAAGTTGCGTCTGCAACGCTTCACAAAATAGTGCATACTTAGTAGCACACTATGCCGGGGGAAGAACTCTCTTATGATACAGGAAACTGTCTAATTAACAAACTGGTAGCTGGAGAGACTCACAGATAGAGAGAGAGAGAGAGAGAGAGAGAGAGAGAGAGAGATGGAAGGGGAAAAAGCAAGGAGCCCAGGTAGCTGAGGGGGTGAGCCTTGCTCTTGCTGCGGGACCACTGCGGCAAATCGGCAGCGGTTGTGATAAAGAGCTCGACTTGGCAAGATTCAGCCCAGATTAAGCACAGCCGCGAGAAAAGAAATACATCACTTTCTGCTGCGATAGGAGATAAGCGCAGTCGTCTAAACTCCCAGCGTGTACACAGGAGCCCTAATCACGATGATCACCATGATACACAGGACAGCACGCGGCGTCCCCTTCCTCTCTGCCACTAGTTTGCCACTAGTTTATTGTAGCCTCTTTTTCTAAGCGGGGCCATTGCATTTGTCTTCCGCCACACATGCGAGTCAACAAGTGTTGCCTCTTCCTCACTGGGGAAAGCGACTAGACGGCATGCAAGCACACACCGTTTATGGTCTTCACACAAACATCCAGCAAACGCTGATGACCTGCGATCATGAGTGAAATAGCTGATGACTGTGTGGCGTGTGATGATGAACTGTGAAGGTGAGCGTTGATGTAAGTGTACGCGAAAGCACAGTTGAGTGAGAGTGAGGGTCAGCTCCAATTCTATTCTTGTGATTATGTCAAGGGAACTGGCCAGAAAAAGACAAGAAATAGGGTTACTAGAATTGAAAACGGAAACATCTCAGTAGAAGTGCATCTTCGATCCTGAAAAGACAGAGGATCAAAAAAGCATCCACTTGCCCAGGTGGAAGAACTGGTTAGTATAACAATATACTGTCATACCACTGAAACTATAGGGATAAATCTTTAGAGTAGCAAGTTAGGGGTTTTAACAATCGTTCTGTGACCATTTGCCCAGGTGGAGGAACTGGGTAGTATTATAACAATACACTTTCATACCACTCAAACTAGCTTTAGAGTAGCACGCTCTAAAGTCTAAATAATCGTTCTTCAGTTCAGAGTGACCATTACAGCGTGATTTCTTTTTTTTATTTACCTGTGCTCAAATAGCATACAGTTTTAGCATGCTGCAGAGTGCAAGATCAAAGAGTCATCAAAGAGGTCTTCTGTACAGTGGTGCTCTTTGCAGAACAGTGCTGCCAGCTTACCAACAGCAGATGCTGCCAATTACATTTTAATTGATAGATAGGGGATACATGCTTAACAATGGTGACGGGTTGATGGAAAGGCCTGAGGTGGCCAACAGGGAACTGACGCCCAGAGTGCAGTCGGATGACATTTGCTGCCATTGACATCCGATGCCTTTGCTTTGAAACACTTAATTATTTGCCAAAAGCTGTTTGCATAAATTTCAGATCACAATTCATGATATGCGGTGATAGATTTGTTTTTTTTTCATTCCCCCGGTTTCCGCAGCCAAGGCAGAAATTTGTCCCTACAGCAAAACTTTTACTAATTTCCATATATCAAGTGCAAGTTAAAAACAGAGGAATAAGAAGAAACAAAGACAGGCTTCAATTGCTGGTTTGGCACTAGTACACACACGCGCACACACACGCGCACACACACACACACACACACACACACACACACACACACACACACACAAACACACACACAAACACACACACATACACACACACACACACACACACACACACACAAACACACACACAAACACACACACATACACACACACACACACACACACACACACACACACATACACACACACACACACACACACAACCCACAATGGCTCGCTCTCTCACACACACAAATCCAACATTCCTTCACACGGGTAGATCTTTCACTGGCCTGAAAAGAAAGTCATGAATGTCAACACAACATTGGGCAGACCCACTCTTTTACAGACAAAAAAAACGAATTATTTTGGTGCAGGCATCTTCCATTCACAGACCGAAAATAATCCAATGTTTCTAAAGAAGGAGAAAGATGCTCGGAGGATGAATATACAAACTCATTCATGACCACTCATCAAGAGCTGTCAAAGGGGGCGATCGCTCTGTGTTGGCTGAGTGGAAATTGTGAAGGTTTTCGGAAAAAAAAGGGGAAAAGTCCAAAGCCAGTCAAAAGGAGTAAGCAAGAATGGCTTCAAAGTCACAAAAAATAAAAAAAAACAGTCTCTTGTGTTCAGTGAGGTACTTATTGTCCCATCAAACCTTTGCCTTGGACTCATCAAGCTGATAGCAACCCTGTGGGTAGCCAAGAGAAAAAGACAAAACTATCCAATTTTTCTGCAATTCTATGTCTCTCTCTCGCTCTCTCCTTCTCTCTCTCTCTTCATTTCTTTAGGTTAGTCTCTGTTTTCTCTTCGACATGCCATCTTCCCAGAGCAGAATGTTTGTGAACATTTAACACAAGGCAGGCTTTGATTTGGCACACTGCCAGTGTACCAGCCCGGGGACTTAACCCTCATGCTGTTTTCACAACATGGTTACAGTTGTTGTGGTTCCGGTCAGAATTGACCTGCCTGACATAAATGTTAATAATGCTTTTTGTAAACATTTGAGTTTGAGCTATTTTCATTTAACTATTTTGACTTTTCTAAAGATGCAAGTTGTCGTCTTTATGGCTTCACTCCGGTTCATTGGAAGCAGGATGCTTATTTTAGAAGTGAGAGTTGCCGACAAAGAACAGAGGAATTAGTGGATTATCCATGTTTGGGGAAAAAATTGAATGGATTCTCTCTGGGGACACTACAATGCCCTTTGATTGCCTTTATTTAAACGTCCCATTAGTCCACGAGCTTTAAAATCCGTTGGAGTCTGAGGCTCAGTAATGTATCAATTTCAAGAATAATTGCATTTTGAAATTATGTAAGGATTAATAATGTGTGTCCTACTGAATATATTCTGGATTAATTCAACTTTGACCAGACAAAAATACATACATACCTAACTTCATTTAGATAGCCTGCATGTGTTTATATACTAAATACAACTCGCATTGAGGTATGTATGAATGTATACTAATTGCGTGCTGTAAGCATATGTGTTCCTGCTCTCAAATGTTTTCCTCCTTTCTTTCCTTCCTTCCTTACCACTCCCCCTACTCCCTCTTTTGGGTCCAGCCTCAGGGAGATGGGGTCCTCCACTTTGAGCTGGGTGCTGCTCAAGCGTTCGTCTTGTTCGAAATGTCACTTGTCACTGTAACGTATATGCTGGCCTGTAGGAATTCAGGCCCCAGTTTCTGTAAAGTGCCTTGCGTCAATGTTCATTAGCAATGACACCATAAATAAACAACGTTGAATTGATTTAATTGAATTATCTTGCGTCTGTCAGCTTACTGAACTCTAACCCCAATTATAACCTAACCTAACCCTAAACCAAACCCATGCCCCTCACTTACAGTGGCAACAGATAGTTCTTGGACTGAAAACAGGCTGTCAGAATATATGGACATAATCCTGAAATCAACTCAACTGAAAAACCTGGATGTGAAGTATTCTGCTTTCCCCGAGGTAAAATTATTCTCTTGACAACTGAATCACCGCACACAAATCCTTTGTAATTTAAATGTGCCATTTTAAGCGCAGAAACACTAGCCTTGTCCACTCTTCCTTCTGAGAGCATAAAATAAAATACAGAGGTAAAAACACTGACAGCATACAAACTACCAGATTCTCCCTGAGGCAGTTCCATCTTTTGTATACAGCGAGCTGTTCAATCTTGTGAGTTCATTTTAGCTGAGCCCTTCATAATGTCAATGAATGAAACTCACACAAAAGAGACATAAATTACTACTTTTATAGTTTATGGAGAAAACCAAGTAATGGCAGCCTGCAGTGATATATTCAACTGCATGTGTATGTTGGCTGTTTATGCATTTGTTGGTCAAAGCTCTCAAGTCAGATCTTATCACCTTGGGGTCACCAAAAGCCAAATGCACTTCCTACACTCGCTGGTTCAACAAGAAGGAAAGAACCCCAAGTGAAGATGGCTACATAATGAGTAGGATGAATCCAGGGGCGTAGGCAGCTTACTTGATGGAGTGGGTCATTTCCCTATCAAAAAGCCCCCAGTAAAAATCATATTTCTTCAACCTTTTCTCCTTTGGAGGAGGAAGAATTACCCACGCGACCCAATGCTGGCTACGTGCTTGGAATCTGAAGGAATGAAAAATCTTGATGTTGACCTCATTCAGTTCCTTTAAAATGGAGATTCCTTGTTAAGCTTTTTTTTTATACAAAAAGCTACAACAACCTAAGTGAACGAATGAGCTGTTGACTGAATACATGAGTGCTATGAAGAATACTCTAGACAACTTTCATGCTCTGATTTCACTCCCCCTTGTTTTTACTTATATTCCGTCTCTCTCTCTCTCTCTCTCTCACACACACACACACACACAAACGCAGAACCAATATGTATGGGTTGCATTCTTAATGTTTGTGTTTCACCCCTGCTGTGCTCAGCAAATGGAGTGAAAAGATGACATGAGCCTTTGAAACAACACAGCTCGCAGGTAGAGCGATGACAGTCTCCAGGATCACTTTCAACATTATTTCACTCACAATAGGCCTCCTCAGTCTAAATTAATTTTGGACTGAGGGTTTTTCCATCGCAGGGTTTAGAGGTGCAAGACTGCTTTTATTTCCTTCATCCAAAATGCATTAATCCCCCTGCTTCAAGGTTGCGTGTGACGTCCCTCATCTGAACACTGCAGCTGAAGAAGCCTTAGTGGTACCACATGGAGGAATGGCAACTTTACAAAAATAAAAATGTCCTTACAGACTAAACGAAAGTCAAGGCTCTGTGACGACCATGTTTACCTTGGGAGGCCGAAAACTAAATGGAACAGAAGAGATGAGTTGACTTAGGTGTCACAGAAGTGCCTGCACTTGGGAAATGGAAACCACATTGTGTTACAGGCTGTTTCTGAGCAAACGGCGAGCACTGTCAGATTGTATTTTCCTTTCAAAGAAAGCATTGTTCACCAGTGGGGCCAACTATTGTGATTTTTGTGTGTATTTGAATGCTAATGAGAGACTACATTTAGATGATACTGACAGTATTTGTAGAGCAGTTGAGGATGTGTCATCTTGGTTCGGTAAGCTACCCATCAGAAACAGGACTCAATCCACGTCCAAATGTTTGAGAGAAAACCGATTTGTGCAAGAAATCTACAATACAGTTATAACAGCAATTGTTGAATAACATGATATTTCTTTTTTAAAAACACTTCTCAGAATATGAAAAAATGGAGCGGTAAAGTATGAGAATGGTTACTTTGCATTACAATTGTCTCCTTTCTGACTTGCCAAAAAATTCTGCTGGAAGAAAGAAACTATTTTTCAAAAGTATATTTGATTTTGAGGAGATTTTCGTATATTTATTCATTTATTCATAAAACTGGAGTCAGTTCCCCATTCTGGAGGCTTTACCTACGCACATTGAAAAGACATCTTCTATCAACACTGTGTCCCCAAGGAAGACATATATAGCATGGACTTCCAAACCACAGGAGCCAATCTCACGACTCCGAGAGCTCTTCCAAGAGCTCAATGTACTTGGCCTAAACCAACCCAATTACACAGGGCCGAATGTCTCTCTGTGCGCGCACTTCAACTGTGTCAGGCTAAGAAAAGCTCACATTAAATGGCTCATGACTTCTGAAGGTGTAGCTATTCTCCAGCTAATTGCCTCCCACTCCTGATTTTACAGATGTTTCTCACTCCTTGTGTTTTTACTTGGCCACCCTGAGGTTAGCCACATATACCACAGACAAATTTAGAGGATACATGAGCTGCTAAGGCAGGCAAACCCTTCTCAGCTGTTTTTATATGCACAGTGGAATTTGTTGTGTCAATTTGTTATACATTTAACCGTCAACGGAGACCTCCACAGTCTTTATTGTACATCCCTACATAACTCTATATAACTACATAACTGGTTCATCTTGACTGGCGTATGTGGAAGCATAGGGGTGCACACTTATCGCTGACATCACGCCAAACATTTCACTGCACACTCATTAATTTATCGTTGTTCAAAAAAGGTTTATTGTACACATATTGTGTCATCATTATTGTGAAGGACTGACTGAGTTCTAATTTTTATTGGTACCATTTTAACTTTGTGTATTTCTTCTGCCACATGACATCACCCCTGTGCTGTGAGCCTTTGGTGGTATGGGCCAATTAGGGGTAGTTCAGCTACCTTAAAATGGTTAGCGTGGTAGTTGTTGTTGAGGCTTCTGTACTGTGTACTTCTTGGATGAGAGTTTGTTGGTGAGCTACGTATATATGTATGCTCTTCTCTATTAACCTTAGGAGAGTGAGGATAATATTTATGTGCTGTCTCAGTGTAGGGACATAGTGTATGACACTGTACTATTGACTGTACATATACAGTTTGTAAATATTTTTAGTTTTCATTTATATTCTCAGTCTTTTTATTTGTATTTTTCACATTTTGGATTACGCACTTGGTGGAGGAAAAATACATTTGCAACCAGAGTTTTTGTCTCACTGCTGCCTTTTGTGCCTACCCTAAAAGACTCTCCACACAGTTACCCTTTGACAATATCTATGAAATAAAAATAAATGTGATGATGTTTATGTGATGAAAACAACAGTTGTCATCACTGTTATGGTTTGCTCTGTTGGAGATTGAAAGGGAATGAGACAGGTTTACAGCCAGAGATGGAACTATATTTTAAGACATTCCAAGTCTGAGCCACACTTTAAAAATGTCATTTTAAAACACTCCAATGCGTGTGTAAAAAAAAAAAAAGCAAAAGCATTTCTTGTCCACTGTGTGTGTGTGTGTGTGTGTGTGTATAGTATTTCATAAGCATTTTAGTGCACCACACTTTTGATTGTCAAAAGGAATCTAGTATTTAAAGACAAAACTGAGCAATACATACCTACAAAAACCTACCTGTACTTGTTGTTGTGCACAGCACGGACAGCTGTAATGACCTGATGAAAACCTACCAGTGTCTGCCTTGGAGAGGAGACCACATCTATTGTCAAGACCATGTGGGTGTTCTGTGTGGGCTGTGTGAGTGGACTGCCTCATCACCAGGAACTGTATGTTGACACTCAAGCAGTGACGTCACAGACTGGACCTCATCGAGCATCGACAATAGACATCAGAAGACAATAGAACCAGTGGCACCAGTGGAACGTGATTATCAAGCCATTAAAAGTCTGTTCTGTGTGTGAATTGCGTGTCAGGGCAGAGGAAACTGGTCATATGGTCTGTAGGGGGTCCAGGCTGAGCTTCACTAAAGAGGCCTTGAGGGCAGCATGCTGTGAATTCACTGATGATGATTAGCTTAGGCTTCCACATTCGCTTACCTTATTGGGTAGGAGAAGAGCAGCTGCTTCCAATAGCACTGAATTTCAATAGAACTGAATTTGTGGCAAAGCATGCTTCTGTAGCTTCCATATATAAAATATTGACTTCTGTGTCCTCCAGGGGAGAAGTAATATAAAGCAGTCAAGGATGTGTGTCTGCAGATGTTCCAACAGAACACGATGCGTGAGGGGGGAGAACTTCACACTTGTGTTATCTGTGGCTACATCCACACTAATATTTTTTGGTTTTAAAGCAGCAAAACCGAGTTCTGTTCCAAAACTAGTAAACTAACTACCTAAAAGGCATGTAAAAACCTTGCAAACACCACCAACAGTCCAGCTGACAGTGATAGAAGCTTGCCAACACACTAACTGGTGTCTTTTGTCAGTATAGCTGGCAATGTCATGCGTGTGAAAGCTTTTCTTCCATTTTTGCAGGGGGTTCCAGGCCGTTACACAGAACTGCATAGGGCATATCTTGGATGGCTAGTGGAGAAGACACAGGTGTCTATCTGTCCTTCGCATGACCATATGCTATCAAAATTAATTTGAGGATGGTACCAAACCTAGTTGCCTATAAAACCATACCTCAAAAAATGTCAAATTGTTGCAAAGTGTTACTTAGCCTGGTGTCCATACTACTCCGGAGGGAGACTTTCGGAAATGCTGCTGGCCCCGTTTTAGTTTGAAAACTCTGCGGTTGTGTCTTATTGTGAATGGGTGGAATGACTTTTGGAAACGATGATGCAGACACCCATGTTCGCATCCTTCCCTGATTCGTTACGTGACCCTTTTTTAGAAGGGTCTTTCCGTTCACAGGCGTGTTAGTGTGGACGGAGATTGTTTCTGATATGGCGTTAAAACGCTTATCTCGACGGAGATTGCTGGCCTCACAGATGGACACATGAGAGTTAAACAGAGCTGAGAAGCTTAAATGAACACGTTAAAACTCCAGCCATTTCCCCCATCCTTGTGGTCCCTTTCCCTCTCATTAACATCCCACTCCATCAAAAACGATCTTTGATGGGGAACAATAAAAGTCTTGACCAAGCCATGGCAGCAGGAAATGAGAAGCACGAGGTAACACCATCTGGTGGTCTGGAACTGAGGAAATAGAATAAAAGAAAAATTCACAGTGAAGCCGATATGACACATGAACACACACACACACACACACACACACACACACACACACACACACACACACACACACACACACACACACAAACACACACACACACACACACACACACAAACATACAAACATACACACACACACCTGGGATGATTACAAATAGTTACACCGTCAGGTGTCAGAGGCAAAATGAACAATATATTTCTCTCATGTTTACTGACAGTATCAGCCACGCAGTAAAGCCAACATTTATGATGATGACACAGAATTAAACGTATCTGCCTTCATTTTCACAAACTTGCATGTACTGTATACTTCAACTACCCATTCAATGCATTTCCACAACTGTAGTACATTCACACACACACACACACACACACACACACACACACACACACACACACACACACACACACACACACATACACACTAATGATCAGAGCCATGCTCAAAGTAGTAAAATCACTCAAGCTCCTTTTCAGCACTGCATGAAATTACCTCATATCACTTTTACAGCACCGGGCACCTAAATGTATCATGTTCTGTAGATATTTAATGAATTCACTTGATGCATCTTTTGAAAAATCTTAGTTCAGTACATAAATATGATATCACTTTTCTTTTTCTCCTGGAGAAAAACTCACTGAACTTCCCTCTTAGGCCATTTCATCATGAGAAACAACACAAAATCTTTGAGTAGTATGAGAGCTCTCATTATTTTAGAGATTAATTGTGTCGCAGGATGTTGGTGGAATGAAATGTGGTCCTCTGTATTAAAATGCAAATTATATGTTTACTTTGATTTTACTCAATTACACAATTAATTTGGCATTAATCTACTCAAGCAGCCATGTACAAGCATGCACAAGAAGTGTGGTGTTTCCATAGCAATAAATGGGACAATTTTCTACCATCAGATGTTAAGAGGGAGGGGGAAAAAATAAGTGAAATGGCATAACATGCAAACAGATTGACTGAGCTATGCACACGGGAGGATTTAGATGTACAACGTGCCCTTTTTTTCCCCCCGTCGTTATGTAAAGTGAGCGGTGGTCTAAAACTCCCCCAGTGTGTCAAAAGTGCTGATGGAAAGGCCCCTGGCTCTCTAAACATGGCATCTCCTGGGCCAAGAGCTTTATCGGAGTGAAGTCACTGAGTGGGATAAAACACCTACATCTGTCTGCAGTCCAGAGTATCCCCATGTGATCCATTCTATCTCCATTTAAACAGCAGGCTGGGGAGGGAATCCTCAGTTGGATCATCGTAATCATCGCATTTGATAATAGTTACCGAACTGGCAGCCGCGCATAACGATTACGAGAGATTAATGAGTTTCCTTGTTGAGTTTGCAGATTTTGCAGTCATGTTGTTTTTATTGCTGAGTGTTAATTGTGAAAATGTGTACACTGTGCATCTCTGAGATCACTGTCATTTAAACAGATTTGTTTACTCAGATCTAATCTTTGAGTGCTGAATATGTGGTGAAAGTGAAAGTGGTCAGAAAATGGGTGTGGGATTGCTATTGTATTGTCTCTTTTTTAATCTCTAAAAAAATGTTCTTCTGGATTTCACTAAATTGCACTGTGCTGTTCATTTGAAATGTTTGTTTACCAATAACGTCTATTGTTTTATTTCACATATGACCGTATAAAGTTTTTTCCTACCTGACCTTTGATGAGTTACATCCCACTGTGCGTGTTTGTTTTTCCCAGTTGCAGGTAAAAACCCTCCGCCTCCCCTCCAGTCTCATGTGGTAATAAACAAAAGACTTCATTTGTGTGTTGATCTCGGCAAATTTGCTCCCTGTTTGCTTTTTCGCAACTGAACGTCTGGGGGTGGGGTGGGGTGGGGTGGGAACAAACTCAATTCTGCCCCCCCTCCACCTACCCCCACATGGAGTGACACACCTCCAGGGGAAAATGACAGAGGGCCAGCTGCCCAGCAGGAGGCGAGACGGTGGGCAGAGAGGCAGGAAGAGCACCCCCCCCCCCCCCTTACCCCCAAGTGTCTGGGGCGGGGGCTTCGCCTCTGCCCTCCCGGTGCAGAGGATGCTGCTGGGTAATTGTGCCCTCCCTTCGCCAGTGATTAGAGATGCGTTCCCATTTTGAAATGACACATGCCTTCCTTCCTTCCTGGCCAACTTTCACACGAAATGAGCTGCCGGGAGCTGGGGTGTCAGCGGGTGTGGCGAGATTAGATTATTCTGTCAGACGGTAGCGTTGGCCAGATTTGAAATGCCAGTCGGCTATGGAGAGCTATGGGAGCATAAAGGGAGGAGAGTCGAGTTTGTTTACTGATACGGCCTCATTTCTGACTGTTTTGTCTGTGTACCGCTGTTTAGTGAATGACTGGTTTCACCCTAGGATGCTAAAAGAAGGGGTTAATGTACTGGGTAATGGCAATGTGTCCAATGCCCTGCATAATATTACTTTGTGCAAGTGCGAATGTATGAGAGTGTGTGTGTGTGAGAGAGAGAGAGAGAGAGAGAGAGAGAGAGAGAGAAAAAGAGTGAGAGTGAGAGTGAGTGAGAGTGGTTGAGTGAATGAGAGAGAAAGTGTTTCAATTCCACCCCTACCTTCTGAGATACAGCTCCATTAAGGACCTGAGTGGGAGAGATTATACATTAGTGATCTATGTCAAAAAAAAAGATCTGATTCCCCCATGAATATGTAAAAGAAGGGCAGCAAGTTGGTTGGTTAAAATATCCTTGCACCTAAGATATGATCTTCCATGCTTTGTTATGTGTGTGTATGTGGGTCTGTGTGCACTGTGTGTCCCGGGGTTTGTGTGTTGACAATGCATAGGTATGGAGGAGAGGTGGAGAGGGCACATACTTCAACATCAAAGTCACCGGTATCAAGGATGCACTTCAAGAGCAACCAACACCATGCATAACATCCAGAATCCCCCTCCTCCCTTCCCCTCGCATTCACTTTATATTATATTTACCTCCCCTACACATCCAGGAATATCACACCTTATGGAGTGTGCTTTGCAGGAGTCGACAGCAGCCAACCAAATGCACATCTCCTCCTCAAACCCACTGAGATTATTGACCAGACATGAACTGTGTGGGTGCCTGCTTGTACTCACTCCGGCACTCCTGCTTGCAGGAACTTGAAGTCATATGGATGCCGTCATCTATTTCTGTGGCTGTTGGGGGGGTGTGAGGGACACACACACACACACACACACACACACACACACACACACACACACACACACACACACACACACACACACACACACACAAATACACACACATTCACCCGGAGGGTAGGATGCACCGCTTGCTGATTGCAGACATTACAAACATCTCTCCTCTGCTCTCCTCCTTTCCTCTCCTCTCCTTTTGCTCCCATCTCCTCTGTTCCAGTCACAACTCTTCACTTCTTTTATCTTCTCTTCCCTCCTCTCCTCCATTTTATTCTCTCCTCCTCTGCAGAGGCTGCATGTATTCCTCTCCCTCTGCTATCAGTATGAAAGCATCCTCTCTTGCTATTTGAAAGTGGAGAGCCAAAAACATCACTCTTCTTTTCAATAGTTTTACTCAGCATAGCTGAGGTCATCCTAAGGTCAAACACCAGACCATACACACGCCAATTAAATATTCTGAGCTGTTTTGGATAAAGGATGACCTTACATAAATAAGGCATTGATGTAATGCCAGTTGGGCAAGAAACATACTCCATCACAATTGGTTTTTACTTTAGATCACAGTTATGGGGAGTACAACTCCCTTAAGAACAAAAGTTCCTAGTGAAGTTCCTGGAAAAGTTCTGCCTACCTATAGTTAATTTAAACCATTAATCATTCTCGAGTGAAAAATATAATGTTGTCACGAAACAACTTCCAAATTCACAGTTTTATACAGAGAAATCCATCTCTGATAGCATACACCAACTTATATATCAACACCAGAGGCAGACTTGCAACAAAGACCACCCCTGGCATCTGCTGTCAAGTGGCCCCAGTCTGATATGCCAAATTCAACCTGACACAACATGTTAATCAATCAATGAGTCATTCATTAATTTGAATGGTTTGTGCTAGGATAACATGTAAAACGATAAACCTCCAAAATCGTTTCCAAAATGTCCTCCCCATGTTTGTGTGTACCCAAAGTAAAAATTCTAAGTCTCTAAGTCTCAATGGAGGTCCCTGCAAATACTTCTTCTTCCAAAATGTCCCTTTCTGACTCACCTATCCGTTAAAAATGCATAAATCAGACATCATTTGGACTGTTTAACATGAGAATCCAATATTATGTTGTATTCATTAAATTCAATCCAATCTGTAGTCCAGTCTGATCATATTCCTTGATGCATTATGTAATTTACTCTAATTTACTCCACAGTCACACAATAACATTCAATAGTGCTCCTCTAATTGGATCTGTGCTGGTTCCTGCTCCTTCCTTCTCCATCCTTCATTCTCAAAATTAACTAATAGAGAAGTCAGCAGTTCATTGTCATTATTTCATAAAGGGGATAGGTAATCAATTTAACAAATTAACAGTTTCATTTACCCTTTTACAGTTGAACAAGGTTGATGACCCATTTTTTCCCCCCATATTGGAGCACATTGTTTGTGCACTGACTAGTGAAACCTTGGAAATTGTCAAACCTGCTACCAGACTCACAAAAACACTTTGTTCTTTAGTTAGTTGACAGCACCTAGCATGACACCACACCTGTTCCTTGCTCATTCTCTGACGCTCCTGCCTCTTCTCTACTTTCCTCATGAGGTGCAGCAGGCTATTTACGTTTTTTCGCACACTTTGCGCGTCAACTAGCAAGGCCCTTTTCTTTTTCTGTTGCTCTTTTTCTGCACTGCCGGCCATGGGTTTGGTCTTTCTTTCCTCTCATCCCGAAAATAACAACTTCCTCCCCGTTAGACCGACCTACAAAGGTGCTGAGGTACCATACCCAAAAAGAGAGAGACAAAAGATAAACAAACTCATCAGCAACATATTCAGACTAAAAGTTAAAACCTTAACCTTATTTTAACCCCATTTATGAGTAAATGTAACCTTGCAAAAACACAAACCTACTCAATCTTGCCTTCAACAGCAAACTTCCAAAAACACCCTGTTTCCAAAGACAGAAAAACATTTCTTGCATCATACATTCAACATCCAAATAAACTGCAGATCTTTCGTCACCATTTAAAGGCATAGTCATTTTGCCGGAGGTTAGCTGTAGCAACAAAGTAATCGCCTCACCACTGTCACTGACTGGACAAGTACACATGGATGCTAGTATAACACAGGCAGCACAACATGACTGCCCTGGTTAGTTAAATGTTGGCAGTCCATATCGTTGGTGTTTTTGTCCTGATTACAGAGCCAGGCCATCACTAAAATATATTTTTTTCTTTGCTCCACGGAACACATCCTTTAGTGAGGGCTGTCAGAATGTGAAGACAGTTTTGTCAGGTGCTGAATTGAAAAATCACTGACCCTACCTTTGACGACACTCAGACTAAACAAATGGGTCTGCCTTTACTTCAACCCCACACTGATACTCACTAGACAACATATATCCCTCCAGCACACTGCATTACCTACCAACAAAACAACAGCAACTGCCCCCCCCCTTCCTGCACACCTTACCCCAAACAGCTCCAGACTCCCCTTTCGTGAGTCCACTGTGTATACCGAGTGTTTCGGCCATCTGACCCCACACAGATGGCCCGGTTGACACGCGTCTCTGGAATCAGCTGTCCCTCTGTACAAATCTGCATATTTAGTGTCAAATTATACGCTATATTAACACCGAATGTTTGTGATTCAAGGTAATGCATAAGTTAATGGAAGGCAGGGAAATGAAGGGGGAGGCAAAAAAAAAAAAACAGATTAAAAATACAAAGTACTGAGGGAAAGTAGCATATCTTTCATCTTTAGTTTTCAAGGGTAAGGCTATGAAGTCAAACATTCGTTCAAAGGAATTAGTTATAAATGTTTGATATGCAGTGATTTGAGGTCTTCCTCAATCCATAACTTAAAGCTATCAACATAGCGTAACCCATAATTTGTGCTGTAATGTGTTGCTGTTATGTGCAAACTTGGCTAACATTGTTTGTTTGCTGTCATTATAGTTCATCACCTAAATGCAAATGAGTCGCCACTTTAATGGGCATGTACTGTAACAGATATTGATTTGTACTCAGTCTGAGATGGACAAATAGCCCAAATGACCTGCCTGCAATAATCCCCATTTTGATCTATCATATTTCTTAATAAGAGTCATCGCTACTAACATCAGCACTATCATAATCATCTTCATCACGTCAGTTTTTTGTTGTCTTCACCTGAGTCAAGTGTCAGAACAAATATGTCATTTTTCCATGTCCAAAAAAATACAAAGCTCAGACCACTTGGGTGACATGGTGGATTTGCCCTAAACAGTGTGGCAGTGTACAAGACCAATAAACGCTCCCCTCCACTCACTCACCGACGGGTCCTGCCCATAACGCACGTCATGGCATGTCACGTCACGCCACGTCACGCGCTGTCTGAAGGGCCCGAATAAAACTGATTCATGCTGCCGGGAAGCGGAGACCCGGAAGACAAGCTGATTCATGTCACAGGGGGGATGAAAGGGCCCTTAAAATGGAAAACAGCATCTTTGTCTCTTTAACAATATATGTGGACGTCCCCGCTGCCAAGTTTCCAGATAAAGCTTAAATATGGGGAGGCACTAAGAGATTAATCAAGGGAAAGTGGTCGGGTGCAAATAGTTCCTTTTTTTCTTGTTGTGGGGAGGGCGGGGTTTGCCTTTGTGACAAAGGAAAACTGTGCAAAAGGGGAAAAAAAAGAAAAAAGTCCTCAGCTGATTCTGCCTGAATTCCCCTTTTTGCAAAACATGCATTTGATTGCAGACAATTGCTGTTTGAAGTGCTGCGAAAGATCAACGATGACAGTAAGAACTGTAAAACCATTAAGGATTGCATCACAAATCATTTTTTATTAGTCTACGCCGTCTCCTGAGATGAGAGGATGTGACATCGCCAAAGATTTAGACATTTCCTCCGTGAGTCAGCTGGAGACAATAAAACGGAACGTCCTTGACTGTCCTTAATCCACCGGGGGACCGGTAGCTTGTGAACCTCCCCTCTGTCAGTCCCCCGTATGTCACACCCTCCAACCCCCATGTCCCCGTCCTCTACCAAATACATCTCCTAGTGTTAGGACTGCATCAGGAACTCTTTATTCCCTGTGATTTCTCTTTCCTGAAGGCAGACCAGACAAGAAAGTCTTTCTTGTTTAATTTCTCCATGATGGACAGATATGGGGGATGAAAGGTTAAGCTTCAAATGAAGAGAAGTGCGAAAGGAGGCCTCTTCTTTCATTAGCGAGGCCACATAAGTGGACAGGGAGAGAGATGGAAAGACAGAGAGAGATAAAGATAAACTCAGGGATGGGGGGAGGGAGAGGAGGAGAAGATACGAGAAGAAAGAGAGAGAGAGAGGGACAGAGAGGCAGAGAGATGAAGAAGGAGGGAGGTGATCCAACAGCTCAAAGTCATTGATTAATAGTTTGAGAGCCAGCACTGTCTAAAGAAAGATACAGTATATTGGAAAATGTCCAAGTAATGTGGATTACCTGAGTGACTGCGACAACATTTGATTCGGTAAAGACATACATGAGATGAATATCTTCAGTCTAGTGTCTGGGAGCTCGTTCTCACATGTGAATAATGAGAGTGGGCCAAAGTTACAGTCGCCAGTCTGGTAGATTAATCATAACCCTTCTGATGTCCTTCACCAGCATAAGCCATCTGAACCCCGGCCTGTCTAATCAAAAAGGGGGATAGTAATCTGGGAGGAAGTAATTCTGAAGGCGATGTAACAAAGATAAGAAAGAACTCACTCAGCACAGGTTTGCCATGAGATACCATGAGATATTACGATAATGTTGATTGTGACGAGATATACTTTGTCAATAATCAATAATCTGAGAGCATCATAACCCTGAGATGTCCTACACTGGTGCGAAGAAAGATGTAACGTGAGATAAATAACATAGCATAACAGAACATTAAATGGAACACAGAAAGAAGCTGGGCTAAATCAGAGAACAAGTTCAGCATTTGATCTTTCACTCAGTGCAGCAGCGTAGCAGTGTAACACTGATTATGACTTAAGATATGGACCCCAAGATTGGCTTTATTAAGTGCAGTGCAGACATCAGTGACAGCAGTGACATCAGACATCAATTTTCCTTTCTTGAGGGAGCACAAAAGCATTCAGTTAAATCCTGAATACTTTCAAGTTAAATCCAATCTCTTATCACATACGTGTTCTCTATGTACGCTCTGACAGCCTTTTTTTATTCGTGTTAAATCTATAAAACAAAACACAGAAGGGAAAAAAAAAACGAAAGTAAAAAAAAGAACGGCATCGGCAACGTTCTTTCAAATGTATTCATCGCAGCTGCTGATTACCTTCGCTGAAAGAGGACACAGAATCAGGCTTTTATTTTGAGTACCTCTCCAAAGGCGTTTGAAAGCCTCCCTTTTAACAAGACAAACACTGACATTTCTGACAATGACAACTGGGTAGAGGCTATGAATACTCAGCCACCTAGGCCACGCTCACCCACTTCTCACTATTTGCACATCAAATGAAAGCCTGAGTTGATTATACAGCCTTTTAAAATGGAAATTACTAAATGCTTTGATAGAAAACACACAAACACACATTTAAGTCTTTTGTCTCACTATCACATGTCAATTTATTGAGGAAGAGACCGCTTGTGGCTTGTCAGCCACATATGAGATCAGTGCTTTGACCCTCATATCAGCCTCGACTGATTACCAGTGAATGGAGACCAAAACTATATTGTAAACAATATCAATGTAGGCATATTGAGAATAAAAAAAACCCCCAAATGTGTTCAGTATTCTTATAATAATTTCCCTTTAGTAGTTTAAAATGAGAGTTATCTGATCCTCAGTCTTTACAACATACCTTTAAGGTAAACATACAAATTTCAAAGTGCTTATCACGATTTACCTCATAAAAAGAGGAGGACAATCAAGGCATGCCCCGAGCTCTCCGAACTGAGCTAATTTGCCTGTAGGGTATGTGATGGCAGGCGAGGAGAGCGGAAACTGGCCGAGTCCATGTCTGATTAAACAGCAAAACAAAGACTCTATCTGCCTCCGAGATTGATCCCGATAAGCCGCCTAAAGTTCCCCTCAAACCGGCGGGGAGGCTCAGAGAAAGAGCCTGGCCTTGGGCCAGGGAAGCACTTTCTCCTTCATGTAATAATGAATAACATTGCCAGGCTTTTCGCATGCTGTGAAAAACATGAGGGACAGCCATTAAAGGGGAAAGAGTGTGTGTGTTGTGTTCGTGTGTCAGGCTGCTGCAGACATCGCCTGAGCTACCCGAGTTATTGTGTAACTCGTGCCACAGATGTCTGTACACGTATTCAACATTAGAGTGATTCAGTAGCGGTTAAGATTTCTGTCCAAGAGCGCTGCGATCATGCTACGGACTACACTCCAAAGCAGCCATGGTGATTTACACCAGTCACGTTCACATCTGATGAAAGACATGAGTGAGTGAATAAATTGGCTAGGTTGGCAGCGTCCTTTTCCAATGAGAACCAGGTCGCTCTGCATCAAGCACCTCAAATGCAGTCTCCTTTGTACGTGTATCAGATTGCTGTGTTATCGCTGAATTATGTGAGCGTAGCCCATGGGAATTCACGCTCGTTTTCTGCTGCTACTGTAAGCTGCTGTCAGAGGCCAGTCCTTCTGCGGTCTGACCTTAGCATGTTTGGGAAAGAAAGACACAAACGTACAGGAATGCACAGCCCGGGCCCGGCTTTTAATATACTTCCCTCTAAAACAGCACCCATTCACACAGAGGTCAACTAATCAGGCATTTCTCCATCTTTCATCATTGGTTGTAAAAACAAGGGGAAGAATAAAAAGCACTTTGAAAGTGCCTTCAAAGCCCCTGGAGAGTACTCCTTCAGAAAAACATGTCAGATTTGCTGACACTGAGGGCATCTCACTTCTGGAGGAAGTACACTTTCAGCTGGCATAGAAGTCATATCAGGCAACTTATGTGTGCTTCTTTAACTGATGCAGGTGCATCATTCACCTCTTCTTCACTGTTTTGAATCAGAAGTAACTGACGCTGAAAGAATCATGAAAGGGAAAGGAATGACACGCTATATTATATAACGTTTCAGTGCTTGCACATTATGGGATTTCATTCCAATCTTGGCACACACATATTAAACACACAAAAAAAAACTGTTCTTTCCTGTCCTCAAATGCCTGTGTGGGAAATATGTGCAAAAGAATATCATCTAAAGGCAAAAGCAAAGGGCATCATTTAGAACAAAAGGCTACTTTTATGTTCATAATTAATATTTTAACAAAAGAATAGTAATTGAATAATTGAGGTAATTCTACGAAAACATAACTAATATATTCCATTGATGAACCGTAAGAACAAAATTATTGGACAGGGAAAGTGACATCAAAGTCTGGTATGTATGACAGAGAGAATCCATCCCCTGTGGAGAACATGCCTGAACTGAAGCGAAGAGAAAGAAAGAGAAAGGAAGGAAAAGCAAACGAAATAAAAGGAACAGAAAAGAAATGAGATAAGGGAGGGTGGAGGATCTGGGGTCTGACACAACAACAATGCTCTGGAGGAATTCTCTGTGGCTCATGTGTGTAAGGCCCTGTTCTAAGCCTCTCCACAACTCCCTGGTGAATACTTAAGAGGATGCCCTAGCCGAGTGTTTTACCATCGCCGGAGTCGTAAACGTGATGCAAATTACATCATTCTAGGGGGGCCAGGAAAACAATCCACCTTATGTCTCTTTCATGGGGATGTGGGGAATCTGCTAGCCTACCTTACCACACGCCAGAAATCCAACGCAAGACATTACTATTGCAATGTCCTTGCCTTCTGAAAGAAAACACAGCACTTCCGACAGCAGAAGTATGCACATGCGTCAGTGGATTTACTGAGGCAACACGCTGTAATGTATCACAACGAGGCTGGGTAAATACTTCTCAGCCGACGCCAACAAACCACACGGCCATATTCTTCTGCTGAGTATGTAAGGAGGAATTGGGGCTCTCACCATCATGATGCAACCGTATCATCATTTTGGTCTTTTCTTCCCAGTATCTTCCCCTCATCCTTGGCCTCTAGCTGGGGGATATCCTTCATGAGATGAACAGTGAGTGGGCAATGGTTGACACTCTTGGCTTAAAATAGTTCAATTAAAAAACAATAATTACAAAACACAAAATAATTAGGCAAGACAGTTGATTGGGTTGTGGCTTGATAGGATCATTATTGCCCCCTCCCCCACCCCACCCCCCCACCCCATCTCCCTCTCTCGCTCAGATTCTCTTGGGACTGCTGTTGACTGAAATAGCAGGAAATGTTTATTGAAACGCCAGGCAAAAATAAAAATGTAATGGCAGAGCATGCTGAAAAGTGTCATTCCGTGTTCCCACTAATTGGTTGTGAGTATAAGGTGATGTGAAGTGCCTGGAATAAAACAATCAAAGCCCTTCAACATGATGGTGTTGTTCTGCTAATTACATATAGGTGGGAAATGAAACACAAGGTCAACACTGATGTGACCCCTGACAGCTGAAACTATGTTCACTTTGAAGGACTTAAGTGGCGTATTCTAAGAGATTCTAACAGGGAGCCACATTAGACTCTAAAATGGACCTCCGTTTCATTATTTTAGTATTTTATTATTTTCATTTGGAATTGAGTCAAATTCTGATTTCTGTGAGGGTAACAAAACCGAATGCACTTCAAGAGATTTCCAAAAACAACAGAACAATAGACATGTTCCCCATATAAACTGTCAGGGTAAGGCACACGAGGGAGAAAACAAAAAAGAGACTGGTTTGCCAAATGCCACCCTTTGTACACAACGCGAGCGCCACGAGTGCTCTGAGCCCGACACAATTACCGCTTCAGCATGTGCCTATTGTCAAAAAATTTCACCCGCATAAAAAGAGTTGCATAATGCAGTCTTGACCTTTTGCCGAGGTTTTTGAAATCCCACTGCAGGGACCGATGCGTGCGCCGTGCCCAGGAGTAATGTGGCACAACTCTGTTGGTTTTATACCTCATTTGCAGTGAATTTCCTGATCGCCCCACTTGTGTCCCACTAAACGTTACACAGAGCAAGCGAGCAGCAGCAGCAGGGTTTGTTGTGCTTAAATGTCGTATCCCAGGAAACTCATTTTGCATCCGATGACACAAAATTGTTGGGTGGTGGACTGAAGGTGGAGTGGGGGGTGAAAAGCAAAAGAGACGGAGAGGAAAAGAGAGAGGGATGAAATTGTAGTGGGATGTAAATGCTCAGTGGTATTTTGGTCTTTTGTATGCGGCCCCTCCTGTGCCACAAGAAGACACAAACGGTTGAGTCTCCACTGTTTACCCCACTGTTTTATCTGCTGCCAGCATGTCACTAAATTGTATCCTTATACTTCCACAGTCAGTCTCTCTCTGTCTCTTTTCTCTGTCTTCCCCTCTCTTGCTTTCCCTTCCTCTTTCTGTCCCTCTCACTCTCTCTATGCCCTCTTTCTAGATGACTTCAGTGCCAATTCATTGACAGCTGCTTTGCTGTAACCCGTACTAAACCTGTCTCAGGGACTCCTGGGGGTCTTGGCTGGGGCCCATTGGCCATCAGTGGGGGGAATGTGCAGAGCCCAGGGGCCACGTCCACATTGAAATCAGGCCCATACCATCTGCAGCCTGGTTGCCGGCCATCTTGGTGCCAAGGCCCCGCAAAGGGTACTTTTGCCCCCTTAGCGAAGGGGAATTGTTCAAAACGCCATGGGGCTCGCAGAGTGCCAGATGAAATATATCTCCATAGCCTCTCCCCATTGTTCGCTGGCGATCAGTTCTTTGAACTGCTAAACTACACGGTGTAACAAAAACTCAATGATCCAATGCTTCCATTAAAAGATGATTGGGTACATTTAGGTAATGTTGCTGAAACAAAAAAGTTTGGATTTACGACAGAAAACAAATGAATGCATTTCAAAGTACAGTAGCTTAAACAGAATGATCTGACATTTAATCAGTCCTAATTAGCATGTTCTATTCCTGTAACTGTGGGCTCACCAGGTCATCTCAGTGACAGTGAACACTGGTGATTGATTTGTCTTTCAATTCAGCTGCTTTAACTGCGAGCCTACGCACAGACTTATTACAGTAATCTTTGGAAAAATGGATAATGACAACAGCAAAACCTAACACAATCATTCACACACCTTGCCAGTACGTTTTTAAGTGAATTGCCTCTTACAAGGAGATCTGAAATGTTTTCGGATGCAGGATGGTGGCTCCGATGATGTATGACACTGACCATCTGTGCTCTCTGTGCTCATCTGTGCTGTAAACTGCATGCATGTCAGAGGGGTGTCAACGCAAGACAGAAACAAACGCTCAGACAAAGAGAGCGTATGCAGCTGCACTGATCTGAAGGTGCTATTGATTAGACTCCTCACTTCCAACAGCCCGTTAGAACAGAGAATGGTGTTAGAGCCGCGGTGTGTCAGATCTTTTCTGAATGAAAAGACTAGCGCTGGGTCTTCATGCTGTTCCACCTCGTCGCAGCTGAACCGGGGAAGGTCCAGAGTCAGACAATGTGAAGAAAACATAGCTGAAAAAAGAAAAAGAAAAGAACAAAAATGGATGACTTTGATCTACAGGTGTAGCCTTCAACAGGCTACCCGAGAACCTGCTATATCAATTCTCCAAGTAATACACTGAGGAGTTTGTACACAATATACTCCATATGTGCAATCAACACAAACGACAACGTTTTTGGATAGAACCTATGCCTGACATTTCTCATCCAGTCTGTTTTTCTATAATGTAAACAATCTCAGTCCACTGAATCATCTTCCATTAACATTTCTTTATTAAAGAAGACACAACCAAGTGACTGACAGGAGAGGTGAAGTTCACATAAGAAACATTAGCTTTCTCTGGCTCTGGCTCCTGGCTTGGTTTGTTCTGGCTCAGGGTGGGTAACCAAAATGCCCTGGAGGGAAAAAAAACGAGTGCGAGGGTAAAGATAAATGAGTTAATTGTCGAGTTTGAGTTCATCACAATCACCAAACAGCATGAACTCTTTCAGAAACTACTTCAAGCAAAGATGTGAGAAGAAAAGTTCCAAACTTTACCCTACCCAATCATACACCAAAACAAAATGTCATTCAGCAAAAGTAGATAAACATTTTGCTCCACCTCCACTGAGTCTTCATTTGAGCAGTATGTATTAAGCCATCCAGACATTATTTGTGCAAAACGAGGTGTAAACCTTATCATTATCTTTCCCAAACCGTACACTTTCGGTCCAACCATGATTTAATGACTGGAAAAAGGAATGATTCGTGAAAATTGAGTCACAAAGTTGATTTCACATGTCGGCTGTTGCATATTGTAACCTAAGCAATTATGTGGAGGCTAACACTTCGCCTTACAAAAGAAAGGTTTGACCCTCCTACCACCTGTTGGATGAGCAAAAAGAAATCATCTAACAAGGTTAGGGCTGGGCGGTAGATCGACTTTATAAGGTATACCAATATATTTTCAAACGAGATATAAGATGAGACGATACCATTTATACTAACATAGTTTGATGTTGCGTTACATAACCCGCTTCATACGCCGTGCTAGTGTTTGCTCCTCTCTCACACTCTCCGCACAACCCTTCCCCCACTCTCCCTATACGTCTGCGGAGGACCCTCTAGACCCTATAGTGGCCTGCGACGGCAGTTCTATATTTCTCTGTAATGCCTGCTAATAGCTGGTATGTTTCCATCAAAGTGTGAATGAGTTGTAAACGGTACTGACTACTTCAGACCCTTGTCAATAAAGCGGGGCGGCGGTGGTTCAGGAGGTAGAGGAGTCATTCAGCAATTGGAAGGTTGCTAGTTCGATCCCGACTCCTCCTGACCATGTGTCGAAGTGTCCTTGAGCACGACACTGAACCCCCAACCTCCTCCCTCAGTGTGTGAACGGGTTGATGTGTGAAGGTATTTACCTGTAAAGCACTTTGAGTACAATAGTGCCATATACATGCAGTCCATTTAGACACTAAATATATGTATCTATATAACTGTGTTGATAAATGGTCCTGTTTCTACATAGTACTGGTGTTACCTCTGCCAGTCATCAATATGAGAAAGTTGAGATTCCGTTTGGTGCATATTAGCTAGCCAGTTAACCTTATGATGAGTCCAGCCATGTCTATGAACATTTGTCTACAATTTGTATCTTTTGATACAGTTTACCTCTGCACATTTCCTCGGCGGTGATCTAGAATTTGATTGGTGTCTATAGCGTTTAAACCTGTGATAGTAATCTATTTTAATCAGTTTGTTATTGTTGTTAAAAACAACTGAAGGAGCATTCTCAGAGATGGGCCTTATTTATTTAATATAGGCTATTTAGTTTATATCATTTTAAATGTAGATGTTTTGTACGTGTATAGTTTAATTCTGTTTTGATCACAGTCTGCTTTAATAAAAAGTGCTTGTAACATCTCACACGTGACTTTAGCCCACTTTGTGGAAAATACCAATATGTATCATGTATCCGTATTTAGCCTAAAAATACTGGGATATGATTTTTAGTCTATATCTCCCAGTCCTACACAAGGTGCAGCAATGACTCACTGACATTCTGGCACACGAAAGCAGACAACACACACTCTGCTCTTAAAATATTAATCAGCCAGTGTTCAAAATGAGTCAATTGTCTCTATTCATTGTGTGCAATGCCCATTGAGATCTGGAAAAAAGCTCGACCACTTCATGTTACACTACACCTCATCCCATCTCACTACATCTTGGAATTGAAAAGCTTGGTAAAAAAAAAATACTCCATCTCTCTCTGTATCTCAGTTTACACATGCACGGGTGGACATCTCCTATGGATTTCCATATGGCCGTGCAAACTCAGCTGCCTCTGGGCAAATGGCGATACTTAAGCGTGCCACTAGAGACACTATTACTTAACCCTATTCATTTTCAGTGGGAGAATAAGTGATTAAAAACGGCACTAAAAATAATTAGCTGGTCCATCGAAAAGTGGGATGTAAGCCAAGTACAAGGCATTAGGGTGGACCTGTGAGTTCTAGAATGGTGACGTTATCTTGAGAACTCTAGGTGGAGATAAGGCAACAAGAAAACTAAAGAAGAAGAGTATGTGATTGCTGCAAAATCATGAAATAAGAGACAGAAGAAGAAGAAAAAGAAACAAGAATGGGCAAGAGGGAGGAAAAAGTTGGTGGGGAGAAGGGCTGAGGAAAGGATCTGTTGGGTTATAATGAATAATTCATTAAAGCCTCTCGCCTGAGATTGAATGTTTCGACTTGACTGTAGATCAGAATGCAAGAGGCACATAATATTCCACCCTCTTGGGGTACATTGCTAACTCCCATCCCAAAAATAAAAAATACACAATAATGATGTTCAAATATGTTGGGCGCACCCAAATCACCAAGGTGATGTGTAATATATAAAACAGAATTAAAAGTGTTATGGAAAAATCCCTTACTGTTTTGTGGTAGAAATGTTCAAAGATATCAGTAGTTCATAGCTGACATTTTTGTTCTTTTTGGAAAAGAAATCAGAAGGTCTTCTACTTCACTTTCCAAAGTACACGCTTAGAGGTGTAATTTTAAATTATTTTTACTTTATTTTTTTGTATCACAGAGGTGAAGTCTCTACAGTGAAAAATACTTGCCAAGGCATTTGAACACGAGAGGCCTGGTGTAGCATAACTGAACAATGCCCAGGGGGTGGGGGGCGAAGTGTGTTAAAGAAGGAATGGTGGTCTGATGTGTATGTGTGTGTGTGTGTGTGGGGGCTGGTGGTGTTAGGAGCGTCTGCTCTCACAGAGCCTGTCATACATCACCAGTGGAGGTGTCAGTTTGGGGCTTGGAGAGGGCGCAGCACAGAAGGCCCTGACCAGAGCCACCGGATACAGCTGACCTGTCCACTCCTCCGGACACCTGGCGTACAGCGATTAGCGTCCAGATGCACCTGGCGAGAGGAATGTAAATTCTAATATTGACCACACACCACCCATACCAATGAGAGCAATGACTCACAGGACTACTTTTAAAGAAACAAATAACCAAACAACTTTGAAAAAACCTCTATAAATATATTATTTGGCGAGAATGAAACCGCAGAAAGTAAAATCCGCAGACATATATTTCACCATTAGATATAAGAAGGAAATGTATATTTCACGTACTTCAGAGAAATGTACATAAAGGAAAACATAAAAGATCTAGAACAACAAATTAAAGGAAACAATTCTATGTCTATGACGAGTTCTAATCTATGACGAGTTCTCTGGATTAACTCACTTTAATAGTATCAGTCAAAACCAAAGAAACCCAAATAATGTATGCCATGTTATGAGGTCCCATTTAAGTATATATATATAGCCTGAACCCTTCTTTCATTCCTTCTCCTTAGTGAGGTTATACTTCAGTAGGAAGTACTTCAGCTTGCTCAAAATGGAAAGAAGACTGCATTAATAATCAATATCAGCTTTAAAAAAAATCTTCTCATAACGAGTAGTTGAGGAAAGGCCTTACTGGCCTTGTTTTATAAGAAAATGTCCAATTATTGTGCTTTGATTTCTAAATGATTCATAGTGAACATAATTTTCTAGTCTCTCATTTTTAGCTTGGCTTTGTCCTCAGGCACAAAATGCTAACAAGTGATCACTGTTTTTATTAGCCAAACCATTTCACGAATGAATCTTCCCCCAACAGATTATTTCCTTTTCCTTTTCATCCTTCTTTTATAATCTGCAACATAAAAGTAATAAAGCTAAAACTATTGAAGAAAAACACCAAATAGGCCTAGACTTAGTCTGACAGAGGTTAGCAATAAAGGCTGATATCACTTACCACTGTATCTTCAATGAATGGCAGTAAATGCAAACCAATGCAATTCTATATTTCAGATAATATATGCAGGACATTTTTTTTTATGTTTTAAATTGGCGTTGAGAACACGGAACAAATGGAAGTACGATATGATGTCCTGAAACTTCACCTGCACTCAAACAAAACTTCTCATACACACTCATGGGCATAAATTCATTATTATGTTTCGGTCTTAAATTGGAAGGCTGAGGCACGAAGTAGGTCTCAATTTTACACATTAGTGTCAAAGAGAAAGTTGATTACGAACATGACTCTGTCTCTTTAATGTTTGCTCTGAGCACAGAAGTGACAAATTAAAATCAATTAGGCACATGGCAAAGGGAAACATTGGTGAATATTTTTAAACAGGGAGGTAAATTGGAAAAAATATGCGACCCTTCTCCAGCTTAATGAGAATATTAAAGATTTCACATTATCCATACAGTTTCCCTGGGCGGTTTTAACCACTCATGATAGGAAACAACTGGCCCTTGTAATTAACGCATTGGCAGACATTGCAGATGTACCCTGACTTTGTACCTTGACGCACTGTAAGGACAAAATGCTAAAAGTCATCCCAGACGAGCTTTACTGATGCAGGGGAAACAGTTTGAAGGTGTACTAGAGTGGAATAATTAAGACCATGTAACAAAATGTACACGGTGCATGTGGATGCACAACTGATGCAGAGTATTCGTACTGTAAGCTATTTTCTTTTGGTAATGCATAGCCATTAGGATTTCCTTGCACATGCATTTATCATCTCAATGCACAATCTCTCTCCCTCTCCTTATAATGATGACTGTCATTTAATGTTCATTTAGCAGTTGTATAATCCTAGCAGAAAAGATAGATAATGGTGGAGACCCTGTCAAAAATGCCAGAGTATGTACACACACACACACACACACACACACACACACACACACACACACACACACACACACACACACACACACACACACACACACACACACTCAATTTCAGAATATGTTTGCTCACTTGCTTGCTGTTCTTGCTGCAGTTGTTTCTTTTTTTCTCTCCTCCTAAATAATTTGCCTAAGTGTTTGAAAATTCAATTATGCATGGCTGTATATATGAGAATCTCACCCCCGCATCTCCTTAGCTAACCACCAGCCATGATGAATCCCTCAACACAATCAATTAGGACAAGGGGAAGGCACAGCAAAAAAAAAAAGAAGCTGTAGAAGAGGGACTGTAAAAAAAAAAACAGACTCACCCCATGATGCATTGGGAGATGGTGATGTTAGGGTCCAGTGTTCAGGGGGAAAGCAGTGCTGTTTGGGGCACCTACCACCATACCCTGTGGACTAAGTGATTTATGGACATATTGTGGAGATGAATGGAGAATGATTGTGTTTACTCACAGAAAGTCTGCTGAACACTCACACAAAAGTGCTGCAAAAATGAAATCACAAATAGGTGAAATTGAAGGGGAAACATACCCCTTCAGGCTACACTTTGACAAGAGCACTTCTTTTGTTGCAGGTTGAGATGGATTTACTTCTCAGCCTAAGCTGTTAATCTATTTTCAATTTGCAATTTAAGAGATATTGAGCTTGGTTGTGTTTCACAGCCTGATTTTCGGGAGTGGGGATAGTAATCCATAAAATCATGCCTGACATCTTTTTTTTCATAGATTTTTGGTGTGATAAAGCATACAGGTGTGAATTTACCTTTTTATGATTACAGGAACATGCATTATAGAATTATGGTAATGTGACAAATTAATTATTCATGTGGTCATGGCTCTTTGAAAGAGATTGTAATGTGTTATAAATGATTTATTACATACATTTCCTATGCATCACCAGGCACCATTCAAAATACATTACATGACCAGCTGCATAAATTTGCAATCCCCTTTGATAAAGAATTCACTTGTTTGGTGGTATATGCTCAGACACTGGTTAGGGATGGGTACCAAAGACATTCAATAGTTTAGAGATTGCTTCCTAAAATAGAAAAGTTAAAATGGTCATTAAAGTGGAACTTCATTGAAGCAGGTCTTACCATAAATAACTGAGGGAAAATAATTGGTTAGGGAATAACGATGGCTCATGAATCTGTTTCATGCATTTTCTGTGAATTTATTGGATGTCATTTCAGACATTTATAATGACATATTCATTTATTTGATGATAAGAATTGTACTGGCATCTCTATATGAAGAATTTCTACCGGAACAGCAACAGATGACATTTCAGTGTCTGGATGTCAAAAGATACGATCAAATCCAAAGCACCACCAAATTAAAATTAAACTTGCTGTGCGAGTATGTTAGAAAGAATTTTAAAGGGAAAGGTGGTAACTGAAATCCAATTTAAAGCTTTGCGAAAGATTTCACACATTCCACCACCTGAAATGTCACAAACTACATTGTGATAGTTGAAACATCATGACCTCAAAGACATTTATGGTCTCTGTGTTTAATTTGAAACTGCATTGTGGCTAACAGTGACATTTAAGATCTGGTCTGAATTTATCAAAGTTGTAAGACCAGCTATTTGAACATAACCACAGTAGATTATCCTATAAGCTATTTGGTGGAATGGTGTGGAGGTCAAACTTTCCTTTAGTGTTTCATAGTCTGGCTATGCCCTTACAGAGGCATCTCTGACTAAAGTTCAAGACCACCCTTGAGAAAACGTACTTTTTTTTCTTCTGAACACAGTGATTGCATCAGAAATGAAACTGATCGCATGAGATTGTGTCATCCTTACGTCGGCCTATGGTAGTCACTTTTCACTTGACCGTCACGCAGTAAACACTTGATTACGCCTCATCCGCGGCGTTTTACTTTCTAAAAACGCATGAAAATGGATTAAAAAGCATCACTCACGGACACCCATAATCCTTTTTATCCAAATATGTCCCTGAATTCGCATTTCATGACTGCATTGTGAACAGTAGTCTTACTACATGTTAACTTCTCACTAATCGTTCATTTAGAATGTCCTTCCTAGTGCAGAACCAAAATTTGTGGTTTTTAGAAAAACAGCTAAATGCGGTGCAAAGAAGTGTCTACTGTGTGATAGGCGATTGATAAGTGACCACAACAGGCCGACGTAAGGATGGCACAATCTCATGCAATCAGATTCATTTATGATGAAGTTAATGTTCTCAAGGGTGGTCTTAAACTTTTGTCCATGACTGAAGACGGACCCATAGTTTACACCCAAGCAACGACGGAGAAGTGAAGCTATGCACTGAAAAAAAAAGTGTGCATTTGGGGGGGAGGGGGTGGGGGGTTATTACAGGCTGGCGATGCTTCCTCAGGTGTCAATTGAACGGCAATGACAATGGGGGTGGCAGGTATATAAAACAGGTTTTCTTGACTGTGAATAATTTCCAGCGCGGCTCAGGCCACCTTGCCTCTCCATTAATCTGGTTCATTATAGGCTCCTCTAATCAGCGGCTTTGGGAAGAGCCGTTGCATGAAAAATCGCCTTCCTCCCCGGAGGACGAAGTGTGTTTGACGACCATTTTGCCGGAAATAAAAGCCTTGACTAATGCCTGTAAACTACAACCCGGCATTAATCAGCATGAAGTGTGTCTTTCTTCTCTTGCTCAGGCTGTCCCCTTTCCTTTTTTAATGGACTGTTCTGCAGTGGCTGGCTGAGTGGCACAGCACAGGCCTCCATTGCTTTATAACAATATGAGCTCACAGAGCCAGAGATGGATATGCGACGCCCGCAGGAGAGTTGAAATTGAACTTTTTTATTTGTGTTTCCACAGACGGGGAAGACACTGGTAAGTGACATTCCATATGGCTGATGGGCACTCGTCTGCAGCCCGTGATAAAAGGGAATCGGGGAGAGGAAAGCACAACATGCCATGTTGTTCCGACATCTTCCATTCAGCTTTAAATCAGCCTACACAGTTAATAAAACACAGATGCACACACACACACACACACGCACACATGCACAGACAATCACACACACATGCAGGCACACATACACACAGATACACAACCACACACATGTGGGCACACACACACACAGAAGCACATATGCTCACACACAGAGTTTAATACCATCAAATGCCAGAGGTGTTAAAGGCCACTTTGCTTGTTAAGGACCATAGTATATTCAGTAATAACAGGAGAGGGTTGTACATTCTCTACTGCTCCAATAACTGCTCTAAATTACAATGTGCTTACTAAATGAAAATATTTTAAGCCTGTTCTAATTGTGAAGAAGGTCATTGCAATGTATACTATACACCCACAGTATACAGTACACGACTGAAGTTGAACAGTTGGGTGTTTGCTCTTGTATAAAGTTAAAAACGAACTATTTAGATTTAGTATATTAAAAATACAGGCCCCAAAGTAGGAATTCAATGCAACAAATATCAGTAAACCTTTATTTTTGACGACAGACTCAATACTCCTCGGCATTGAGGATACCAGTGTTTCTGGAGAAATGTCCTGCCATTCTTCGGAGACAATTTTTTTTCAGCTGCTCTTTGCTGGAGAGGTTGTGTTGCTCTACCTTTCTATTTTTTGGCCAGGTCATAGTTTTCGCTTGCATGATTTTGGCAGCTTACTTATATATATAATATTCCTCTCTGCCAAGCTTCTGGAGACTGGGTATCATCTTGTCAGCCAGTATGACATTTCCACTCCAAATGTCATCTCCCCAACACCTTTTGCACTCATGCAGCCCCATATCATCACACTCCCACCTACGTGCTTCACTGTCAGGACTATGTGTTCACTGTTGTAGTCCTGGCCAGGTTAATGCCAAACTTGCTGGACCCCATCTGAGCCGAGCAAATGTATCTTGGTCTCATCTGACCAAAGAATGCGCTTCCAATATTCATCAGGTTTCTTTTCATGTTCTTTAGCAAAGTTTAATCAGGCAGTTTTGCGCGGAAGAGCGAGCAAGGTTTTTCTTTATTCTTGAACGCCATCCATTGAGGTTGATGTTATGCAATGTCCTTCGCACCGTCTGAGCTGTCACAGAAACTCTGATTTCCATTGATAACCCCTGAGCCGAGTCTGAAGCCCGTGTTCGTCTGTTTTTGAGAGCTAGATTGTGCGAGTATGGCGAGTGGCTCGTTCTGTTCCTCTTGATTACTGCTGCAACTGCAAACTGATTTTAAGTTGGTCACCAATCTTCCCGTATCATTTTCCCATCGCACAATCAGATTTTTCAATTCCTCTGGCAATTCTTTTCCATGTGGACTCGTGTGGCAGACGTGCAGATAAACACAGCCCATAGGTACAAATCTGAGAAAGTTCTGGTGTTCACAGGTCATTTTATAACCATATCCAAGCAACTAGGCTAATTGGAAAACACAGCTGTACTCAAACTTGTGTATCAGTTAATATAGTCTTTCTAAAGTATTTGTTTTTGATTGCTCAGAAGAGGAAATACTCTACTTGTCAACTTAGGAATGATGCAATTATTGAGAAGTGATACAATATGAATCATTTGACATTTAACTGATATTGCTTAGGGGTGTACTCACTTCTGTTGTATACTGTATGCAAGTCGATTAATGGGGGGTTTGCTATCAAGAAGCATTTAAAGCTTTCAGTCTTTCTAGATTTGGGCTGATAGGTTGAGTGTATAGTAATCACACGGCCCAAGGCGTTGTTCAGTGGGGTGGCAATGAAGATGCATAGGAGTGAGAAGTGCTAACTTAAGCCATTCACTTGGGCACAAATTAAGAACCAAAAATAAAATATATATATGTATTATATATATATTATATTATGTGTGTCAAATCTACTATGAATACCATAAATAAAGATTCAGTGTCTTCACATGCAAACACAGACATGCTAATAAAATCATAGCCTTCATTCGCATGAAAAAAAAACAGGATGAATTTGTGGAAAATGAAATAAAGTTACAAAAGCAAGAGGGGAAATGGTGGATGCTACCCAAGCTAAGACACATTGTGCATCATCACCAAATAACAGCAGAATGTAGGTGATCGAAGACATCATGGTTCCAAATGCTGTTGGCCAACTGACAACTGGCCAACTGATTGTGGACAATATGGAGGGATAGTAGGGGTGACACTGTGAGAACATCACAGTAATGTGGTAAGGCTGAAGATAGCAGACTGTGAGAACTGAATTATTTTTAATGATAAGGAAGCAAGAAATAAAAACTGTATATATATACACACACACACACACACACACATTTTTTATTTCTTATATAAATATAATTTTTTTCTTGCTTCCTTATAATTATAAATGAAAATATAAATAAACTATGGACAACCAAAAGACAAAAAAGAACTATGGATACTTTGAGGCAAATGTGTCTTTCTTAGGCCCTGTAATCATGAAAGGAAAGTTATCACAGAATCTGTTCAACCAGGAGAGCTATTTGCACAAAATCATCTACGTATCTATCAATCATTTTGGTGCATGCTCAGAACAGTGAATGATAATTACAGGAAGTAGTTATTGTGATAGAGGTGAGAAGGGTCCTGAAGAACTGGAAGGCTGTTCGCCATTTGTTATTTCTCTGTGTCTTTCTTTGGCTCTGTAATCATGAAGGGAAAGTTTTCACAGAATCTGTTCAGCCAGGAGAGCTATTTGCAAAAATGTATCTACTTGCCTATCAATCATTTTGGTGCATGCTCAGTACAGCGAATGATAAGGAGGTGAGAAGGGTCCTGAAGATCTAAAGGAGGGCTGTTTGCTTTTAACTTCCATTTCTTCCATTACTGAACTACAATTGGGTATTCCACCAAGTATCTTTTCAAAAGCATTGAAGAGAAAATTGCTTAAGGGGCCCCAGTCAGTCACTGCCTACAGTGAGAAATGTGGTGTGGCATTAAAACTGCCCTGCTGTTGTGGATTGGAAAGTGGAATCTAACTGGAGATTGACATTGCTACCAGTGATGTTGATAAAATATACACCATTCAACCAAAAAAAAAAAAATCCCTACTTCAAGAAACAACCAAATCATACAACCGTCCTTATCCAGTGGTTTGATTGCACTATCAATCTGTAGATGTTCTCTGATGAGATGCTCACAGCTCTGTATATGTAACACATGAACTACAACATAAGCTACAACACAGCTGACGTTTAACATGAAAATGGGTCACACATGTTGAATTCATGTTGTAAACATATGTGCATTACCATATATAAAGCCAGGCAACCGTGTATCATATAATGTGTCAGACTGTGGGAGGGTATTTTCTATGCAGTGTTTTGACAGCATTGTCTCAGACAAACAACCCCTTTCATGCCCCATGATGCATCATGTTTTGAAGTACAGAAACGTTGTGACATATGGCTCACTTCACATGCTGTATGGGCTCAACACTTTACCACACAACCACTTGACCTTCCCTTTTGTGTGTGCATGTGTGTGAGTGTGTGTGTTTGTGTGTGACTGCACCCATGTGGTTTTGTGCGGTGCGCACATGTGTGTAATGTGCCTCCTCATATGTGGGGTATGTGTCCTCGCCTACAGTTAGTCTGCTTACCCCAGTTTTTCCAACTGTCAGATTTTTCTCCCAGCGTTTTCCCACTTTGGCCGCGTACTCTGCCCTTGTCCCAGGCCTCGTCAGCGTTCTGCCGGATCAGGCTTTGGCAGTCCTGGCTATGGCAGGAGCCAATAGAGATCACTCAAACAGCCAGAAGGCAAGTGGCAGCCCAGAGGCACTCATTTCAAAGTCAGCCTAGCCACTGACTCCTGAAGTCAATGGGGGAGTAAGGAAGCAAGGGACCCTGGCATTCTCATTGTCATTTTTAGCTCATACACCATTACTGAGGCCTTGTGTTTTGAACTCGATGTTCCTCTACACATCATCTTCTACTTCTATATGTAATTGTTTTTTTACAAACTATGAAACATTCATGACACTATCAGTGTGTAGTGTTCTAATGTATGAGAAATGACGGAGTAGGCAGAGCTAGACCAACAGGTACTTTACTCAAGGCAGAACTAACATGGCATCTCCAGGAAGTGTAACTTCTTCATGTGTATACAAACTGTATAGGTACTTCCTGTGCAGCATTAAAAGTACAGGACAAAACATTTTCCCCTTTGTAGAAAAGGAGTAACTACCCTACTGAAATATGTACATGTATAATAGAAACACATAGGTATGCAGAACAACTTACCCTTTTGACTAACATTACTGTGCAATTAAAATAACTCCAGTGCAATTAATACAGTAACAGTGTATCAGAAATAGTGCATATAGTAATTTCAACAATCAATGGTCACTGGTTCAAAGTGCAAGTGAAACAATTGTATGCATCACAAAAATCACAGTATAGTACCACAGTCTTAAGTAACAAAGTCTTGCAGCCAGGTAGGCTGGCGAGTCTCTCGCATGGGCCTAGGCTCAGGTGATTTGTCAGGTGGTTTAGTGTCCTCGTGTGTAGGTGTGTGTGTAGTGGTGGGAAAGCCAGTAAGGTGGGAGGCATTCCAGGTATTTCCATTACTCAGTCTGTATGTACCCTCACCAAGCTTCTTGCTTATTGTCAGAGGATCACTGAACTTCCTGTGTCCTTTAGGAACATGTAGTGGGTTTCTCACCCGCACTCTGTCCCCTTTTTGAAAGGCAGGAGGACGAGCACCACGTCTGGCATCCGTGTATGTCTTCATTTTGTGCTGACGTTGGCTGACCCTGTGACGTATGTCCATGTCAGTCAATGTAGGAGCAAGAGGTGTTGAAGCAGGAGGCAGCAGTGTCAGCTTTGTGCGCATTGGCCGTCCATGGAGAAGCTGGAAAGGTGAAGTCCCAGTGGTGGCGTGCGGTGTGGCACGGTAGACGTGCAGAAAGTCAGTCACAGCTGGTTTTCACGGCTGCTGTTGTTGAATGGCCAACTGTACAGTCTGTTTGAGCACTCTGTTAAATCTCTCAATTTGTCCGTTGGCAGCAGGATAGTAGAGAGATGAACGGTGATGGCGTATTTGTCTTTCTTGTAGGAAAGCAGCAAAAGCAGCAGAGGTGAACTGAACACCATTATCTGTAACAATGCTCAGAGGATTGCCATGGCGGCTGAACACAGTTGACAGGAAGGTGATCACAGCTTCAGTGGTAATAGTGCGAGTGAAGGCAACCTCTGGCCATTTGCTATAGTAGTCGGTCAGTGTAATTGCGTACCTGCATTCTGGAGGAGCAATGTCGAATGGGCCCACTATGTCCACAGCGACCTTCTGCCATGGACCATCTGGCAGAGGAACCGGTTGCAGTGGAAATGGGCGCGGCTTAGCTGTTTTGTCATTCAACTGGCACAGCTGGCAGGAGCGAATGGCACTGAGCACCTCAGCATCCATCTTTGGCCACCAGTAGAGTTCACGTAGTCGTTGTTTTGTCCGTACCACCCCTTGATGAGACTCGTGTGCGATGGCAATCAGGTCAGGACGTAAGGCTATGGGCACAATCAGTCGAGAGCCACGAAAAATGAAAGGTTCTTTGACTGAGAGTTCTAAGCGCAGCTTGTAGTATAGCAAAAGGTCAGGGTCGAGGCCTTTGGGTGAAGGAGGCCATCCACGCGTGATCTGTGCGCAGAGTTTTGTGAGCTCAGGGCATGTAGCACAAGCAGAGTCAAGGTCAGTGGCAGACAGAGTGTGACTGGCAGTAGTCAGGAGAGCAACGTATTCAGGATCAGAGTCGTCACCGTTAGCAGGAGCAATGGAGCCATCAGGTGAAGGAGCAGCAGGTAAAGGTAAGCGAGACATACAGTCGGCTGGAGCATTTTCAACGCCTGGGCGGTAAATTATGTCGTAGTTGAAGGACATGAGACGAGCAGACCATCTTGACACACGTAGACCAGCACGCCCGACACCCTTGGTGGTCAGCAGCGTCGTCAGCGCCTGGTGGTCTGTCCGTAGGGTAAAGCGGCGTCCCCAGATGTATGTACGCCACCGCTCGACAGCCCAAACGCATGCTAAGGCTTCCTTTTCCACTGTGGCATATTTACGTTCAGCAGCAGAGAGAGTTCGAGACGCAAACGCCACAGTCCTTTCAATGCTGTCTGAGCCCACTTGTGACAGTACGCCACCTAGGCCATAGTCTGATGCGTCTGTAGACACTATGGTGCGCAATGTGGGATCAAACAAAGCCAAGGCCTGGCTATCTAGCAGCATGTTTTTAACATTCTCGAAACTAGTCTGTGCCTCATCAGTCCACTGAAAAGCACTGTGAGTTGATCTCAGGCATGCTCTCATTGGTTCCACCACAGTAGCGTGGTTGGACAGGAACTTGGAGTACCATGAGAGCAGTCCAAGGAAGGAGTGCAGAGTTGAGGCATCAGTAGGTGCAGGGGCATTGGCAATGGCCTGTATACGTTCAGGATCAGGCTGCAGTCCATCAGCTGAAACGATATGTCCCAGGAAAGGCAAGCTGGGCTGACGGAAACGACACTTCTCATCGTTGAGTTGTAGGCCAGCAGATTTCAGGCGATGTAGAACGGTGTCCAGAGCTTTGTCGTGGGCAGGCATGTCATGGGCATGTACAATTATGTCGTCCAGGTAGTTGTCTACCCCTGGCAGGCCAGAGAGGACGATGCTCATCATTTTCTGGAACGCAGAAGGTGCAGAAGCAAGTCCATATGGCACACGACGAAAGCGAAACAAGCCATCATGTGTGATGAATGCTGTGAGATCACGGCTGTTTTCATGCAAAGGCATTTGGTAGTAAGCACTAGTCAGGTCAATTGTAGAGAAGATGGTGGCACCTTTTAGGTTGGACAGCAGTTCATCCATATGGGGCAATGGAAAGGCATCCACAATGACTGCTTTATTGGGTTCGCGCAGGTCAACACACATGCAAATTTTTCCTGACTTTTTCTGAATGACAACAATTGGTGACACCCATGCTGAAGCATCAATGCGCTCAATTATGCCCGCTGCTTGCAGGTGATTCAGTTCCTCTGTCACGGCACTTCGAACAGACAATGGCAGGCGGCGTAGCTTTTGGCGCACTGGTGTAACAGTGTCATCAATTTTCACTAAGTGAACAAAGTTCTTTGCACAGCCAAAAGTAGGTGTAGGTGAAGCAGCGCATTCCAGCACCGGAGCAGGAGAAGTAGAGGCGTCAGGAGGCAGGACCCTGTTGTGCGCTATGCAAAGCTGTAGTGCTGTCATGAGGTCTCTCCCCAGCAGTGGAGTCCCATTATTTACAATGTAGAATGTGCATGGAGCTGTGCGGCCATGTAGTGACACATTCGCGGACAAACAGCCAAGAACAGGGATGTGCGTTTTAGAATAAGACACAAGCCTGACCTTGGACTGAGTCAGCTGAACGTGGTTGAAATGGCGCACGTAGAGGCTTTGTGGCAGGATGGATACAGAAGACCCAGTGTCGACGACTAAGTCCACTGTACAGGGTTGTGAGTGATGGGCAGTAATTTCCACTGTGCATGTAATTTTTGTAGTACCACTGGCAGCATGGTCTGTGTATAACGCTAAGACTTCAGGGAGTTCGACTTCACGCACATCAGTATGGGGCTGTGTAGAACGACAGACTTTAGGAAAATGTCCAGTCTTTTTGCATTGCCTGCATGTTGCTGTTACAGCTGGGCAGTTAGCTGCATTGGCTAAGTGAGCATCTGATCCACATCGATAGCAAGTTATCTTTCTAATTTGATTGACAGGAGCATTGGCGCCAGTAAAATTCGTCCTTACCCCTCTCCCCCTTCTGTTTGAAGTGTGCTGCACCGCTTGTACTGGAGCCACGTGCGTATCAGTAATTGCCTTGGCTTGGTGTGCAGCAGACTCGATTTGAGTAGCCAAAGTTAATGCTCTTTCTAAAGACAGTTCAGGCTCTAGTAACAGTCTTTCACGTATTCTTGAATTGCACACGTTTTCTATCAATTGGTCACGTATCATTTCGTTTTCACTATCACCAAAATCACAAGTTGACACAAGGTCACGTAGAGCAGCAACATACTGTAAAATTGACTCGTGGGAAGCTTGAGAACGTTTACGAAAAGCATGACGCTCCGCCACTGTATTAGTCTTCGGATTAAAGTGTGCTTTCAATGCATTAACGGCTGTATCATAAGTGGCACCTGTGTTAGGAATATTGTAGAATATTCTTTGTCCCTCCGTACCGAGGCAGTGTAGGAGAACAGCTCTTCTTCTGGCAACTGGCCGAGCATCTCCAGTCGCGTTGATAACTACCAGGTAGTTTTGAAAGATTTGAATCCAAGTTTTAAACGGCACAGCAGGCTCACCAGGGCACGGGAGGAAAAAACTTGGGAAAGGCACATTTGCAGCCGTCATTTTCTTCGAAGTAAATTAATCTCGTCGCCAATTTTGTAGTGTTCTAATGTATGAGAAATGACGGAGTAGGCAGAGCTAGACCAACATGTACTTTACTCAAGGCAGAACTAACATGGCATCTCCAGGAAGTGTAACTTCTTCATGTGTATACAAACTGTATAGGTACTTCCTGTGCAGCATTAAAAGTACAGGACACAACACAGTGCAAAATGTACTTCTCATTTTTATTGTATTATGGATAATAGAATGAGGACCTTATGGGGATGCAAGAGGGTTAGAGTAGGGCAGGATGAAAAAAAAAAGATCTCTGGAAGGTGACATCTTGCTTTCATACTACATTTTGGCATGGATGGTTGAATAGCTAACTTGCAGACTATGAGTTTTATATCCCTTTCTTCTTTGTTGGCACACAGTGTTAAATAAACATTATTTGCCTCCAAACATTAACACGTCCTCAAGTGTCCCAAATTCTCTGTCTAACTTTTGTCAAATGGTGGTTAAATTTAGGTCATATTTTAGTAGCCTACCTTGGCATGTCTACATCAAATGGCCTTTTCCTTTTACTACAATTGGTATGGATTTGGATAGATTATGGCTATGCTACGTTTGATTATAATTAATAATAGAACACATATTATAATATTTGGTAAAACATCTTTCTACCCCCAATAACAACAACAAAGTGCTAATTAACTATCTGCCCTGAGAGGAAAATGCAGTCTGCACTGCTTGGTGTAACCAGTCCAAGAATATTTCCACTATGGCTGCTCCTTATCAGCCAATCAGGATGCTTCCCTCTCTACCTGTCAGTAAGACAGACAAAACCATAGGAGATAAAGGGTGATACAGAGGTCAAGTGGAGGTCAGCAGGTACTTGTTTTAAATAACAGGCTGGCAATTGTCAGTTTTTCATCAAATGTAATGGTAAGAAAGGCTACGACAGCCTGCTGTTTTGGATATTTTTTTAGTAAAAACTCTACAAATTCTCTACATTCTTAGCTTCAAAGGTATATATACAGGCCTGACAATCATTTTGTATGCAGATTATAGCACACAATAACCAGTGTTGGACAAGATACTTTTACACATTACCTCTCTCCAGTTAAAAGCAATACAGGACGTTACAGTATTACTTCCACACGTATTTTGTACTAGTTTTCAAAATGTCCACTAAAAAGCGTCTAGCTTCAGATATGAAATGGAGGAGGGTTTGCTAAATGGAACAAAGAAGATTGCTATAATGCATGACAGGCTATTGGAATGGATTTCACCTCTGTGTATGTATTTGCATACAGTGTTCTTCCACTCCCATGGATGGATGAAATACAAACCAGTGCGAAACTTGGCTGTTTGTTCTGAAATAATTTCCTGCTCCAGTCCTTTATAATCAAATATAGGGCATGTTAGAAAAGGAGAGGTAGGCCCAGCCATAATACCATCAAACCCAGAAGAGAAAAAAATGCTGTAATATAGAGTGAGAAGACTGCAAGTGGACTGAATACTTTGGCATCAGAAAATAATTTGCATTGTTTTGTGGTTCAGGTTCATGAATTTGTGTTAAAAGGACACTTGAATTCGGATGAGAGTTCAAAGTGATTTTTTAGTTGTGTTAGTTACAAGATTAGAACGCATAGAACACCATGATATATGAACCTTATCTAACGGTGTGTTCCCCAGCACACTCCCTCTGTCACTATACCCTGTAGAGCTCTTAACACCACTGTCATTCATCCCGGCTATCGCCCTCCCTCTTCAGCTCTCCTGTGGCCCCCTGTTTGTTGGGGGAAGACCCTGATTTGTCCCAGTAATCAAAAGAGGCCAGATCTCACCACTTTGATCTCCATCATGGCTGCCCACTCCTGGCTGCCTGTTGCCAGTGATCTATAATTCATCTACCATGCTACCTTCAAGGATGCTCCCTTGTGTATATATATATTAATCATCCATTACATATCTACGCCTATATCTAAACTATATCTGTCTCTCTATCTTCATGTTGATCTGTCTGTGTGTAACTTTAGATAGATAGATAGATAGATAGATAGATAGATAGATAGATAGATAGATAGATAGATAGATAGACACACTGTGCCTGCTACCTTTACTCTGGATATCAAGAGAGTTATCACTGTGTCCATTCTGTCATTTCATGGAGAGGATTTCTGGTCAGTAAGTGCCGCAGCCATGACCGAAGCACACATCATCAGTTATTTCCCTTGACAGAGGCACCATACAGGGATGGACCTTGATGCTGGCTGGGAAGAGGCTTGAGAGTCAGCACAATGCCAGTGCAAAATCTGTTTCCTGCCTGGTACCTCAAACTAGGGCAGACAGTCTGTTTCTGAGCCAGGCATCCAAATGAATTCCGTTTGCACAGTAAAGTATCATCTATTTTCATTAGCAGTCAAATATGAAGTTCTAGGCAGACAGCTTGCCATACAAAGAAATTACTTTTCATCCATATCATTTTCTTCTATATATGTTTGGTTAAATTGTGTTCCTGGACTTTGTCTGATTGAATCCACCATGTAAAACTGATATAACATTAACATCATAACATACAACACAGCACTTGACATGTGACGTACGAACAGAAAATGAACAAACAGACAAACTTAAAAACAAACAAACAGATAAACACAGATGCTATCATCGATGCCTCTGAATACTGTGCTCAGGCATGCCTCTACATCAGGAGCAAGTGCGTAGGGAGCAACTCCTTGATGGAGCTCCTTCTTTTGATGTTTTATGCGTGAGTATATGTCAGCCATTGGCAGGTCTAGTTGGGCACATGTCTGACTGCATGCCCTACGTTACATAAAAGAGCTTGGAGTTTCTCAGCATCATGCATACCCCCCCCCCCCCCCCCCCCACCCCCACCCCACCCCCCTCTGCTTTCATCATGCTGGAGTAAACTTAGCAATGATGTATATCTTCACTGCTTATTTCAAGATCATTACTGCATGTTTTATAATGGTGCACAAAGCTGTGTTTTATAATGCTTTTTGGCATCACTTGTTTTAATTGAGTAATTGTGTGATGTAAGTGTTATTTTTGACATTTATTTTGATGGTGTATCAATGACAATCAAAAATGTTCCGGATTTTTTGTCGATGTATGAAGCCTGAATTCTTCAAAATCTTAGAGTGCATTTGAGAGTGGTTCAAGATGAGAGACAAGTCATCTTTGGCAAGTGAGCCGAGATCTCAGTGTTAAAAGCATGTGTCCTTCATACCCTGGTTTGGATAGCAGGGAAGCCTGTGATAACACCAGATGGTGTTTAAAAATCACATCATCTATGTTTCAAGAGTACACTCTGCCAGAACACTTTACTGGAGATTTATAGGAAGAAACAGGTTTGCAGACTCCACTTAATCAGTCTCTCTCTCTCTCGCTCTCTCTCTGAATGTGTATGTTTCTCTATCTTTTTCCCTTGCTCTCTCACAAACCAAATTTTGGCCTAGATAATGGAAGCACTTATGTAATGGGTTTCTGCAATATAAATAATTAACATTCCCCTTACCAACTTAACACCAGCTTATTATTTCCAGGTTGAATTCCAAATTGTATACGTTTTAGGAATATTTTGCATAAAGTGTTCTTTTTGCTCTTGACACTTTACATTTACCTGTTACTAGCATTTATATGGCTTTCCAACAGCACCCCATCTGTACAAAACCCTTATTAAACACTAAGGAAAGTATATTTTTTCTAGTTTGGATCAGAAATGTAATATTTTATTCATATCGGCATTTAAAAATTCATACTGCATTCATTTTTTAACATTATTTTGTATTAACACATTTACAAAAGATTTAGTAATAACTAAGTAGTAATAACTAAGTAAGCTAAAGACTTGCCACTGCCCATATACGAGGTGTGGCTATTTAATAAGGAGACTAATGTTATAATTCAATTGTAATGACAACAACTCATTATACTGGCAAAACTTGTATATATCCGTAATAACAGTTTCATTATTTAATAGCCACACCTTGTACTATTGGATAGAATGGGTAGAACTACAGTGAGGTTAAACGATAGAATCTGAGCATGTTTTATACAAATGCACTTACATTTTTAAACACTTTTGACATTTTAATCTGGAGCAATTCACCATATGGTAAGGGCCTTCTCTTTTTCAGCCTGTGTAGCATCTGAAACTGAACTCTGAACCCACTGTCTCAGAAGTATGCCATATAAACCTACAACCATTTATGTCAACATGTTTAATGTATATTCATAGGAGCACATATGCTCTTTTACTGTCACAAACACTGATTTTATTCAGGGCATGCTAAATGACTGAATCATTTATCGTGTCGTATGGTGCTGGACTAATGTTCTCTGATGAGGTTGACTTTCCTTCTTGTGCATAACAGTCCTCCCCTGTGCCAATGAGGGGGGGGAAAGGCACCATGAAAACAGTACAAAGAGAGTTGAAAAGGTTTAATGTTATTTTATTCATGTATTTATTGGTGAAAATCTGAACATCATCTCTCTTCACACTGTCTTTTTTTTTTTACTTTTGTACTTTTTTACCTCTTTACAACAGCAGTGATTCTAAAGTGACTGCAGCATGCTAGAATTCTTTAGTTCATATAACAGTACCGTAGAATACCTCAGGAAATAGTAGATTTTGAGTAAAGACAAATTGTTGGAGATTAGGGAATGATTTAATTCAGTTTGTTGTCAGTTCAGTTTAGGACAATAAACAGGTGACTTTTCCCTGTGGTTTCACTCAAGGGTTAGCATTTGGATTGAGCTTATTGTCCTTGGTTTGGACATGAACATCACTAGCAAAACAAGAGAGAAAACCTTGAACAAACATTAAACCAATGCTGAGCTACTTGATGCAAAGTAATCAAGCAGAGATGTGCTAGAAAGCCAAAGTACATACATATATACACATTTCATTGAACTTGTAGCGTATTCAGCAGGTTAGCATTATGATCAGTTTGTTTTATATTGGTGTATTGCTTGTGTTTGTGAATTTTTGTTCAAATATCCGAATGTTAGCCTTTGAGGACATAGCTCGCTAGCTTTGCATGCTAAAATTAGCTTCATAATGCTCAGGACAAACATTTTATAACATTATAGTGGAGGGGTTCATTTTCTGTTTTGTTTTTTTGTAGAATGAGTTTGGGATTGCAGCCAGTTAGGAGTACTAGCTCGAAGTCAGAGAACTACATAGAGAATTTCACTGAGTGAAACCGAAAGCTGAATACATGTTTTGAGTCACACCATATTGCTAAAATCTGTACGACCAGTTTATAAAAGTCTCTCTGAAATCACACATAAGGTGGAAATCAGGTGGAAAATTAGCATAACTTTACTCAGCAATTTAAACAGTCATTGTGCCTTAATAATGAGTTCAGTGTATTTTTAATCACAGCCTATTAATTATTGTATACATAATTAATACCACACACATCCCCAGAATTGTGTGATTAAAGTGGATTAATTAATAAATTAATTGATTTTTGATTAATTTAATATGGCAGTAAAACCTTAATTCATTAAAAGACAACACCCATAGAGAATCGCCACTGGCAGCTTCTGCCCTATGACAAAGACAGGGCATAATATGAGTCAATTATTTCCAGTGCGTCGGTTGTGGAAGCGTTTTGCAAAGGTTGTGGGTAGATGAACTTTCATTACTGAGCTTTAAACTGAAGAAAGGATCAAAATCTAGCAAAACACTTAAAGATTTAAACAGTCATAGTGTATGTCTTTGTTTATCCCCAAATAACGTATTAAACACTTTCTTCTTTAAAGACACAAAGGGCCTAAATTCACAAAATGAATTCATCAATGTTAAAAGTCATTCAGACGATATTTAATTACCAAGACAGAAACACTGAAAACAGCAAGGGAACTGCATACAATCAAATCCTACAATGCCCTTTGTCTTATCTAGCCTCATTAGTGCAGTCCGAAATTGGTGGCGGGGAATTGTTGGACAATGCTTTTGCGGAGGGCTTATTAAATACAACATATACATTTCAGCTTAGACTAGCAATCTGAGCTCCTTCAGTCAAGTGTGTCCTGGGATAACTCCCACTGCCTCCTCTGCTGCTCCCAGCAGTTTCCTCAGCTTCAATTAATATCTGAAAATTAGGCTACGGGAGGCAAGAGCAGGAGGATTTGTGCTCGAGCACCTTTGCCCTTGCCCTAACACAGACCTACGAGCCGGGCTGAGCAATCGAAACATCTTAGGCTGTCCAATCAATCCAGATGAAAGAGACGTGTATGATATTATCACCGCTGCTCTCTCTCTCTCTCTCTCTCTCTCTCTCTCTCTCTCTCTCTCTCTCCCTCTCTCTCTCTAATTTAGGACCCCCCCTGGGTCGTTTGAAAGTCTGCTCTATATTGTGGTTAAGCTGCTTACTGTGGAGGCCTGAGAGGCAGCCGTGGAGAAAGCAGGCACGGATCTGACACTATCTCCAGCATCAAACCCCTCCGTAATGGGATAATCACAGCTCTCTTTGAAGATTGAATTGCCCTTGAATAAGAGCACTCGTCCTGCAGTCCTCGCAAGTGGCCATTTTAAGTAAGCTACTGTACCGAAAAAAAAAAAAGAAGAAAAAAAAAAAAACTCAGCCAACGACTGAATGAGTGATGGCTTGTTTTGATTCACATCATTTTCTTTCCTGAAATATGGATTCTGACATTCCCCCAGGTGGAAGTGAGGATGAGGCGAGCTGGGATCTGGGAGCGGAGCGGGAGAAGAGTCATTATGCACATTCTCTGACGTGCTGGATTTCCATCACCTTGCTTGACCTCCACCAGGGAGAATCTTGAATCCCAGCGAAGAGCTAAACTCTAATTAGTCCGAGCAGCAGGAGCCGTGCAAGTGGGAGTGTGCCGCTTTTGAGACGGAGGGCAAACCAAACCTGTTTGCCACAGCCGGCGAAAACGTTACAGGGTCTGAACTACTGCCCATCCTCACAAAGACGTTCCCGTCCAAAATATACATGATGTGCGAAGGTGGCTCACTTTTTTTGTGTGATTAACCTTACCCCCTCGCGCCCAAAAAAATCCCCATGATCCTGAACAGTAATACCCTCAAGATGAATTTTGGGTCAGGACCTTCCAAATAGAGGGAGGGGAGGATATCTCATTACTGAGAAAGCCTTAGGGATATCAAAGCAATTTGGCTTGCCCTCTGTTTCTGAGAAGCAATTAAAATATTAGCTCAAGTTGTAATGGTATTCACACCTATTGATATATACACAAAACTGCTATGCATGAAATATTGAAAAGTTGAAGCTGAACTTTGCTAATAATACCCAAGGCTACAATACCAATTTAACTGGAGCAATTATTTTAAGTTAAAGTTGTACCCCACAACCTTACTGGAACCAGAACACGTTGCCATAGGACCTTGCCAAGAACAATACAAAATCACTGCACACTTGTTTTTTGTAGGAACCCCTTTCTTGATCTATAACGTGGCAACAATATTTTACGAGGTGTATATGTGCGCTTTTGTTCCAAATCTTTCAAAATGAAATGGATTTTTATCTTGGGGGGCTACTGAACTGTATGTGTGTCACAAAGAAAACGCCTCACAGCGTTACCTCATGGCATACTCTGACCCAAATTCTCCACGCAATTTCCCCTTGGCAGCAAGCCTTTCTTTGAGACCATTTTCTCTGAGGCGGCCATTTTGGCCTTAAGGCTGAAGGTCTTGTGCGAACACAACCAATGTTCAACAGTAAGTTAGCGGGATCACAAAAATGTTTCAGCCTCTTTCAGAAGCACAGAAAGCACTGCACAGCATTGGATAATGTTGAATACTGAATACAACCCAACATACTGTAGATGCATATGGAGTTGAAAACAAGGAGATGTAATTAGATGTAGTATTGCTGAAAATTTGTAGAGATAATGTAGGAAAAGAAATAATGAATAAGGTTGTTTTGTTCCATTGGATTGTACGTCACATAAAACCATAGTAAACTTGGGTTGTACTCACAACATAAAACAGAGTCCCTGTTTAGTCCAATAACTTTCCTTCCTTAGTTTACTGTGTCTACTGGTCAGGGGTCAGTGGAATAAGTACTCATGCACCTGAGAAAAAAAAAATTCTGTGAAAAGATATGATCTACCCTGGAGGGTATCTTAAAGAAAACACATTTTAAAGTTAAGTCTCTTTTCTGCGTATGGTTTGAGTTCTTTCATTATTCACACCAGACCCCGAAGAGTCCAAATCTACTCATGCCATTTGACCAGAGCAGCCCAAGGTCCTGAGTATCGAAAGAAGACCAGCCTGGCATGCAGAGTGTTCAGTAGCTTAGCGAGTTGTAATGTTTATGTGCACGACTGAAAAGTTAAGTAGCAAACATCTGGGGACAAGGTTGCAACAAAGGTTTCTTGGTGTCAATGTCACATCACATTGGTCGGATTCTTAGGCCATTAGTAGTTAAATTGCCATCTTACCTGAGAGACACAGGGGGACTTTTAAAGAACAGCTCTAATCCACATTGACAGCAACTTCCCGAATGTCTTGCTGACAACACTGGACATGGTTTCACCATTCACGAACATTCCCCATGGTAACGGCCTAAGGACTTTCTCTTATCAAGAACTGAACAGCACCCCCCTACTGAGTTCTTGATTGATGTGACTTAAATGTTATTGTATAGGGAACTCATTTTTAGGCTACTTACAAACCAAGGGGAGCTCATGGGAGCCCACCTGATAACGCTTGTCTGTTTGTGGGTTATCTCGAAGAAAGATGTGATTGGAATAACAACCCTTTTGTCCACTGTGTGCTCTTGTGGAAAAGATGTGTTAATGTACTTGTCCACCTCAACAGTGTGGTAGACTCGATCAAATTCAATGCTGTTATTGACCCTAAGTCAATTCAATGATTCCCTGAGGGTTCGTCTAGAAGGGGGATGTTTTATCTACCACCTTATACTAATCTACCACGGTTCTAGTGCGCATCCGATATTTCTGAAACGAGGCTTACCATACACACATTACACACACCTTTAACATTAAACAGATATGAACTAATACTGCACTAATATGCACTCCGACTTTGACATAGGTAACCAAGAAGTCCATCGGGATGGCCCAGTGATGGCCTGGAGAGGCTCTGCCTAAGAAGGTAAAAAGATTCTCTGTTGTCTGCATGACCACCTTCACCGAACATAGCTGTCAGATGAAACAAGCCATTTGAAAACACTGGTATGTATTGACTCAGTATGTCGTACTCAGTTTACTAATCCTCCTCTTTTCACTCATTATAGGGGGCATTGATTGTATTATGTCAAGTGTCTAAACTGTCTTGCTATCACCAATGGTGTTGGTCTTAACATTTAAATTATGGTACATGATACGATTTATTCTAACGTACCCTGAAATGTTGTTGATTTTTGGATCATGACAGCTTATGATAGATGTGGATGTAAAAGTACAAATACTGTGCAAATACTGTACACATATTGGCAATAGCTCTTTTCCAGTGACTGGACTACTGTGCATTACTCTATTTTGACTAATGTAACATTTATTATTGACATAATTATTATTGATATCATTATTGACATAATGTGATGGAGCACTAACTCAACTGTAAAATTGCCAATAATGCAAACCTAAACATTAAACTGTATCCTTTTTTACAGGAACAAGAAAAAAGTTACTTTCTCCAAATATCTATAAGTAAATTAGATGGCACCTCAGACCATTCTAATAAGGCAACACTTTTCTTGAACTGTTTGTTGTAAGACAATCAGTGTCTAGTGACGTAACAGCCTTATACTCCTCAATATTGTTAACAGCTTACGTAACATACTGTTAAGATGCGACACCACAAAACACAACTTATAAGAGAATCTGCCAGTTTATGACATGGTTATGACAGTGTTATAATGAAAAATTGTAGATACCATTAAAAATATGCATACAGGCATGTAAAACACATCAATGTTTTCTGGGTATTTACCTTTTCTGTCATTAATCTGTAAACAATTTGTGAGTCCAAAATGCAAAATAAACATGATGTAGTATCTCATCACTGACATCCCCACACCAACATCTCAACCATTCCCAAACACAGAAGCTACACCTTATGCTGCACCATCCTGTGTCGATACTCACCTGACAGGAAAGGTTGAGCCTCAAGTACTCCAGCTGTATACATCTCTTAACCCCACCTTCCGCTGACCCTTGGGATGGATCGTCACAGACACTTCCCTGACCCCTCACACCTGACGGCGCTGGTCATCCTGGGAGCCACATCATGGCCAGGTGTCACCTCCTCACACACACACATACACACACACACACTCACACACACACACACCTGTGTTGGGTGACAGGACCTCCCCTGTCACCTGCTGTTGCGGCTGCGGCGCTGACCAGGTGTCCGACAGAGGCGTGACGACAGGTAGGGCAGTCCGCCTGGCGTGGTCAGGGCCTCGGCATTAGCCTCATAAAGAGATCTAACCTCAGCTGACACCCAGAGTCAGCCGTGGATCGAATGCTAAACGTTAGAGCAAATCATTTAAATAAATGAAGAAAGGTGTTTGCTGTGCTTCTTCAAGGCAATGCTTTGCTTCCATCTATTACTAAACAACATTTGTGGCACCGTTGTGGAACTTGATGTTACTTTCTTTAGGTACAAAACTGATGCTATCTAATGGATATGAATTATATCCAACCATCTAAACATAAGATGTCTCGTGTCTTAGAATAAATTATTCATGTGGAAATGTAATTCTGAAGTGAAACTGTAGTTCACTATTATACTACAACATGTCTGTTCATGCATAAAATGGCCGCTCTTGGATGTATAGGCTACAAGGCAATTCAAATAATACTACTCTCTTGAAGTTGGTGGGATTGCAATCAGCCATGTGGATTTATTCATTTATTGAGTTATTAATTCAAAGCCTCACACTGTACTTCAAAGTGTCATTGAAATTTAAACGAATGACTATTTAAAGAGAAGGTCAACTATAAACACATGTTATCACAAGGTAGCTCTGATAGGGACCTGAGTACCTAAGTCATTAAAAAATGTGTATTTCTCAATTTTGCTTGATGAATTCATTAATTAACCGACGGTAAAGCAAGTTATTAATTGGATTAACTCAATTAATGAAATTGGATATCCAAAGCCTTAATTAGATTCCTTCTCTCTTTGGCTGTTAATGAATTTACAACCTTCGCTATATGAATGCTACGCTGTGCCAGCTAACGGCCAATGTCAAACACAGACACCGGGAAAGGTCTTCAGACATGGCGAGGCAGCATTACCATGATATCACATACTCAGGTCAAGACTGGAATGTCTATTTTCAATTACTGACTGTTTCCTCCCCCCCCCTTCCCTTTAAGGTCACTTCAGCAAGTTGTCTTGGACTGTGCTTGAGTGGAAAGGTCAGGCTTTAGAAGGGTTGTCTCTGCCCTGACAGCCAAGGGTCCTGAAGGCAGAGGAAACTTGGTTGTCGTCACCCGCATTTAGGCGAGGAGCGCTATAAAGTAGAGGGCAGCCAGAGTAGCGGTTCTTAAAAAACAAAGGAGGGGAAAGAAAAGAAAAAGAAATAGAAAGAAAGAGCAAAGAGTGCTCCCCGAAAACCTGGGTAATGTGTGCACCACTCTGCCTATTCCTCCTACATTCAGGGTGACACAATAAAAAATGTCCCACTTATAAACGGACTAATCTCCAGCCAGAGTGAGATAATGAATTAAACATTTATGAGACATTACCACCTGTCAGATGCAGATTCTGTGAGATTTAATTGCATGGTTAACATGCACAACAAGGATGAATACTAAAACACAGGCCAGATGAAGATAGGGAACTATTTGTCTGGTGCAGGCATTTTAAAGGGAGATATATGAAAAAACAAATTAGCTTAAGCCTTGGTATACAAAGGATCTCCCCCAGCAGTAAATATGGACTTGATAACAGTGTGTGCATTGGGAAATAATGACTGTTGTCAAATTTAGAAATAATGAAAATCAGCGCAATGTAACACTGAGGAATGTTCACTGAGAATAAACTGCATGTTGCAAATATCCCATTAATCAATTTTTCTTCCAGCAGGCCAATTGCTACAACTGTTGGATAGATAATGATAGTATACCGCTATCTCCATTACACAAGGCCTAATTTCTGGTTCATACTGGCAGTGATGAATGTGGTGGCTCTATTTTATGGAAATCTATTGAGGACTTGGAGAACTAACAGTACCCTTTTCCAAGTGATGGTTCAAGGACTAAATGAGTTTAAAATGAATGGGACTTTCATCATACATGACTAAAGGAAATATGATGTCTGGTGAAGCAGGATTTGGTGGGGCGGGGGGGGGGGGGGATCCATTAAAACACAGATATACTATTCATTTCGGTAAAAAATGGGTACCAATTTCACTGAGAAAGTTCAATTCTGAAATGAAATTCCAGCAGGTAAGGTTCAGGGTCCTGGAAGCTGATAAGGTACCTTCTGGCCTGAGATGTTCTCATTTTGTAAAAAATAACCTTGCTTTAATCATTTATGCCACAAAGTCCAGTGAACAAAACAATCAGGTATTTTCTTGCATGCCCTATTTCTCCCCTTATAGGCATGCATTATTGATCCTCCCTCTGACAGACATCAGAGGGAGGCATGGTATCATATGCTAAAACTGGTTCTGCTGTCACCAATTGCATAACAGTGATCTTGCAAAAAAACAAAGACGTGACTCACATTGCGTATTCGTTTCAAATGAGAATCATGCTCTCACACTCTCTTTTTGGGGTGGTTACTGCTTCTCACTCACATGGTTTGTGTCTGACCTAAAAAAAGGGAATAATTGAGAGAAAAGAGCTCATTCTCTATTCGCCAACCCCCACCCCCCCTCGCGGTAAGCGTTTGAGTGCGCTCTACATTTGATAAGCATGAGGTGATTATGGAAAACAGAATGGTGGCAATGGCAGAGACGCGTGTTTGTGCATTCTTTTGCACGTCATGTACAGAGCAGAGCACAAAACCTTTGAGGGATGAGAGACTGAGAAAAAAATTTGAGGGGGGGATTCTGTGTGTGTGTGTGTGTGTGTGTGTGTGTGTGTGTGTGTGTGAGAGAGAGAGAGAAAAACAAGACAGAGAATATATTTCCAAAGAGAAGAGAGAAGGAGTGAGCGTGTATGTGTCTGCATGTGTTTGTATGCCTATGAGTGTGTGTGAGTATGTGTGTGTGTGTGTGTGTGTGTGTGTGAGACAGAGAGTGACAGAGAGGGAGAGGGAGATGACATGTATTCTGGTTGGTGAGAGCAGGCTAATAGCCGGTTGTCAACAGCTAATGCCTGCTCGTTCCCGCCCCCAGCTGCGGGTTCGTCCTCAGATCCTGTTCCACTGTGCAGACACTCACATAATTACACAAAAAGTTATCCAAACTAGTATTACTGCCGCGGCCCGTTCCGTGGGAGTGAAATAATTGCCAGCCTTCTGCCGCACGCGGGAGAGTTACAATCAAAGGCATGCAAACGAGACGACGCTCTCTCACTCGCCTGCGTCACGACTGGTTGGGCGCATCAGCTGACGGCAGATCAAAGGGATGGGGATGCACTGCGCTGCCTCTCGTGCTGCTCTTTATTTTGGTCCGTAAGCTCCGCTGCAGTGGTGCGCTGAGCGCCTAAATAATACCTAGCGTGCTCACTCGCGGTTGCCAGATTGCCCAGTTAGCTGGTTGAAGGGCCCTCCTCCCACTGGTTAAAATCCCGTTCTGTCCACCATGTTACGAAGGACCAGAGCTTTTGCTGTTTGATTTTCCTCTTCAATCGACAAGTAATTCAGGGGGGTTGCCATGTTTCATAAAGAAATTATTTTTTATGAGGAAAAACAAAACTAACCTACTACAATATACTACTTACTTTTAAAGGGTAAAAAGTACCAAAACCGTGAATTAGGTGTGCATACACAGAATATCTTGCTTCTCAGCCAGCAAGCAGTATGAGGGAATTTTCAAGGGAAAATAAAGCTTTGATGGTAGCAATTTCTGGTTGTGGTGGGGAGAATATGCGCCAGTCGTATTTTGACCATTCTGTGAAGATTTATTCAACAAGATTTACTTTCACAATATCTGCAAAAGCACTGGTAGAATACATATCACTTACAGTATATACCATAATTATACCTTATAGTAATTCACAACAGTTCAGAGACCAGAACACCTAACCTTTTGTGGGTCACTATTATTGGATAATTGTAAACCTCATTCCCTCTGTAATTATACAAATATGCAAAGGTGATGATATAAAAGCCTATATAAAGGGGCAGAAAATGCATAGGGAACATTATGTTTTAGTTCTTCAGAATTGGTATAAAATACATAACACAATACATTGCTCTGCATTCAATACAAAAATGATACAGTTTTCATAGAAATGAGTCAAACCTAGCCTGTTATGAATTCACCAGAACTTAAACTGACAGCAGTTCCAGTTTTGTAGGCGTGTAGGCAGCAGGTGGATTGCTTGTAAACGGGCAGCATACCCCATTTGGTAAGACCAAGAGCAATGATCGACATTGCATTAGCTGTAAGAAATATTAAAAAATGACAGCCTGGTACCACATCTATAATAGGCCTACAGCTATGTCATTCTTAGTAGGAGTGTATAGCATGCCGCACCATGACCATGTGGATGCATACAAATGTCACAAATGAAATGACAAAAATTACACAAATGACTATATGAACATCTATTTATTGAACTTTAACAAAACTGCAAAGTGCAAATGTAAAACAAATCTTTTTTGTGGCATTTAGTCCAGCGCTTCTTTAATGTGTCTTGTCCATATATTGAAGCAATAATGATAACAAATAAAAAATTCTAAATAATAAATACTTTATATAGCCACATATTAAAATAAGAAAATGAAGACACTTTTCAGTCTTTCCCATGAGTCGGCAATTACCTATCAAATAGGTATGAAAATCCTTGCAGGTCATGTGTTTGAAATTGTACTGGGTGCACAGAATCCCCTTCAGCACTTGAGATTTTTTGAGCTGTCACCGAATCTGGGAAAATCTTTCTTAGCAAACCAGATGTGCAGTCCATTGATCTGCAGCTGTTGTGATGCTTTATTGTATGAAAAGCAAGGGTACCCTCTGCAGCCGTAACAGAAGTGTCTGTTTTACTCACAAAAAAGTCTGTCACTTTACTCGATGAGCTCTCTCCTCTTGCTGCAGTTTTGTGTTTTTCAGAGTGCACGTGAGCTTCTAAATCGCTGCCACCTTTATTTGCCACTGACACGTAAGTGCCTGCTCTGCAAGTCATGCACTCAGCTTCCGAAGCATCACGGCCGAGGCGAAAACATGGGTATTTTTTTTTTTAGTTCGTCCGTGAACTTACGTTTACGTTTCGGCATGGCTGCAGATGTCATGCGCTGTAAACAATGCAACTAGTGGAGGCGGCAAGGTGCTCAGTGTTGCCAGATTGGAAATGGTGAAGTATGTAACCAAAGGCTCAAAATCGTCCTATTTGGAGGATAATTATCGTGTATCTGGCAACACTGAGATCGGTCGACCAATGACTGTTCTCTCTACAGTCAGAGCTCGCGGAAGAAGGTGGAACGTAAGGGAGATACCATTTCCAAAACTTGTAAGGGCGTAATAACTAGTTTGTGAAAAACCCAGAGAAACACAAATATCCGACGAAGCAAAATCCCGGACGTTTTTGGAATCCCTGCCGGACGCATTTTTTAGGTCTCGAAAAGAGGACATGTCCGGGGAAAAGAGGACGTCTGGTCACCCTAGTTATATACTGTATGTGTTAAGTGTTAAGGTGGTAGTGTCTCTTCAATTACTTTACACAGTAACCCCCCCCCCCCCCAACACTACTGTTTGACACATGGCCATGGCATGCCATCTTTCAAAGGGCCATGAAAATGCTCACACCAATACTTAATTAACATAGACTGCAGACCTATCTGCACATACAATCAGATAAATCTGTGGGTATCCCTAAGCAGGCTAGCTGCTAGCATGGAAGGCAATGAACTACACAGGGTAAAATGATCATGGATACTCATGAAGGACAAGCTTTATGATATACTGTACACACTGCAGTCTTCTCATGGCAATCTCATTTCATCACTCTAGCTGTCCTCTATTAGGATGGGGACAGTACATTGTTGTTATTGAGTAACATCCAAAAACATCCATGACTGCTCAGACCTAAAATAAATATGATGCATACTGCTAACATATAAAATCCTTCTGCTGGGCCAACTTGCAAGAAACTTTAGGGTTGGCCATAGATAAGAGGTCAACTTTAATCTCAGACTAGAATATGTTTCATGTCATAAGCAATGGGCTTTTAAGGCGAGTCAGTATTGTACTAGAATTTTGATATCAGTGTAGTTTATAAAAATGTATGCTTTAATGCAAAATTTTTGCATTTATGCTAATACTATCTGTTATAATCTAACAGCGATTTGGCATAGTTTAGATCCCAGGTGGGCCAACACACACTCTTCTAATGTGGTGCTTTTATTTGATTATCACACCACAGACATCAAATGAATGCCAAAAGTCATTGATAATTGAGCTGAGGACACCGTGCAAGTGCTTTTGTCAGCTGTCAACTCTACCATGAAAGGAAATGACAGAAATGCCTTAAATAATTGTGTTATTTTTTATCTGATGACATGCCTTCTGTGGCAATATCCAAAATACAGACAAATGCACAGGCAAACACATGCACACAGGTATATTATTGATCTACATATCTCTCCATCCATCATCCTGATAGATAAATAGATAGATAGATAGATAGATAGATAGATAGATAGATAGATAGATAGTGTGTTTTGGGGTTTCTAATTACCCTGTTAATAAATAGCTATTTTTGTACGAAAGCCACCATCTCCTGCGCCATGTGTTTTCCCTCTTCACCACCAACTTCAGCCTACCTCCCATAACGTGGGATGGCCGACTCGGGCCTTTTTCACAGATAGATAGAACATGTATTTTATCTATGCATGACAAGTACCCATTAAACTGATGTATGTTTATTTGTCAACATGTGTGTGAATGGTACTGTGTGTGTGTCAACTAAAAAAGTGATGACAGACCGGATGTGAAGTTTTCCAGGTTCATAGGGACATCACAAGTTCAGCTCATTTCACTCTTTCTGAGATTTTTTCCCCCATTTTCCTGTGCAGGTTCCTTCCAAGTGTGGTAAATCAACATTGATGCAGGGTCATCAAACTGTAGCGCTCGTCATTGATTTACGCACGGGCCCTGTGAAATACTGCGCCTTTAATTAAAGTTCCCAAATGGATAAGAGGGGATGCACTGAGGGAGAGAAAGATGGGAGGAAGCAAGGAAGGAAGACAGCCGGAGATTAAAGACATTTTTGATGGCGCTGTGAAGAGATGGAGTTTGCAGGGCTTGGAGTGGTATATCTTTTATGAATGAACTTTAGGGGAACATTTTCTTCATCCTATGTAGGAATCGGGAATTAAATTATCAGAGTCCTGCATACATATGACATGCCTAAGATGATTATGTTACATTGCAATACTTATGCAGTTGTTCAAAAACATGCTGAGGAAAGTATGTTATATTGATTAATACAGTTCTGTGTTCTAAGGGCCCTAATGTGGTCATATTAAACTCGCCTCATAAATGTAAGCACAACTTCTTAAGTACTACATCAGTGGGAAGGGACAGGGAGATTTACCATTTCTGCTCAAGACCCAGGGAGTAGCGCCATGTGTATATGTTTTAGGTGAAGTGCTGTAGGAAAGGGAGGCTGTGGTTATCAGATCATGTCTCCCTTTATATACAGGAAAACTGTGACCTGTGACAGGTACAGGGGCACACAAGATGTAAAACAAAATGATCACAATACCCAATGCAAAAGTTAAATATGGGTTACAAGAGAGATTTAAAGTTTAAAGAGTTGGCGCGAATGTTGGTTATACTTACCCCAGATGTTTCCTAATTATATAAAACTTGCTCGGTAACTTCTTTGTTTGTCTGCTTACTATCGTTATTACAAATTGCGCTGTGAGAACCCCTAAGGGACAGTGGTTTACATCTATTTGTTGACCAGCTGAAAGATATGGAACACCGCCAGAAGCCAAAGAAGCATGTTGCCTGACAAGAGTAATAGTAAAGATTTTAAACAAAAATGACTTTACAAAAAAGAATGACAAATTTTTGTTTTGCTAAAATCTAATAAAATGTTGTTGGCAACATGATAAAGGCACATATTGTGCATAATACACATTGGAAAGTGTAATTTATTACAAGCTAGCTAAGTTAGGTTTTTAAGGTTGCAAACTTCCATGGTATATTATGTGTGAAATTGACAAAGACTGACTTTTTGGCGTAAGATGAATTTATTTGGAGACCTATACCTTACAGGCTGTACAGATATAATTATTGGTTTCTTATTCAGTTGAAATTGCAAATAACATATATTGCTCATCCTTAGATTCTTTGCATAGTTGAAGTGATGTGACCCTAATAGACTACTACAAAAGAATGTCCATTAAATATTGCAGCAAACAAAATGGAGCTGTGGCTTTGAGTTGCTATACTTTGAAGTTCTGAATCTGAAGCTAGCCTTTCAACGGGCGGCTTGTTTCTTGCCACTTGTTTCTTGTGCTAGGATGTGCACACCCCCATGCCTTGGTTCAATAGAGCTGTGCCGTTGACATATGAACCATAGGCCAATGCAGCGTCTACGTACATGTGTATGTAGCCAAAGCAGTCGATGTTGTAGGCTAGACACTGTGCGTGTGTGAATAAAAAATATTTTATATAAAAAAAACATACATTTTTCTTATCGTAAATGTATCGTAAGAGTGAAGTGTTCAGCATTAAATGTACTCCTATAAGTACAATATATTGGGGAAAAAAATACTTAAGCACATGTAATGCAGTAGCTTTTGTAGCATTGCTATCATCCTATTACAACTTATGAGCTAACAAAGAGCTGGCTATTTCCAAATATTTGTGGTAACACTTTACTTCAATCCTGTATCCATAAAGCATTATAAATGTTTATAAAGTATTCATAATGCACCGTAGCGACTGACTGATTAGTGTATAGAACTATTTATAAATAGATATGATTGCACTCATAAAGCGTTATAATGTTGCGAATGATTAATGGTAATAAATAATGATTAGTATGAAAACTTTTAAGGAGTCACATATGGCTTCATGAAGAGCATTTGATGAATAAACAACATTTGACAATATGGCAAAGATGTTTTCAGTGCCATTATCAAGAGGTAAAAGAAGCTTTATTATGCATTCTGATACTTCAAGGGTACACTGTAAACCCAAACAGTTCTACTAACTTATTAACATTATGTATTCAGTACTTAAAACCTGGTATTTAGTTGACCCAACTTTAAATGTATTAGTTTTCTGACAAGTGAAGACGTTTTAATTGTATTGGAATGTATTTGTTTGAGTAAACATTGCCTGATAACTCATATTTTTTTTGTTTCATTCAGACGTCTGACGTCATCAACGTCTTTGCAGGACTAGTTCAGAACAGAATCAGAGATCTTGTGATGAGAGACGGAGACAGCAGACTTAATAATTGTATAGTATCAGTTAGACTTCTATAAGCATGTTCCTCCTGTAGAAGAGGAGTCGACCAACTTCGTAGGGTGACCATATTTGAGTTTGTGAAAAAGAGGACACTTCGTCGCGGGGAGGGGCGTGGTAGTGTGTAGTATACAGATGACCCCGCGACGGAATTTTGACATCTTTTCCACATGTGTAACGGAGTTGAAAAATCCGTTTAACAATATAATGTATATACAATGAGTTTCGCCATAATTCATCAGTTGTAAATAATGTTGGTGTTTTGAAGCCACCTCTGCAGCTGTGGTGTACTGCAGGTCTGCAGTTTATATGTGTGTACAGTTGCCGTTACTAGACAGAAAAAGTTTGCCTGTCAACGGTAGGTCCACTGTACAAAATGACCCACACGATTTATAAACTTCCAGTTTAATAAATGCAATGAATGTCGACAACTTCGACATATTACATGTAATTTATATGATTACTATGTATTGTGTTGTTTGTAAAGAAGTTTTATCAATGGGCAGAGAGTTTGATCATATTTTGTATACCTCGAGGTTCATCATTATACACACTGATTAGCTAGCTAGTTCGCTGGGAATTTCCCATTCTCCACGTTCCGTAAGCTAGCTAACCGTACTGCAATACTGAATGTATTTTGCCATTTGATTTTATTGGTGCAGATGCTGTGTACCTGACATTTGTGCATGAACAGGTATGTTGCTGTTGCAATAGTGTGTTATATGTGTGAAATATGTGCATTGTTGTTTAAATTGTTTGTGCGCTGTTTTACTTGTGCGTGATTAATGTGTTGTTTAAATGAGACAGAAAAAGTTTGCCTGTCAACGATGCTGTGTACCAACTGTGACATTTGTGCATGAACAGGAATAAAAGAATCAGTTGCAGTTGCAGTATTCGTCAGTCCTAAGTTTGATCACCGTCACACATGCAGATGTCATGTGCTGTTGTAAACAATGGAACTAGTGGAAGCGGCACGGTGCTCAGTGTTGCCAGATTGGAAATGGTGAAGTATCGTATTAAATGCTCAAAATGATCGTCTTTGGAGGATAATTATCGTGCATCTGGCAACACTGAGAGGCCGGTCGACCAATGACAGTTCTCGCTAGTCAGAGCTTGTGCTAGAAGGTGGAACGTAAGGGAGATACCCTTTCCTAAACTTGTAGCTAAGGGCGTAAAAACTAGTTTGTGAAGGACCCAGAGAAACACAAATATCCTACGAGGCAAAATCCCGGACGATTTTGCAATCACTGCCGGACGCATGTCCGGGTAAAAGAGGACGTCTGGTCACCCCACCAAAGGAGATATTTTAGTAATCCTGTCGCTGCTAAGCGTCCTTATCTGGTAAGTAAACAGTGTTTTTTAGGTGTTTGTTGCGACAAAATTGCGGGAGCAAGTGAAATTGCGATAAGAAGTGGCGAATTTCCCTCTTTGTAATTATTATTGAGTAATCACGTTTTGGCTGTCAAGTAGCAAGTTCAGTTGCACGACTGTTGGCGCTGGCGCTGGCGGAGTTAACTTAAAAAAAGTAAGCTTATTAAGTATTATTTACTCAGAATAATTAAGTTGAACTCTTTCACCAATATTAAGTGCACTGAACTTGATTTTTAAGGCTTAAAACTTAATTTTATTTTGTGTTGTTGAGTGAAAATTATTTAGTACATAGAGGTTAAAAGATTTAAGTATAAAAATATTTGAATATAAGTTCAGATAACTTAAAAATTATGAAAACGATAACAAAATAAATCAGTATAGCCGATGTATCATTTTTAAGTTAAGTTTACTTAAAAATAATAATATATGTACTCAAATTTTATTATGTAATCGGTTACATCAAAAGTTTTAAGTACTCTGAACTTGTTCAGGTTTACAGTGTAGTAGGTACTACAATATTTTAACGCTCTATGAGTGCAGTCTTTACCATGTATGAATAATTATATAGACATTGTGAATAATTTATAAGCCTTGAATGATGAATGTTTGAATGGATGTTTTTATGATCATTCAATGTTTGAATGAATGTTTTATAATATGCTTTATGGATACTGGGTGTAAGTGTTACCATTTTAGCCTATCCACAAGAGGCCAGTGAACACACTTCTCCTGCTTCGGTGGCTACACGAGGCACATATCATGTGGGACTGTCTCACAGTAACCATAGTGATAATGTTACAAGAATAAGTGCATAAAATATGTCTAACCCATGCAATAACTCTACTGTGGGAATTAAACGCTACTAGGCTAAATGCTACCAGTCATTGACCATGTTATATATTTTCAAATAAACTCAGATCTAAATTGAATTTGCTACTAGGCAAACCTTCATGCTTTACCATTCAGGAGAATGACTGTTAGGCGGGCTTCATTTACTCTCAAAAAAGCCCTCGCAGGATGTTTCCATGGTAGCCTCGCGCCACATTTAGCTTTTTCATTTTCAGTTGAGCACCGCCATATAGGCACAGCCACACAGTATTCCAATGAAAGGAAAGGTCGCTTTGACAACAATGACAACCTGTGTGGCTCTTAATGTGGAAGCATTACTGAACAAGGAATGTGGTGTTGTTCAGAAATCCACCAACGACAGAGGTTTGAGATATACTGATAGTGCTGTTCTAAGGCTGTTTCAGTGTGGGGACCACATGTTCTCACAGATGCTCCTATAATTGTTGTGGGGCTGATAGCAGTGTTTAAGAGTAGTACAGTGGTAATTGTTGTAATTTATGTAGACTGACATGTGCTTGGAAACAGCCCTCATCAGCTGCATATCTGTCGGAATAAATCACTTGAATTTCAGAAGCTGTCTGACACATTTGGAAGTGCATTTTTGAATTGTGTCAGTGAACTCATCCATGTAAACACTAACAGCATTCCAGATGAAGTTGCATTTTATTCACAATCAAAATCAGCATCAACACTTGTTACACTGCATATATTTGAAAAAAAAAAGACCAGGGTGATTATAGTTCTCCTGCTCAGCAATAAATAGGGTAAATGGTTTCTTATCTTAACCCTCAGGCTGTGTTCCTGTCAAAAATGACCATTTAGGTACTTTCATCTAAAACTCTTACCCACTCTTACCCATTTTTTCACATTATCTACTTGAAAAATTGACGGGGTCTTTAACATGAATGTCCAAGACTGTAACACTTAAAGTTTTATGAGTGAAAATAAATGGCAAAGTTGTCAGATGTCACATTGAATGCAGTCAGTTGGGTGTGGATATGAATATGTGTGCATTTTCTTCAGAAACCACTCGGTCAAAGACAAAACAATTGTTATGATGTTGTGAGATTACAGATTTGTGTGTGTGTGTTGTTAATTATTAAATGCATTGTTGTTGCACAAAATACTAATAATCCTGAGATTTAGATTTGCACTAGTTGTATAAATAAAAGGAGGCTTAAAAACTAAAAACCTCAATTTGATAAATAAAAATTACTGACATCTTTAGAAAGGTTAAAGGTAAAATAGATCAAAATCGGATGTTTACATAAAGCATTATTAACATTTATGTCAGGCCGGTCAATTCTGCTAACACAACATGACACATCATGTTAATTAATGAAGAAACACTCAATAAATTAAGAGTAGAAATGCTCAACTATCAAGCACTCAAGTGATTGTGGTGGTGCTACAGACTGTCAGTCGGCGAAGAAATACTAATTGCTTAAGATAAAAAAAAAAAACATCTGTTACTTTTTTTCTCCTCACTAGTCAATGTAGGAGGATGACAGAATAATTCCAGGGGTGCATACAAGCTGACTGGGATGCTTGAACAATTCGCTACCAGAAAAAAAAATAGACTACAGCCCACATCTGATCAGGCGCTGGTGAGCCCAGGCTTAAAGTGCTCTTGGGAAAAAGAAAAAAAAAAGGTGGGCCTCACAAGCCACCTTTGAGTTTTATTTTAGTCGCTGACTTTCTTCCCTGACCTCACATACCAACAGCTCACCGCCGAGAGAACATGTGTAGGAGGCTTTCAAAATGAGAACATAAATTTCCACTTTGTCAAAAAGGGTAATGTAACCTTTTGCGTTTGACTTTTCATATAACGTGCCTTGGGCGACCGTGATTGATACAGGCAGGCAAAGGAGAGCAGCTGTGTAGGCTGCTAGCTGCTCAAAAGTTGAATGATTCAAAAAGAAAAAAAAAGACCAGGCGTCCATTCTTGTCCAAGTCATGGATGCTACTTGGAGTTGTCTCTCTCTCTTTGCCTCTGTCAAGTGAAATCAGCTTCAGTGCTCTGCCTGGAGTGATGCTGCGCGAGGAGAGAAGTGAGGGAACGCATCACAACGAGGACAACCCCCCCCCCTCACACACACACCCCCCACCCATCCGTGTTGCCATTCCTGGATCTACACCTTATCGGCGTGTCCCATCTCCACATGCCCTGCCGCACGTGTAAACCCCATGGCACTGCGTAAGAACCACTCCCCACCACTGACAGGGTCACCAATTGAAGCACAGAGTAAAGCCAGACTTCACCACTCTGAGTGTTGTCAGGACTTTCCGTTGTCTTGCTCCTACTGGGTGTTGCATCAGGTACCAGCCGACTTGTACAGGTCATCCACACAACAACCCCCCCCCCACACACACACACACACACACACACACACACACCTCCCCCTGTATGCTTTCTGAATGTTCAGTCAGTCATCAATGTGGAAACTGGCAGCGTACGCAATCACTGAGGGGCACACAATATTATTTGTATAAGGGAGCTATATGCAGGGCTTTCTAGGATAAACCATAACAAAAGTATCTCAGATGGAATGATCTCTCAACATCAGAACATCGGTTTGGTCCTGTCAGTCATTCACTTCTCCATTGAATTCCAGCATCGTGCCAACTCGTGCTCGTCAGTTGAAAGTGAAAGCCTACGCCATCATTTGCAATCATCTTTTTTTTTACTCCTCGAAATGCACTGCAAGGTCCACACTTCATTCCACAAAGGTTTTGGGTTTCACTCTCATAAATAAATCACCTATCTAGTCACTGAAGCATCCCAAATTACAAATCATTGCAGTACTAATCCCGCCTCGCGTAATGTCAGCATACATTATCATTACACATGGGCTTAATGCTAAACTTTCCTACAGTCCACAGCTCACCGCAGGGCAGGAAGGAAGGGTTTCCTAGCAACTGATTCCACAAGCAACAACTCTGAGCATGATAATCTATTACAGGAATACCCTGGATACGGAGAAGCCCACCACAGCAGCTCTACAATGTTAAACAGGGTAAGGATTCCAATTAATCAGTGACGTTTCAGGAGTGTGTAACAACATTAAACAAAGCAATACTCCGTGAGGACTGCATTAATCTAGAGAGCCATTCATCCCTTTTAACTTTTGTTAGAGCTGAGAACAGATGTTCCTATTATCTTAACTGCTATTTTGAGACGGATGAGGCGAGGTGCGGTGTAAATGGGACTGCAGTATGAATATGTATCACGAAACCTATAAAAACCTGCGCAGAGGACAAACAAAGCATACCATTATAACTTGGACAATAGTAAACATGCGTGCGTGCCAAACTAAAATGTAATCATCGCAAAACAACCTGTCTGTCTGCTTGACGACTGAACTCCAGCGGGGCTATCTCTCTCTTCCCTCATCTATTTTTCCCACAATGCACCCGGTGAAAAGAAAAAGCGATCACTTGCCCAGAACACCTCTCTGTTGTGGATTACAATGGCTGCCTGATTTATAGTCATTAGAGAGGCTCATCTGTCAGGGAGGCTTGCACTCGGAAGGACGTGACAAACTATGAGACGTTCCCCGGGAATGAATCTGCAGACTATTCTGTGAGATAACGCAAACTGAAGTCTGGCCCAGATGAGCCTCTTGCTCTATGATCGGTGGCAGCACCAGAGAAAGACAAGACATACACATCAAATTATTTCTTTGTTAACAAGGCGTCAGTCGGTGTCAAGACATTTTGGCTAACTTCAATATATATGTATGTATTATTATTTATTTAAGATTTAACTTGTAACGCTTATGTGTTGATTGTAGTCTGCTCAGTCGCATGGCAGTCCTTTAGTTTTCACATGTTCCCCATAATTGAGTCAAAGCAGTGAGCTTGGAGCTTGACTCAGCTCATCTGTGTTGTCTTTCATCGCCTGTGTATTGCTTAGAGCATGGGAACACCCGTTTGTAATGGCCTTATGGCCCCAGATCGATACCAGTTCTAATCTATTCCCTTTGATCGCATGTCAATGAAGAGTAGTAAAGGAGACAGTGGACAAGCATGTCAAATAAACGTATTATACAACATGCTCATCCATCTCCGAGCACTGACTAACAGGCAGATGGTGTGTTATACAATGTTACCCTGTTTTAGCTCTTGGTGTGGGGAATGCCACCCTCTGTACACTGATTGATGAGGCTGAATACATCCAGAAAGTCACACATTGCACATAAACAGAGAGAGAGAGAGAGAGAGAGAGAGAGAGAGAGACTGTTACACAGCACTATTCTTCATAAATCAATTTCGCCTGGCATCTCCAAAGCCTGACAGCTTTAAAATCACTTCTTTCATTATCCACTTGTGCTTTGTACATTTTTCCACTGTTGGAACAAAAAAAAAATCTAAAACATTCTACATTTTCAGCTGGTATGTTTCAACAGCAGTTTATACTGAACAAGAAGATGCTTCACTGAAGACATTCAACAGTCTTTTTTTTAAAGCTACGGCACACCGGAGTGACCGTCTTTCTCCAAAGGGACATCATGAAAGAGTGAAGACAGTGTCAAATGAAAGAGTGGCCACGCATCACATCTTTCAATCCAGATGGTCACAGGCCTGAAGACATATGACCTGAAGCTGGGGATGGCCACAGAGAGGTGCAAATTCTCACTTAGCAGTTGGATGGAAAAAAAGAGAGAAAGACCGAGAAAAATCACGCTTTGGCTGACAGACATCCGGTCAGTTCAGTTTTCCAGGAGCTCAGCCAAGTTTTCAGGCCAGTGAGAAGTGAGAGAGAAGAGTAAAAAAAAAAAGAAACACAAGTCCCAACCTGTCAACATCTCAACAAATAACTGAAGCAACAGTGTCAACTCGTGGACTCTCGACCAATGCCTTACCTTTCCAATCATCGCCTTTTTGATTTTAAGCTGTACGAAGACATGCTGACAGATGGAGCCTGTGTATCTCCCCCGTCTTCAGCTGCTGAGGGCTAACTGTGCATCCTGCTCCAGGGACCATATGCGTGGTTCCTCGGAGGAGCGGAGGTGCTCGGAAAGGTGCCAGTGCTCATTGGCCAGACCCCAGGGGCTCTCCATTGTGTCAGGAAGAGAGGCAGTGGAGCGCCGCCAACAAGTTTCAACCCTAACTACTGACCCTCGAATAAACTTCCTCCTGTCCCTCCCCCCTTTCCCCCCGTTCCAGCAGGCATGAGCCAGACACACACACACACACACCACACACACACACAAACACATACACACACACACACACAAACCCTCAGTCTCAAATGTGCAAATGACACCCAGAGACAAACCTTGCCTTCAAGCCAGCAACCAATCATTAAAGGGCTTGCTTGTTGTTGTTCTTTGTTTGCTTGCATTGTTGATTTTAGATATATGACAAGCAGCGTGGCCTTCTCCCACCCACGCCCCACATGGGACGCCATCATCGTCTAGGTAAATGCCATGTAATAACATTCCCCCAAACGACCCTCCTTCAGCCTTAAGCAGACAATCAATGGGCAATGAGTGGATCATGCTTGCTAAATTGAGTGGAGATGCCGACTCCCGCCCGGTTCCTCCCCTCAACTCACGTCTACTTCACTTCCACTGCCGCGGTTAACAGCAGCGAGAACCCCCAAGGCCATGAGCCTGTCTTAGTATTTCTAACATTAAAAACACACACACCAAACTATAGAATGAAAAGCCCAAGATAAGAAAGGCGAGAGGGGAGGGAGGGAGAGAGAGAGGGGATCAATATTACCTGCCTGTATAGAAGCACACTCATATCTGTCTGATTGTTGGCCATCTCTTCCATCAGATGGAGAGAGAGAGAGAAAGAGAGAGAGAGAGATAGCGTTCACGAGAAATTGATTCATATTTGACCGTCTCTGTCTACTGACAAAAAGCACCTTTTCTCGCCCTTGATTGAAACCTGGAAGCTCTGCGTTGTCTCGTCTCGTCTAATCCTCGCCTTGGGACCTGTAGGTCATACTTAATTCCTCATCGTTTCGGCTGAAAAAAAAAAAAAAAAAAACATCGTAATTGTATCAACCATCCTGTTTTTAATTACCTCTTTGCCCCCGGACTGCTCGCTGTTATGAACTCTTGTTGAAATGATTGTGTTCCTTCATTGTAATAAACTACCTAACAGGATGGACACATGGTCGCAAAACAAAAACTCATTGCGTCCATAATGACCCATAAAACCCAAAGGGCCATGCTCTCGTACAGCAAGGTTTCACAAGCACTGCAGAGTAATGGCGAAACTGTGACCTGAATGAAGGCGAGATTAAAGAGGGGAGGACGCAATGTCGGATCACAGCACTGCAGAAAAACTGGACAAAAAAAAAGGCAAGAGTTTCTGGCGTTTAAACAAAGGGGTTGACCCTCGTTATAACAAGGTATAGTCAATGGGGTTTGTTTCAGTTGTAATCACGGCAGGATGCCCCATTTAATCAGCTTGTCAGGGGTTACAAATGGTATCGTTTACGAGGCCACCACACCCACTTTGCAAGTTTTGTAATTAAAGTAATTCTTTTGACCTTGGCCTCTACTCTATCTGATATTACACTGAAACTCCTCTGTTTTTTGTGATAAAATGGTGACTAAGTGCACTGCAAAATAAGAGTCATTGACTTGCAAATGGTGTATGGAGCCACAAGATGTTTGCTATGACAGATGATGTTGTAAAATGATGAAGTGTGTGTGTGTGTGTGTGTGTTTGTGTGTGTCTGTGTGTGTGCGTGTGTGTATGTGCCTGTGTGTGTGTGTGTGTGTGTGTGTGTGTGTGTGTGTGTGTGTGTGTGTTTGTGTGTGTGATGATCATTTTCCATTTCATGGCTACTGTAACATATCCATATTCAGAAGTTATTTCCAGAGTGTTCTGTGTTTTTTTTCTCTTTTCTGTAAACTTTGCTCATGAACCACCTGATGCTGCTGCAGCTTAATTGACATAATTGGCAGCCTATGAAAGACAATCAATGGGAAATCATTGGATTTTGAAAAGACAATGATTTTCTCTCCAAGGTAACTATTCATCGAGTTATTGAGGGTCTATGTAAAGATGTTGTCATCTTTGACTGACATATATTGAATCATTCACAGCAATAACTGACAACTTGCAGTTAAAAAGGAAAAAATCAATGACACTTCCGAGACTGATGTTTATCAGCTTTTATCAGATTTTTATCAGATTACTCCAGTAAGCATGAGTGTGGAATTCAACATATTGAGCTTTTCCCACATGTGACTGTCTGTGAGAATTAAAGATGATAAAAAGACTACCATGATAACTAGAATGTGAAACTTAGCATGCTGTCTCATCACCATGGAGGTCAATGGAGAAAGTGAAGGGAAATTACAACGTAGCAAATTAACTTGGTCTTCAGTGATTAAAAATAATTTTTGCGAAACTAATTTGCACTTACTGTAGCATAAAATTAAGGTTACTTTGGAACAGTTGGTTCATTTTTTAGAAGACATCAGGGCTTTTAAAAGTTTAATGAGGATCCAAAACCCTGTCTCTCTGTCTGTCCACCAATTTGAAATAGCCATTTTCATTTCCTTGTGATATTCATCCGCTTCCTCTGTGCACAGTAACGGCGACAGAATAAAAGCGTTTCTCTGTAACAGTTTATTACGTGCTAAGGAAACAAAATGTGCAAAGACATGAAAACACATACAAGCATTTTACTTCCCCACGCTTAACCACACAAAATTGCACACTTTGTTATACCTTCATAAAGCATTCAGAGGGCGCTGCCAAAGAGTGGAAACAGCGTGGCACATTACGGCATGTCTGTTGTTTCTTCTCTGTGAGCGATTAATCACAGCAAAATGTTTTTTCGCTGGGCTGAAATGTGCTCTCAATCCCCCCCACCCCACCCCACCGCACCCACCCCCCAAATGACACACCACTGGCCAATTTTCCATCACGCAGCAGCAAGTTCAGCCGCATTCTTTCGACGGGGACGCAACCGGCTTTATTGCCACGCGGCAAACCAGACGGTGAGTCATAAACTTGACAGGTGCGATAACTTGTCTGCACCTTGTCACTGGAGATGGAGGGATGGGACAAAGGTGTGATATGGAGGGCAGGAAGTGATCATCCAGAGTGGGCCGGAATGGCTCCCCCTACAATGCCATTCCACCGGTGGGTGACAGAGTGAGAGCAGAGGGTGACATTGATGTGTGACTTAGAGGGGGGTGGTGGTGGGTGGTGGGGAGGTGTGGGCGGTGTTGGTTGAGTTGGGTTGAGAGGCATATGCGAGACTGAACCACCCCCCCCCCCCCCCCCCCCACCCCGCCATGTATGCTCATCTGCCACCTGTCCCACTGATGGTGGCGGAGTAACCTAGCAGAGGGTCATGTCAGCGCAGACCCAGTTCTATCACTCTGGCTGTTTGACGGAGAGGCTGGAATAGACTATGCAAAGGCAGACTATCTGAAACCGATCCATGCCAACCCAACCCATTTTTCACAAATGCTAACAGGTACAGGTGAATACATGTCATGGAAAGCCATTGTACTGGTTGACAATTGTGAATGGTGAGATAAACTTTCTGAGAGGCATGTTAACTGCTGCATAGGTTGTTCAGTAATCTGTGTAAGTGTGGGGATTCGTGTATGGACTGTTGGGTGGGTAAACAGGTATTTTTGAATTATCACAGGTAACTTGATCAGTAATAATTGGCGAGAATCATACAATATCTTTAGAGGTGTACGTCAAGGGTATTATATAATTTACAATTTTCCACCAAAATGATGATAGCAGATAGCAAACACCATTTTCTATGTGGGTAAAATACCAAGATAGTGTTATATAGGGTCTATAATGCTTTTATGCCAGCTTTATGTCCGCTTTTATAGTTTTCAGGTGAATGCCACTCAGGGGTATCATATCAACAAGTCTACTTGGTGTCAGTAGGCAAGGTGATCTTGCTGTTAGCATCTGTGCAGACACTTCAAGAAAATCCCAAGTGTGCAAAGACTTCATGGGGTCAGCAAAACGTTTCCTGTCTGTCGTAACATTTACTGGTACAACGGCCCATTCATGCCATTAAATCAGAACAACCTTGCTCTTTTCCATTTAAATAAAAAATATCTGTGGTCGTCTATCCATGTTACTCGGGCTAGATGAAAATAAAATGCTCGATTAAGGTGTTGCTTACCCTGGCCGAGATCAATCTTTGGGAGCGCACATAATATTCCCTGTCGGTTCATATTTAGGGAAAGATGGATAAGGCTGATTAATGGAGCGGAAGGGCCTTGTGATTTACAGGTCAATGTATTTTACCATATCAAATGACAGTGGGCCAATCGCTGCAGTATGGCCATCATATTATATTCATGGATCTTTGCCGCCATCGCTGCAAGGCACCGTCCACCAGCACAGTTCAGACAATGACTTATTGCTTGTGTAAATCAAAGCCAGCACACAAAGGCTGCCCTCTCGTAGGCATGAATATTTAATACCATATACATATATGCCACTGTGCTCTCACTCTGCTTAGCATTATCTTCTTCCCTTCCCTGGAGGCATGTGCGTGTGGCGTATGAGTGATACTGCTGTCAGGGCAGTCAACTTCCAGACTATAATACTCTGTGCGCACGCCGAGCTGCTTTTAATGGACAATCTAATACCCGAACACACACGTATTTACCTCAGGGGGTCCCGGGAAGGAATCCTCCCATGGGCATTTGAAGGAGACTGTCAGGTGAAAACGCAAGTGCCCCCCCCCCCCCCCCCCCCACGCGCTGGCCGATACATGCCAATGACAGAACACAAACCAACCAAGACCCCTTAAAGAGGTTTATACACTCGCCGTGTCAAGATTCAGGACTATTTTGTACCGTATTCTCTGCCAGAGGTGAAGGGCCCAGTTGGTGGTAAATGAATTAAATGGGCCGGTTGCCAGATCTCTGCACTCTCTGCAGCGTTCTCCACGCACTGCACCTGAGGCTCCTGCCGCCAGACCCTGTAGAAGAGGAGAGTTGATGCTGAGTGCTGCAGCCTTAAATGCAGTCAGTTTGAAGTCGGTACACAAGGAGACGCGATCAAAAGAGGTTTGTTTGTGTTCCTGCTCCACCATAATGCGTGCTGAGGGTGGGGGGGGAGTGAACAGTTTGATCACGCCACACGGCACCATTTGCTCATCTGTCATATTTATTGATTGCGGTCGTATTTCAACTCGTATCGTGGTGTATAGACACTGAGGAGACCTCGCGGTAGACTTTTTAAATAATATAATCTTGAACGGTCATAAGGATGTCTAGTTTACACAGTTTAAAAGAATAAAAAAAAAAAAAACATCACCAATAACAGGAAGTGACTTATACTAATTAACAGTGATTATTGTTCCAGTAAACAACAGCTACAGTATGTATTATTGTACCAGTAAATGGTCCTGCTGTTATGTCATGCAAATGACTCAGCAGTCTTTGCATGGCACTGTAGACTGTATAGTGCACTGCAATTAGATAGACATCTTCCAAGCCCCGATCCATGATGTAAATGCTCATTAAGGTCCTGTCAAAAAACATGATGACACATAAAAATGTTGTCAGAATGCTAAATTACCTGACAAATTGAGAACCCCGGCAGTGAGAGAGGTGTTCCCTGACTCAGGCAAACCAAATGTGGAGAGCAGGCTCACGATGAAGCAGCAGAGTTAGACCGTCCTGATGGGTGATGGGTATATTTAGTGTCTGTAATTGTTTAGTTTTTTTCTCATTTTGCTAAGGTAAGGTAAACTCCCCAGGCTGTCGGTGTGGCACGTGTGTCTGCCTTGCCTGACTGAGCTTGCCTGGGGAAGGGAGGGTGAGTGTGTGTGTGGGGGTGGGTGGGTGTGCAGGACAGGTGGCCCCCACATCTGGACCTCGCGAGTTCACCGTCGCACTGACGATGGATACGTCTCTAAACTGCCGGCAGTCGTGAACATCTTTCAACAGCTTTGCTGGGAGGCCCCTAGTGAGACACATGTGTGAGTTTTAGTGTTTTCAAACAAATGGTAAGTGTTCAGCATGCTCAACGCGTTTTGGTGCTGTGCGCCTGACTAATGTTTATCCTTTCTGACTAATACTACCTCCGGTGAATGACTCAGGTGGAGTGTGCATTTCAACACATGAGGCAACCTCAATATGGGGAGTAGTCCCACAGGACTCTGTTCTCACAATAATATTTCTCAGCACATGTGTTTGTTGATGTTCCTACCAAAATCTTCATCTCTCTATTTGCTCCACACATGTGCTGTTTATCTGTCTGTATACATGCTCCTATCATTTAGCTGGAACAGAATGAAGGTCACGAGTCTGGGGAGAACCGGTATTGGCCATATGAATGCCCCTAGCATAATGCAATTTGTGATGCCCCTTAAAACCCCCATCCCCATCCACACACACCCACACACACACACACACACACACACACACACACACACACACACACACACACACACACACACATATACAAAGTAGCAATGGACTTGGAGTTGGGCTATTTAATTCCCTGGTCCCTGGCAGAGACATGGTGCCCCATGTGGAATAGCTGTGTGCACAGGGACATGGTCACAGCACAGCAAGTTGTTTAGGCTATAAGTGTCTGCTAAAAGGAAAATGTATCAACATGGGAAATCAATGCAGTGGACATTATGCAAGTAACCATGCAATCCAAACACAAGAGGCAAGATTGAGGAGGGTCTCACAGGATGGTAAAATATGGAGTGAATTTTGAATGAAGTGTTCACCGGGCCTAACCCATCTGCATTGCAATCTGTCCTGATTCCACCTTAAGTATTCAGTAATGAAAAACAGAATAGCCAACTGGGGGTTTGTGTGTGTGTGGTGGGCGGGGGGGCGGGGGGGGTTGTTGGAGATGAGGCAGTGTCTCCAATCGCCTGGATGTTGGCTAATAAAGTCATGTGGAATTACAGATGTGGGCTTCAGTGTAGCCAGAGGGCCTATGCCACAACGCTCCTCTAAAAAACACACACACACACTGGCATCTGAGCGCTTTGATTGTGTTATGAGATTTTGCATGGCTCCTTAGAAGGAGAGGGAGTTAATTGCTGTTGTCTCTCCATCTCTGCCTCCAATTTGCTCAGCCCAGCAGTCACGGCAGATTCCACTGCAAGACGCTGGCCCTCCTAAACCTCTAGTCTCTCCCCTAACTCGATTTGTTCCAGACAGGGGTCGTGCTTGTTAGCTCAAAGCTCTAACTTCATAACAGCTCTCCATCCTTAGGCCCGTATGTGTTTTATTTTTTTTCCCAAGGCCTGCAATTGACTTGCTGGAGCAACTGGCGATGGCATGAGCTGGTGCCCCATATGTGCCCTGCTGCTCTGAACGGACGAGCGTATTCCATCCATCACTTGTGGCACGGAGACAAAACTGCTGTCAACACGCATTTTTCACGTCCACCTGATGTGGCGGACATTGTAGCTGTCCTCAGGCCTGGAGAACAGGGCGAATCCCAGAGGAGGGTTTTGAAGACGGATTAAACGGAATGTGTCATAGGTGTCTATGATGACCGCTGCAGTTTTCTGGAAGGGTGCACACCAGTTATGTTCTAAAACGGTAATATCTAGTTAATTATATTAAAGGATTAGTTAGGGCTTAAAGGGACACTTTGGGATTTTTCAACCTGGGCCCTATTGTCAGATCTTTTTCAAAATTTTTAAGGGGATAACAATGATAACAATGTTAAAAATCGGTCTGGCAATGAATTAGAATGCTAAAGCCGGCAACCGGAACAACAATGGAATCCTATGGAGAAGGCATGCTTGTCAAAGTAAACGTCTTGTTTTAGTCACTGAAAAGCTCATGAATGTTATAAGGGTCTGACAACATGGAAAAGATCCCTACAGATACACCTGTGTCTGTTTATCCCCAAATAGCTGTAAGGAAACTTAAAAAAAAAAACGACTGTTTGTACAGGCTACTGGCTATGACAGAGAGCTTGCCTAAGGTCATGACTCATGAATATCATTTTATTTTTGGGCCCCCTTTAAGACTGGGTATACTATACTGAAAACAAAAATGCATATGGTTTTACTATCTGTGTTGGCAGTCTCGGCTTAATTGATGACCTTCACCTTAACCTGAAGGTTCCTTAACCTTTTGTTTTAGAGAGAACACAGATCCCTTCGTTAAATATTTATCTGGTATTATAGAGCAGAGGCGCAGAGCGCCTGCCAAGCCTGAGTGTATGCTGAACAGCCTCTATGGGCCCTGTTAGCATGCTGCCCACAAACATTTGCAATCATAGTAATTGAGTATCTTTATGCTCTGGAATAAATCCATGTCTGGAAAGCTCTGTGTTGAAATGACACAGCACTATTAAAATACTGGGTAACCCCCCCCCCCACACACACACACACACACACACACACACACATACCCTAAAAAAAATGGCTGCCACCTGATCTATGGTGCTGGCTGCTGACCGTGATGACAGACGTTGTGTTTATCACTACGCACAAAGGAGGGGGCGGGGGGTGGGAATGTTATTGTTATTTGGGCCTGGCTCACAATCCCTTACCTATCCAACAGCATAACCCCCCCTACCCCCCCCCCCCCCCCCCAGCAGTACCATACCAGAAATGTGCAGCTTTTTGTCCTTAAATGACAGAACCTGCTGATAAAGTTGCTTCTAAATAAAGAAAGACTCACGTAATGAATGCCTCAGCCCTCCTGCCAAAAACTGCATTACGGCCTGTAATGGTCTCGCCTGTCTGGATCAGTCTTTCAGCGGACCTGTTCTGCGCACAGAATGAATTAGAAGTCCACCGAGGATTTAGAGAGGAAATAGGAGAGGAAAAAAAAGGAGGGAAACACTGGAGGAGGTGTAGGGGGAGAAAGAAGACTGGGAGGAGTACACGCATGACCACTTCAACCCCCCCCCCCCCCCCCCCCCCCCACCTCCCCCTCCGGCCTGGCCAATGATGCCATCTGACCTCTACGTGGTTAAAGGTTCTCCATCCCTTTCAGAGTGAATGCTTCTTCTCTCTTTGTCAGCAGATGAGAAGAAAAAAAGTCCACAATAAAAACAAAAATGACTCCAGCTCTCCACTGGATACCTCTTTCTCACTCTTTCTTTTTTTTCCCCCCACCTCCTAATCTTTTTTTAAGCTTGTGTGATGTATATTAACTGTTTCATCTCTCCTGCCATAATGAAGATCAAAACGGCCCCCAACTGCATGAAAACTTAAAGCAGGCCACGTCTATAATTAGAAATCAGGTTCATGGGATAGGGGAGAGAGAAAAAAAAACAGAAGAGCAATGATGGATTGTTAATTCATGATCACAATGAATAAGTGATTAAGCAGAGCTGAGGGGTTTGTGGCATATGGAAACTAGGGGTGTGCAGATGCCTCATAGGGCCAGAGGGCTGAGACAGATAGAGAAAGAGAGAGAGAGATGGAGAGAGCGGGAGAGAGAGGGAGAGAAAGAGAGTGCCGTATTGCCTCCATCTCATTCATTGGTTCAGTGTTTCTTGTCATAGTCATAAGAGCAAGCATATGTTTCCCTTAGTGTTGTATAATCTTTGTGACCCCCTTCTGCTCCTCGGCTCTGCATGGAGCATCAGTCATTGAGAGAATAAGGCTTTGAAAACAGAGAGAGTTACAGAAGGGTTTAACGGAATCCTCCAGCTAACCTTAGCAAAAGCTCTGATCCACCTCACTGATCATCAAACAGTTCTATCTTAATGCTGTTGGTAACAGCCCAGTGACACGAGAGGATAAGCAAGAGACTATCAGCATTTAAATGGCAATTACTGCCATCTAGTGGTTAATATTTGTACTGCTTTTAAAATGGGACATAAAGGGTTAATGGAACACTTGCAGCAATACAACTACAAATACATACAGCGGTAATACATTTACAACGTTCACAAAAAAAAACTTGTCAATATTTCTTTAGAACATTTACGAGGATTTAAAAAATTCAGAAAGAGGATTCATGAATACAAAAAATTCCAAAACACACGCTGGCTAGATTTTGCTCCATTGTGGCACAACCACCAAAAAAATATCAAGTACAAATATCTTCTGAAGTTATCTAATCATTTGTGTCTTCAAATATGACAAAGAAGTTGGGAAAAGGCACTGAATTCGCCTCAAGAAACTATTTACCAGCACCTTGACTGTAGTTGCATGGCAACAAATAATATGGCAAATCCAGAAAGTTCAGTCGAAAGAAGACTTAACAAACACTTGAAAAGAAAAGATAAGAAATAACCGAAAAATCATGTGAATGAGGTGTATGTGTGTATGTCTGCGTTCTGGGGTCAAAGGTGAATCCACTAATCCAAACTGTGCAGTAGGTTTAGAGGAATGCAAAGTTGATTGACTTTTATTACTGAGTTCAAGGTGAATTACTTTTCTTCCAAGTGTGTTTTGAACTGGAAAGTAAAAAAATGTTCCCCACCCAGTGAAGCAAGCGGAAAGCTTTCCTTTGACCGCACACGATTATCTGGAGACGCCACAAAGAATTGTCAGCGGATTCATGTCCTGGAACATGAATATTGGGTTCTTCTAACGCACATCAATGTCAGAGGGAGGGGAGGGAAGACGTCTCCAGACAGTGGTGGAAAAGCACTCATTGCATTCTTTAGTATCAATATGTATAGCCGGTCCTGATAAGCAAAATCATTTATCCTTCGACAATGACAGCGCCTCTAGCAAACACGTATCATTTTGGTGGGGGATATTTGACAGCAGCACACGCAAGCAGTTATTACTATTTAGTGACTCAAATCTGATACAGGATGGATACAGGAGATTGAAAAAACAGACAAACAAATAAACAGTAGCTTTGGGGGAGTTGGAGATTCATAACCAGTGCAATGATTTGCCAGAACGGTAAGAATTCTCTCACATACGCACACAGAGGGAAGACCAGTACATTAGCTTCAAATCAAGATTTATGTGCAGATATCAGATGGTCTTGGTGAACACTGTGTTTTATGAGGCATGAGAAATTGAGGTCGTTCAGAAGGCCTGCGTAGCTTTCATGCACTCTATCTATATCTTAATTTGGTGTCAGGACATAATTACCTTATAAGTTGTACAACTCCATTTTCAATATATTCTACTGGGGGGGAGCATACCAACAATGAATTGAAAAAAAGAAGATCTGGCAATGGGGCAAACATACATTACATCCTCTCAATTTATCCCTGGTTCATCAGTGGGGGCGCAGTCTGGTGCCCTTCAACTGGCACGGCTCTCTGGCGTCACCGGCTCGTTCCTGATTGGCTGGCAGGCCGGGGCTCTGTTTAATTATGTGGGGTAAAATGGACAGATTAAGTTCAGCAGGCACACGCACAACACGAGCAACGTGCACTGAATCTAACCCCTCCCGTCCGCTTCCCCTCTGCTCCCCTCCACTCACCTCCTCTCTGGTCCCCTCCGCTCACCTCCCCACCGCTCACCTCCCCTCTTCCTCCCGCGCCCCATGTGAGGTACCCTTCGCCAACAGTCTGTCAGACTTTGCTTAGCTCGGCACAAGGTTGACAAGGGAGCAGCAGACGGCTGCCATTTTGGCTCTGTTTGTTCTTGGGGCTTTCATCACCTCTGAACCCTTAGTGACTGGGGAGGTTGTGCAGGACATATGTATGTCCACACTAATCATAAGGATTGCGTAGTATTGTAGACTTGTAAGATAAACACATGCAATTTAGTTTTTCCCCCTTCCTGTGTCACCAGTAACTAACTAAGTGTGTTCCTTTCATACCTAGCATTACATATTAATTCCACATGTGGTTTAATTTGCTCATGTCCAAACTGTATATTGTAAGGAATTAAATAATGACATTTGTTTCACAAGGTGCACAAAACATCAATGGATGAGTGATAGAGATATCGATAGGGATAGTGAAGACCATATTATCCTGCCATAGCATAATGGTCTGCCATCGTGAATGGCTTATGGCTTGTTCTCTCACATAGACAGATACAGCAGAAACAATTTCCACTTGTGTTTACTGTACTGAGAACTGGCAAACAACTTGCGGGAACTTTCCATTTGTTTTGCCGGTGGGACAATTATAGCCCTAAGTAACTTCTTGAGACAGCATTTCTGCAGCGTAAGGTGTCCAAAGACCTCCCCGGGGATGCTGGCTGTAATTGACTCCCAATGCTTCCCTACAGTTGTGTCAAGTTGGCTGGCGCTGGATCTCCTGTCCCCCCCCCCTCCCACAGATGTCTGCTTGGACTGAGATCTGATGACTGGGCAGGCCAGTGTGGCGTGCCCAATTCACTGGCACAGTCATTAAACCGGTCTCCTGGACGTCTCCAGTCCTGTTGCACGGGGCTTCAGCCTGTTCACAGTGCTCTCAATTAACACATATGTATTGCTGTCACAAATGCAGCTGATGCACACAATCAGCAGTCCTCAAACATGGCTTCTTTTTTTTCACCATGGAGCTGAGTATACACCATGCTAGCAACACACTATATGAACTCTGGCTCACAAATCAAGCGTATAGCTCTAGCTAACTGTATCTAGTGCAGATTAGATATAATTGATTGCTGTCAGACCTCAGTCTATACTTGGCCTTGAAAGACTGTGACCCTCTGAATGCTGTCTTTCATCATTACATCACCGCCATCATTCTGTGCTGCGAAATTGTGTCGCAGTGGATTATTGCAATTGTTTCCCCCCCCCCCCCATCCCCCCCGCCTCCCCTGACAACTCGCTCCTTAAATCAGCCTGAAACTAGGAGAAACTGCTGCATGTGTGCTTTACTGCACTGTGCCACATCGAGCACCGACATCAAATGACCTCCCTGATCAGGAGGTGGGTTTGCCATTGGCTGATTGTTCTTTGGGTGGAGGTGGTGTGGTGGTGGTGGTGGTGGGGATGGGGGTTGGAATCCATGCTAGACACGCATGGGTAACTACAGCCATAATTTCTGCTTCAGTGATGCAATGGCACTCCATCTCTGGGTAATTGCATGCTATGTGCATCTGAAATGCTATAGTCACAGTAGCGACTGATAAAGACTGTGTTGGATATTATCTTCCAACAGATATGCTGCATGAATAGTTAAACTGAAGTAGTAACAACATTTGAATTTGACATTTGAAAAGCAAAAAATAGACCTAATGGGGAAACATACCATCCATCAGCTGAAAAGACACAGTTGAGGTAATGTTACTGTTTAACTGGCAGCTGTTATAGCAATGGTGTTTAGGCCATGTTCATTTAGCATCAAGTCAGTCTGAGAGGTTCCATTAGGCTAGTATCTCCAACTCAGCATGAATTTGTGTGGAACAGAGAATATCATAGTTTCAGATGCTTTTTAAACCAGCACCCCTCTTCTCACAGATTTGTTGTCTCCTCTTGTAATTTTCGCTGTTTTTCAAGTACCTGGCAAGGTCGACATGTTTTTTTTTATTGTTTGTTTTGCCAGAATGATCTCACACATCAAATCAGTGAGGGAACACTTGGGTTTGCTGGGTAAAAGTGGAAACGTCTTAAATTACCCCTCTCAAGACCTTAATGACGTTAAGTTGTGACAGCATCATTTTCTCCCAATCTCTCCTCTGTCCATTTGTCTCACACGTGGCCTGCCTGGAAAGGACTCAACGTGAGTTAACCGCTTACCACTGGATCCGTGGAGAAAACCACTCAAGATGAGCTCTGTGTGTCCGAGAAAGCCCCCTTTTATGCGCTGAGGGCTTTAGACTGGGCGGAAGGCTGCGGGAGAAACGAGTGGGTCATTTGCGTGTCACTTCAGCTGCCTTCACCTCATGAGACTCTACGAGTCTGAAGCGGCATGAAGATAAACAACGGAAGAACTGGCACTGGGCGGAAAAGAGGAGGAGGGTGTTGTGTATTTGTGTGTGTGTGTGTGTGTGTGTGTGTGTGTGTGTGTGTGTGTGTGTGTGTGTGTGTGTGTGTGTGTGTGTGTGTGTGTGAGTCTGTGTGCGGGTTGACTAACCACGTCTTTGATGATAAAACCTCTCCTCTGTCCTCAGCTCTCTGGCTTGCCCCCGATGATTGGCTCGAGTGGTGTTGATGGCTAAGGAGGAGATGTCCTCTTCATAATGGAGACTGCTGGTGCTTGTGTTTATGAGTGTGTGCGTGTGCGTGTGCGTGTGCGTGTGCGTGTGTGTGTGTGTGTGTGTGTGTGTGTGTGCGAGTGTGTGTGTGTGTGTGTGTGTGTGTGTGTGTGCGTGCTCTCTCCATCTATGGCTGTGGTATGGAGTGGTAGTGGTACTTTCAGTCAGTCAGTTAGAGATGGGATGGGACAGAAGTGTGTCCGTGAGAATGGGCCTGTCACACAACAGAAAACTGGGTTGGTAAAACACAGTCAACACCTTTCTTCAGTTTAGAGAAGTGTTTTCTTCTGACATGGTTAATTCAGCAATATACACACCTGTGTCACCCTTTTAGTTATGCCACAGCTGAAAGGTCCCATGACTGGGTGGAACTGTGAAATACTGTACTGAAAAAGTATCCCCCAGCTCAAAAACAAAATCTCTCCTCTGCCAAAAGACAGTAAATTCATTCCAACGTTCTTTTTAACAATCTGCAGCAGCTGAAATTCTCTGCTGCAAGATGCATCCCATCTGTATATTTATAAACACACACACACACACACATCTCTCTGAACTGCCCCTTCACTCTCTCCCTCCCTCTCTCTCTCTCTTTCTCCAGCCTCGGCCCCTCTATCCCGATCCACTCGGCTGTAGCTTGCGGCGTCCCCAGAGCCGTTACTTCAAACGGCGCAGCTTCCTCAAACGTCGCACCAGAGCCAGGAGAGAGCTTTGGCTCGCCATTCTGTTCGTCTGCTGTTTTTATTTTTTTTTACATTTTTCATCACTGCCACAGAGGCGGCCTATTTTTCTTTCCACTTTTTTTTATTCTCCTTTTTTCTCTCCTCTCTCTCTCTCTCTCTCTCCTCATAATCAGATGCCTGGCCTGATTGTAAATCTCAGACGCTTGTTGTTTTTAAGGCCTGAGTCTGATGCCTGCAGAAGGAAGGAAGGCACGGGGAAGAGAGTGAGAGGGAGAGAGAGAAAAGGAGAGGAGAAAGCAGCACATGTCAATTCAATGTGAGCCTCTTTTGCATAACAGCTCTTTTAACGTCACCCATCTGCATAAATAAATATTATCTAAAAAAAAACGAACTATGAATGAGATGTGATGACTTATTTGAGTTTATATTCTTAATCCCATAATCCTTCGTAAACGACAAAATATCTCTTTTTCCTGCCACAAGAGAATTATGAAATATGCATCCTGTTATTGTAACAGAAAGTAGAAGTAAATAATTTAGATAATATAAATCAAAGCTAAGGAAATGTACCTAACTTAATCAGTCGTCTGTGTCAGGTGCCTATCATGCATTTCAATTAGGTCTATGGACATTCGTGAGATATGTGAGAGACTGACACAAATGAATTAAGGTAAATATTGCTGCCGTCCAAGTGTAATTGGGTATGAAGGGAATATATGTTAGAGAGAAAGAGATGTGTGTGTAGGGGGGGGGGCGCTCTTCCGCATTCCATCCCACCTGCAATGAGTAATGAAGATGTACGTCTCTCTGAGCCAGGCCGAACCACATGATCTGTGTGCGGCTGTCACCCGGCGTCATCTTAAGAGGGGCTGCCTTCCCACCCAACCAGCCTCAGCCCCCGTGCTCTGGCCTCCGCTCTGCAGCAGGTACAAATGACAGCTGCCTTTGCAGGGCCCTGGGAGAACCACCTCGCTCATAGAGATCCGCAAACTTACAATACGTCTCTGACACCTTGGATTGTGTGTGTGTGCACGAGTGTGTGTAGATTGATGGGGAGGGTGGGGCTGATGTGAAGCTATCCCCAGCCACATGCAGGGACCTTAGCAAATGAAGAAGAAGAAGAAGAAGAAGAAGAAGATGATGATGAAAATCCAGTGTCTTCTTTTCAAGAATCTCTCTGTTCACATGGGTGGTTAGCTCTTCTTTCTTCTGTTTTTGAGGAGGCCATTTCAAAACCTTTTAGTGCTGACAGAAAAAAACATGCACATGCATAGGATATATTAAGATCTTGATTAGATTAAGCAGTGCAAATGATTTGTGTTTAAAGAAATATGTAGAGGTCCTGGATGACATTGTAACACTTAAAGCCTGAATCTATAATACATCAATGATGCATTCATATTGTAATATAGGCAATTTAATTCGAGCACTTGGTATGATATTTTCATACTACCTTTTTTGAGATTTCAAAGGAAAATGTAATATTGTAGATGTATAATTCAAGTGATCCATGATATTTTTCATAGGATCGATAGTTTCAGTTGTAGAACAGAATGATTTATAATGCATGAGGATCACTCAGACATAGCATTCATACCAGAGCCCACAGAGTGTGAATGGTTGCATGCTACAGCGCACTGTAGTCTATGAAAACCAGGGCACCAGAAGAGTTCTCAGTGCTATTCACAAAGTTTGACGGCAGATTGTTTTCTCGCACCACTTTTAAAGAAAAGTGAAAACTCTCTCTCACTGTGACAAAGGCTGTGCAACTGAAGGACAAGCGAGTGATACGCACAGAACAACCTCTCGGCACACGGCAAACCGTTCGGCTAAAAGCCTGTCCAAACACGGTGTCTGTGGTTGAGAGTCCCTCTGCACATAATTGGACCAGGCTCCCTCAGAGGGGTGATTTGTTAGGGGCTCCTTACTTTTTTTTTTCTCCCCCTCTTCTGCTGTCCCTTTGTGGTGAGACTCTCCGTCAATCACAGACTTAGAGAACTGTGGCTGGAGTCAGACAAGCGGTGCGTCTCGGTGCCTGATGAGGCCTGCAGCACAGAGAGGAGAAGGAGAAGAAGAAGAAGAAGAAGAAGAAGAAGGAGAAACAGTGACAGCCTTTGAAATGTTTTTCTTTTTTTTTATGTGGAGCAGTGTCTAGTAGACGAAATTTTTTTTGCACTCACATAAGCCAAACATATGCCTCAAAGCATGTGTTGTCTGAGGGAGTAAGGGACTGATGGGATTGCACCTTCTTCAAAGGTAAAATGGCTGCCATCAATCTGTATGAAATGCGGTGCAGTTGTCTCGTGTGATGCAGGGACGAGACGGATGGCTGATGGAGCTCTGAATGACATATTTTATGTATTGTGTATCCCTGGCATTATGCTCATGATTGTACTCACTGTCTATGATAGCCTATGTCCCTCAGCAATATGCACTATGGTCAACCTCCAACTCTGAAGAATGCCGACTCCATGTGGCCTTGCTAGGGGTTTGTTTTAAAGGCAAGTACTGCACTGTTTGATTAAGGCTCGGATCTCAGAAACCAAGCACTGAAAAAAACTGTGAATCGGGTCATTTAAACATTTAGTCAAAATCAACTTTATAAGAAGATAAAGAAAGAAATTCACAAAATTACAGGTGGTGCATAATTGACTTGATGGATAGTCAGTTCAGGTCCATCTTATTCAGAAGTGCTGATTTATCTCACAATAGAACAAAAACAGATTACCGAATTTGAAGCTTCTGTGCCATTTTCTTCTGAGGCAGATTTTCATGTTTCACTAGTGGTTAAAGATAATTGACATGAATTGCCACCCAACAGGTCATTAATTAACATCTAATTTAGCTGTTGGCACGTGTAGTGGGTGCACTCCTTGGCGTAATGAATGAGACAAGTTCCGTCCTCACATGTGGCTCTTCAAGCCAGGCTGCACAAACAGGATCGCTGAGGGACTCAGAGGGGCTGAAGGGAAAAAAAATGTTGAGAGCTAGCCTACTAATGTTCAAAAAAAAAAAGAAGAAGCAACAAATCACTGATGGTTTGGAGTGTCTCACTGGCGTCCTCGCAGTGGCACTGACACAGATGGAGTATCATCTGCCAGTGTCCCTCTTGACTCATTTTTTTTAAACCCTCCCTCTTTCTTTCTCCTCTTCTCTCCTCCGTTCGTTTCCTTCTCTCCCTTCCTTGGAGCGATGGAGGCCCTCGCTCCTCTGCCGGAGGAATGTGTGTGTACCTCGTTGTGTTTATCTGACAGTTTATCCCCCCCTTTCCTGTGGGTGCTGCCTTCCATCTGTGGATGCGACAGCCAGTCACCGCGGGGAGGTCCCTCTCAGCCCTGTGATTTAGAAACCTGGCCTTGCCAAGTAAGCCCTCCTCCTGCGAATTTGTAACACATAGCTTCACCACCCCCAACCCCCAGTCCCCTACTCGTCAACTCCACCCCCCCCCCCCCCCCCTCCATAGGTGTCACGTTGTGCGCAAGACAGATAAAATGCAAGGAGGCCTATGATGGGAGGCAAAGGATGAGATACTGTAATCTCAATCAATATGGCCATCTCCCCCACCTCTTCATCCTCCACTCCTTTCCTTTGGTAGAAAAAAAATGACATATAGGGGGTTAAGGATATTGAAAAAAAAGAGAGGCATTTTTCAGATCTGGCGCTTCCTTTCGGCTCTGCTGTAATAGAGTATCCTCGTGAGAGAGATGGCGACGGATGCCTTCCGTCGGCAGAGGTAGTAAATAAGCACACGAGGAATTTGGAGTGGCAGTTATGATAGCAGGGGGATGGGTGGAGGGGGTAGGAGAGAAAAGAGAGAAGGAGAGAGAGAGTAAACAAAAATCTTAAGAGTGTTGTGATGATGAGAGGGAGGTGCATCTCCTGGGGTGCCCCCGTAGACGCTCTCTCATGCTAAGATGTCAGCTCAGCTTCATCTTCCTTATCGCCATAAGACTCCCTATGGCACTGCCAAAACGGCAGTAAAGTGACAATGGCGGGGGGAAAAAAGGCAGCGATTACAGAGATTACCACATTGCAAAAGAAAATGACGCTCCCCACTGTAGGGTAACCCTCTGGGACAAAACAGGATATGTGCGAGGGGCAGCTCGTCAAAAAAAGGGAAAAATAGTAAACCTGTTTTTGTTATATTTCCCTTCATTCATACTTATCCTGTGGGAGATTTTGAATAGAGCATCACAATGTATACTATCACAGGATGTACACAGTGTCATGGAAACAGAGCAGCGGACAGCTGCACAGCTGTGTTCTATACATAGTACTTAGAATATGCATGCACTTCAGATGACACACTATACCAGTCCACAACTCAAAGAAACAAATGTCTTTCAAGTCTTCCCTTGCACAGTGTTGTGCAGGCATACACAAATACACACTCAAACAGATGTTGGCTCGAAAACACACACAGACACAAGTCACACACACACACTCTCCCGTATACACACATACATTTCCACTCTTCTCAAGGTGCACAATAATATTTGTGCAATCAGGGGTGGGGGGTGTGTGGTGGGGTGGTAGTCGTTCCAGCCTGGCTGGTTAATTTGCCAGTGCCAGCGATGTGTTAAATGACCATCTGTGTTGAGTGCAGTGCTCCACTGACGACTGGCCTTGGAGAGGACCCGAAGATGTAGAGGAGAGGCTGGAGGATGGAGCTGAGATGAGCATCAGACCTAAACACGCGGGTGTGGGTCTGTGATACATCCTGCTAATGAGAGAGTGAGAGAGAGAGAGAGAGAGAGAGAGAGAGAGAGAGAGAGAGAGAGAGAGAGAGAGAGAGAAATAAAGACATAAAGAAATACGCACAGACTGATAAATGGACAGGTAGATTCTTTGGCACCATTGCCTTAAAGGTACAGTGCGAGATTCAACTTTCTCCTCATAGTCTAGCTGTCCCCAGCGTTCATACACAATCCTGGTAAATGGGGGGGGGGGGGGGGGGGGGCTCAGACCAAACCATAAACTGTTCTAGCCAATCAACATTCAGCTTCAGAAGCACAGAAGGGAGGGGTGCAATTTGACTGGTTTGACCATAGACATATAAAGGTATATATGTCTATGGGTTTGACCTCAAATAACAACAACCTCTTGCCTGAATCACAGACTGTGCCTTTAAGGATATTCTGAAGCATGTAAAGAAGGGGGGGATGCCATTGAAGCCCAAGGCTGCTGTAAAGCCATTGTACAGTTACTGCACGTTTCAGGAAGAGTTTAATCTAACAGTGGCCTTGGCCAGCCCTGGGTTGTTCTCTCTTTTCTAATGCAGATAAAGTCAAGTCCTCTCAACAGCTCAATACATTTAGATGCAGCACTGAAATATTCTTCCTGGTGTACAACACGGTATTCATTGTAGGACATATTCATCTGCCTTACCTTTCTTAGACTTCTCCTTATCTACTGAAACATTTCCTGCCCAACAGTAACCTACATTTGCAACTACACTATTATAAAAAATACTGCTGGGAGATCTGTTGCAAATATCACACAGTTCTCAGGGGAGTTTTTGCAACTGGAGTTAATTAATCATGACCTCAACTATTAGGGGGTCATACCAGAGCCATTTCAGTTTGCTACTTCAGGTCACTGCCCAACTGGTGCAGTGCTTCATGAAGAGCACTCCACATGTATCAACATTAAATCCCATTTACCATGTACAGACCATTTATGGCTTGTTGGTCACAGCTCTGTGGTCAGTGACTCTCATCTCCAACACATAGGCTAGTGAGTCACAACTTCAGCAGGCATTTATGGAGATGCCACTACCCATAACCCCTTGCTCTTTTCGACCTAATGTGTTTGCTCTGCATTTGGAGGGGCACAGGGCTAGTGTTACCTAGTTAGCTCTCAGCAATTTCTCGCCAAGGGTTCTTGTCGGAGCAATCTACCTTTCCCTAATGCACATCAAACTGTTAATTTCCCTTTCAGCACTGATGTCTGATTTAAATTAAGATTGAGATAGGGGAGTTTTAATTCAATTTAGGAATACAATAGGAGTCTGGCACAGGGGAAATTTCATCACAGGTTATTTTTTACTCACGCTTCAATCAAAATGATTGTGCTAGTCAAACAATCACACTGCATGTTCTGTGCGAATGAGATGCTACAAAACACTATTTTTGCTCTGTGAATATTACCTTTGAGCAACGAAGACAGAATCAAACGTCAAGGTATGTGTTTGCATGTGCAAGTGTGCGTGCGAGAGAAAGAGGGGTTGGGGTGGGTTGAGGTTGGATGGAGGGTGGTAACATATTGCAGCCCAGGGGAAATCATAAGTTTATGCGTGAGAATTTCATATTCAAAATGCTTTCAGACGGGACTCAGGGGAAGGAGGCATGGGCGTTGTTGCAAATGGCAGCTGGTTCACCACATGGAGAAAGTTTCGAAGGGATTTTATTTCTGAGTAGGTTGTTTTGCTGAGCTAAAAATTAAGAAAACATGGTTACATTTTGAATTTGTGTGCGGTCAATGTTTCAGAGCTTTCTTGAACAATAAAGCTGAAGCAATTGCAATGGAAATCCTGGTTTTCTAAATAGTGAATCTCACAGACTGTTTTCTCTAGCTTTTCTAGACCCAAGCCAGTTGGATTGGTTAGTCCTACAGTTATATTTAGATAGGCTAACTGCTTAGTTACACATCCCATGATTCCTCCATACTAGGATCACGGCATGTTTCTTTATCTTACCAAAACCATCTCACATGACAGTTTACCCCCCTCCAAAGCGTGTAAGAAAGAGAAAGCGCGAGAAAGAGAGCATAGCGGTTGTTTGTAAGATAGCTATTCTCCCAGCGAGAGGCAAACAGAGGACACGTATTCGCCACAAGCGCTTCCCAGCAGGCATGAAAACAGCATCGGTGTTCCCGCTGATAAGCTGCCTAAGAGCCAACACCGAAATGAGACGGTCTAATGACACAATATAAAAGGACGTAGGTCGGCCTAAGCGCAGCGAGCACACGGCTCTCTTTACTCAGGCCTACCGACAGCCCCTCTGTCGTTTCGGGCGACACTCCCAACACCACAGGGTCGGCATGGAGAACGAATGTCCCCACTGTGAGGCTATCCCAACAGACTCTTTCGTATGTGAGCATTATTAATGGCGAAGTCTAGCTTCAAGGCCCAGCCAATTGTTCATTGATACACCCCATTTACCCGTCCTCTTTAGCCTAGTCCTCCATCCTCCCATTTGAAAAAAAAATAAAAATAAATGTCAAGGGCTGTGAAACTTACTTTCCTACCAAATAAGAAATAATAAAAAGAAAGGGGGAAATATATCACGCTATACGATTTCTTCAGCGCTGATGACTGAGGTTGTCAAAACCGGGAGATTTAATTTAAGGTTTGTTGAAATTGCTTGTAACGTATTAAATAACTGTTGGTTCAATTAATATTAATGGATTAAATCTAGAAGTTATCAGACCCTTTTGGATTGCAGTGTTTCTTTTGCATGGTCAGACAGTACCGTCATCTCTTCGACGCTTCTTTCAATGCGCACTCAGTAGGGAGAATATTCACTCCTCTTTCCGCAGTTCATGAATGAACTTATGTTTAGCCTTTTTCTCCGGTTGCATCTCCATGAAGCCTTTGTCGAGTATGAGTGAAAGATCATTACTGCAAGCCACTGCTAATGTACTGTTATCTCCCCCTTGCGATAGAAAAGAGAACTGCAGAACACAATGGGACAACTGCAATGCTTTCACACCACACATGACAACTATGCCTTTAACCTACATTAAGTTTCATATGGATGCATATAACAATACTAACACAACCAAATAAATAAATAAAATCCTAAAAATCAGCAACTGTATTTTTACAGTTCATCAACACATCCCTTTTAGATACCTCAACAAAACCAGAGCCCACCAATTTAACCCAATAACCATTAGCATTATTTCAAAATGCCGTTTTTGAAGGGCTTGTCCAGCCGAGATAACCGAAAGGTGCCACACTGGACAGGACAAGACAAAGAAAACACACAACAAGCATTACATTTATATATAAATAAAAAATATATTTACAAAGCACAACAAAATTCAGATTCAAGACTTACAAAACACATATTTCAAGTAACAAGGAGGCTACTGGGCCAGTTCACATTCTCTCTGACATCCACTATTGCAAAATTACTGTACAAAAATGATTCCTTAAAATTCATAGTTCTTGAGGATATCCTCAGGACATACAGAAATTAATTTAGAAAATTATATCATCAGACAAATACCATGAGGCAGTTAAGTAGCTGGTTTCCCTAGTGTTACCATGTGCACATCGCAGCATGCAGAGGTAACTGATGATGACAGGCTCCGTGTTTGTTTTCCTGCACACAGTCCTTTAATCTGGCAACGGTGTTGCCATGGCACCCTTTTGATTGGTGGCGGGAATCCATCTGAGCATTTGCTTGATAATTAGCACAAAAAGTATTAAATCTTTCATTTAATGTTTCAGGTCTTTGAGAAGCTGCTTCAGCTCTTCTACACAGGAAGACATCTGCTGATTGTGACCCTGTGTCATTTTTAATCTGAGGGGGAAAAGACAACAATGTGTTAGGAATTCAGCATAGCTACACCTCTAATCTTTCTTCATCTACCCTAGCAATGTCAAATTTACAAAAAAACATGTTAACTTTCCATTTTGAAGGGCAAATAGACCGCAGATGATACATAGATCAACATACGACAACATGTTCCTCTCTGCATAGTTTCAACATTACTCATGCTGACTGCTTGAAATAGACTATAACATCTTAAAAAGCTGTTACAAAATGGCAGCAAATGCTGGAGTGTTGCAATAGTAGGGTGTTGGCTTGAGAGCATGTCAAGAGTGACCGTCCCTATTTATCCCCACCACTGCCATCGCGGTTCGGAAACTCTGCATAGTTTGGGACACCACTAACAGGTTTAGGCCCAAATTGCAACTGGACTTACTGTGGTGCTGTCTTGTAGTGGAAACTTTAGTTTGTAAGATTCAATCAACCAGATTCAAGAGGAAGACCTCTTTACTCAACTAAAAGCATTCAGGAGAGCGTTCTGCTCCAATGCAACGGTTACAATAAGTGATATCTCTCTCTCTCTCTCCCCCCCCCGTTTTATATTTGCAATGAAAATGATTTTGAACTACAAATGTAAACCTACGGATAACTTTAGGTGCATCTGATGAAAACAAGATGTTTTTTTTACAAAAAACATTGTGACAAACTTGTTATTTTGTTGCTGGTTTTTCATGACGTAAACAGGACAATAGCCATTTTTCTACTATAGGGCCAATCCGGGCGAGCTACTGCGTGCCAAGGCCAGTTGCGTTTGCAGGGCTTGACCGTGCCTCCTCTGGGCTGACGGCCAGGGGCTTTTGACCCGCCGATTACCCTTGGGCCAAGCAGGGCTAACTGGCGCTAGAGGCAGTGTTCAAGGTGAAAGGCCAGGGTAGCACAGTCAGGTAAGAGAGGTTCAGTGCCAAAAACTGGTGTCTAGTCACCACCCAGAAATTAACTAAAAAAAAAATATATATAGTTTATTAACATCAAATAACTGCACGATACCTCAATTTGAACTTCCCACTCAACTGTGAAATGGGTGACGCTTTCACCAAGGCAGAATGTTATGGGCGGGTTTAAGGGCAATACAGCGGGGTACCGGCCCGATAGCAGAACCGCAAATAGTTTTTGTTCTGGCGGCTTGAGGCCCCAGGCCATTAGCCCTGGTTGGCCCGAGGAGAGCCCTAGCTTGCACTGGCCCGATAGAGGAATCATTGCTAATTATGCACTACTCGGGTCATTCCCACTGAGCATGTCACGTTTGAGACCTTTGAGACCAACATGACACTTTGTACAGTTAGTTAATCAAGTTAGTTAGCTAACGAATGCCAGATGATTATACTTTGCACATTGGGCCTGAAGCCCACCATGAAAGCATGTTAAGAAAACAAATAGATGACTGTTTATATGTGTATTTTATAGGTCCCTTGGCTGACATGTAACAGTGAACAGCCATGAGTTAGGGCCCAAGTGGTCTCATGCAGTCATAACAACCACAATTATCAGCAGACAGACAGCAGTCTATCTCTTGCCAAGATTTGTGATGGGACACCTGCATCTCACAACAGCTCTGGAAAAGCTGACAAAATTATAGTGCTTCATCATGAATAATGTTAAGTATTTTACTATGCAATTCACCCATAGTTATCTGAAATATAATCAACTGCATGGGTGAATTATTCCAAAATTAGAACGTGTGTGTGTGTGCATGCTCTCAAAACCTCACACTTCAACACCATATGTAGATCTAAGCAAATTTAGTCTAAGACAAAATAAAACCACAATGGGGAAAATGAAGTGAGTCTCTCACCTCCTGAGCATTTCTCTGACTTTGCTGGGTGCAGGCTGGTGGTGCCTGAGGGCGGTGCTGCAGTGCTTGGCCAGCATGGAGTAGCAGTGCTCGCGGATAACGTTGTGGCTTGCCGTGTCCCACTGGGGCAGCTCGCTGGTGCACCTCCAGCCCGTCAGTGCAAACTCCAGCAGAGACTCCCACTCGCCACATCTCTCTAATGTCTGGCCACCCTCTTGGCATGAACGCTGGGATAAAAAAATAAATAAATAAAAAAAGACTCATAAGACATGGTACATTTGAGAGTACAGTAGCAGGAATCATAGATCAGCATACCTGAATAGCCAAATTATATATTTAGATGTTAATGTGAACATGTGAGCATCAGTTATGTACAGCGGCATCGATGATAGAGGGATAGGATATCAGTGGATCCCCCCACACCCGCCCAAACCTCTACCAAAACAAATAAATCCATAACACATGAAGTGCAATAAAGCCATAATGCAAGGCAAAGGATTTTATCCATTCACGTTTCAGATCCTCAGTAGTGTCATGGAAAATCTCACATTGCTTGTCAGACACATAATAGTGATCATTTAAATTAAACTGTCCTATTTCTAGAACATGGGAATCTTCTATCGGAAACGTCCCAACATGCTTGAAAAGTTCGAGTTCATACACTCTTCCCAGCTACAAGCAAATAAATCATCATTCTAGGCTCAACTGTAATACCCATAGGGCTTCACTGCTTTAGTGAAACCCTATCCATTTGGTGCCCCTCCCCCCCCAAATCTGACACCTTCCTACGCCACTGGTTATGTAATTTGTGCAAACTCACTTTAAACGCCAGTAGGTGTGGGTAGGCTTTTCTGTAACAGTGAGCGTCTCTGTTGGAGCCTAGGCGTGAGTAGGGGATGGATCTGTAAACACTGGCTTTCTTCTGAAGCAAGTCCTCAAGCAGTAGCTTCAGATTTGAGGTGTGCTCTGTGCATTTCTGTTCCTGCAAAAGACAGTTCCTTCTTACCAAGTGGAGACATAATGACACAATCATGCTCATCTCATTATTTCCTATCATTTAGTGTGGAAAAATGAAAAAGTAAAACACATGCGGTAAATGGGGACGGAAATTGTTTACCTGCTCTAGGAGGATGAGGGAGCTGAGGAGCTGGACTAGCTGTTGACTGGACAGTGTCGTGGGGGATTTCTCCACCTCCTCACCTCGAGAGTCAACCTCACCAATCCACTGCCTCTGAGTGCAGGCAACCACTGCAAGGACAACATGATATGTATTCAATAATGATATGGAAAAATACCTTCTTTGTCTAATATTTGCATATTAAGTGTGATAACACCTTGCTTTACAATTAATAAATACAGAAAATCAAATGTCATTTCAATGGGTGTTTTGGGAAAGAACAAAATAAATTAGAGTTACTGGTGACATGATTGCTCACTTGTGCTACAAGAGGTCTTATAGTGGATACAATTGCAAACTGTTTGGAGTGTGTGTGTGTGTGTGTGTGTGTGTTGTCCACTTGTACATACACGGGCGACCACGTTTTGACAGGAAAGCTGCACTGTTTGGTAGAGAGCCTGCACGGGTACTTAAAACATCCATGTAGGACCTCCGCAAGCGACCTGTAAGAGACTGGAATATTAGATTTCTAAAAAAGGCATGGACTCAGCATTCAGTAAGACATCATTCATTAATTGGCTACTCCAATGAAAAAGTACATGCATCATATGCCTTGTGGTTGGTCAAAATCTAGTCAAGTAATACAATACAGGGATATGTATTCTAAGTTAATAAAGGTTCAAATTCCTATGGCCTGTTTGCTGGTTATTAAGGGCATACAGTTGACCTGGGCACAAACGTTTCCTATTTTGGGGCTGCCAACAATACATATGATATTAGAGACAAATAATGGTACATTTGTGTTCTTCACTGAGAAAAATCATACACAGACAAAGGCCTGTGTTGTCCTCAACTCCAGGCCTTCCCTATTTGGAAAGCTACAGCGTGCTGTAAGGTTAGCCACATCAATAATGTTAATTTAATATTTTTAATTAACCAACGTTACCTATGCACCACTTTAGTGTGTTAAAGAAATCTTCCAATAACTCACTAAAATGCGAAGTTAAGACCGAGTGTAAATCAACCCTACGTTAGGCAAGTTAACCCAACCTCTTGCTAAGCTCAGATAGCCAACACTGAGTCAACTACAGCTAACTAACTAACGTTAAACTGTATCAAACGAGCAACTTTAGCAGCCCTTTGCTAGCTAACTAAATCTGATGGGCCATTTACTTGACAACTCCGAAATGCACCACACAGGTAAATTATGTAATATCTCATGAGCACAGTAATGTTACAGGTAAGAGGGCTGTTAACGTTACGGTCCTACAAAATTAACTTTTAAAAGCCATTGACTAATAAGCTGCCCGAAGGCTATTTTAGGGGAAAACTAGCAGCAATACGTTAGCTATTGATTCTCGCGCCAGCTAAGTTGGAAATCAAAGGTTACAAGAACAGCCCGCTAACGTTAGCATTTTTGTGAAAAGTTATGCAGCCAGTTAATTCACAAATTGTAAGACATCAAGTTATGACATTAAGTGAGCTTTGTTATGTTGTAAATATTATTTAGCTAAAAGGAGTTCAAAGTATTGACATACATTTGCAAAAGGCTCTGCTAGCAAGCCAGATCATTGATGGAGGGAAAAGGACGGGATAAACAATTGTTAGCGCCAAACTAGAAACTTATTAGCCAACGTTAGCAAGCTAACTTACACCGTACATCGTAACAGATGGCGCGCAAGCTTTTTATTGCGGATGGTTGAATGTAAAAGTAATTATAAATTGTTACATCTCACCTGCAATTTTCGGCTGTGGTTCGGGAATTTCGACCAGGGCACGTCTTTCAAAACAGATGTTTGCCATGACGCTAATATCTTTGTCCTTCAACTTATTTAATGTTGGCAAACACTTATCTTTGGGCTCCAAAATTTTGCCTGATAGCCAACGTTGTAACACTTAAGTGGCTACCACGGCATGTAACGTTATGATACTTTGACTAATAAACGTTAGCAAGGACTTATCTTCGATAAAGTTGCGGTTTGTGCAAGTACACAGCACAGCATTGCAATCCACGAAATACTATACGAAAGTATATTGCATTATGGTGTACTTATCGATATAACAACCATCCTTCCTATTAACAGAAAAACACTAACGTTACATCCACCTATCACAACATCTCCGCGGTAAATGAGTTGAGTCCCGCGTTTGCTACAGAAAAGCCTCCTACCGGAATTTGCCGCGTTGAATAGGATTGGCCAATGTTTGCTGAACCGCTTAAATTTTGATTGGATGGCGTGAGTCGCCTCCGCCACTTCCCCACACAGTGAGAACAGTGACAGGGGACAGTGTGTGCAAGGCCTAAACAGTTGCAAAGATGGAACGCATTAATGAGAGAATGGCTAAGGGACTAATGTTTATTATTTGCCTCTGTTGATGTTTGTAAAGCACAGCATGCAAGCCCATTTGTATGAGCCTTCAATAGAGCTGCAAGTGCCAGTGGGCTAAGACCATACCCTGTACCATTAACCAGTCAAAAGTATAGTATAAAAACATAATCTTTATTAACATACCCATTAATTACAGTGATTGTCACATTTTTAAAAAGGTCAAGGACATTGACATAGAACAGGAAGATAGGAAACTAATTAGTCTACCAACAACATCTTATATACATTATTGCTACGATTTGCATATCACTAATGCCATACTCAGGGATTTAATGATGTGACAGTTACATAAACAGTGTGTTCAAGACAGCAACAGAGTACACAGTTACAAAAAAGGACTGAAGCACCTTGTAAAATTTAAATGGTCAGTAATGTTCACCTTTCCATTAAAGCGTGCAGGGGTTGCAGTTTGAAAATAGCCAGAGATCTTGTATATTATCAGTCTGCTCGAACATTTTTGGCAATGGTAACCAAAAGACAGTGAAGAAAAATAGGTCAAACTAATTGTCACATTTAATTATTTTTAGCCCCAATGATACACAAAAAGGTGAGATGATGATGAACAAGTTTTCTGAGACGGAAACATGTGAAAAGGTATCTATGTTTTTGTTGAGCGGTTCACCACATTTATATTGTTGGGTAGATTTTTGGCTGTATTCTGAGGTGCCTGTGATGTCTGAGGTGTCTTGCTTATCCCGGCATTGACAGCATTGTTTATCCCTTTCGATCCACCATAGGGCTTCGGTTTGGGAATCCTTGTGGGACCAGGGCGTCGGAATGCTTCAAGAGGTATCTGTTGGAAAGCCAGAAAGGGGTGGGGCCAATTAACACAATGTATCAACAGTCATAACTAGCACCAGAGCTGTAGTGTATATGCAGACCACTGACACACAGTCCTGAAAGAGAGGGGTTGTCAGGAATGCACCCACGGTGTCTCTATCCTGCTGCATATTTTCCAGTGTTCACTCCTCTACCCCACTTAATCAGATTTGTTAGGTGTGTGGGCAGCTATTTGAATATTGTGCAATTATGTTGTGTGCAGCATATGCCAGAAAACCACATGCTACAGCTGTGAGAATGAACCCTTCAGTTGAATCTCATTATTATATTCAATGTGCACCACAAGATGGTGCTGTCTCGTCTGCCCAAAGGGCTTCTGTGCATTATTAATGAAGCAAAGTTAAAAATGACTCTTGCTCCAATCGTGTATGGTTATGTTATTGTTTTATACATTAAGTGCACTTCCTGTTATGGGTTATTGTCAAACTACAAAATGATTGGTTCGTTTGTAATAATGGGCAACCTCAATGTCCTGGATGTTCAGGTGTCTAAAAGATACCTGATCATATGTTAGTACTAAAGAAAAGTCTTCAGGTTTGACATTTGTTGCCCTTACTGACTGGAGGTTTGGGGTGTGGCAGTAGCATTTCGGCTAAACCATGATTGATATTCTTAAATACTGCAGTGGTATTTTCCCTCAGACTTGTCTTTTAAGGTTGTCAGTGTGCTGGTACTTTTGACAGTAAAACTAGAAACGAATGAAATATGACTGGCAAGGCAGGGGAACAGACTCACAGAAGAATAAATGATATGCGCTTTGGTTCATAGATCAATGCAACAGCATAAACATCATGCAATAAACAACCAATGCAACCATGCAACAAGAACCACATGCACATGTGCTCAAGGAATGACAACATCTTTTTTGATCCAGCTCTTCTCTGGCACTGAAATCACTCATCTGTTGAATTTCAACTCATTTTTCTGTCATACTCTCTGCTCTAAGGGTACAGGGAGAAAGTTAGTCAGGATGAAGTCAGGAGTGCAGGAGAAGAAATTAGAATGGGTTGGGGGGGGGGGGGGGGGGGGGGGGTAGTGTGGATCGGGCGGAGGGTAAGACAGGTGTTGGATCGATTTACTCCGATCTGTGAAAAGTCACTCTGAATGACTCCAGAGGGGTTTTGGTCTCTAAGCTGTTTACTACATAATCAGTCTCATCGTTCATCTAATGCTCCCGCTCTTGCTATGCCAGGGAGTGAGGTCACTGCAGGAATGCTTTTGTGATTGTCATCACCCTGCAATCATTTCAGCTCCTTTCAACTCAGCCTCCTATGGTTTTTAAATAACTGCCTTAGCTGTTTTGCCTGCAGTGTGAAAGATGGAGGAGGAGGAATTCTAAGGTGCACATCTCATCCAGAGAGAAGGTGAAAGAGTGAGAGAGAGATTACAGACGGTTTCATCAGTCGTCCTCCCATCCAACCCCTCTTTTGTAAACCCGTCCTCTTTCATCCTGAGAGCCAGAGAGACAAATTGAGGCCGATTTATGAGCAGCTATCGCCGGGTACAACTGCACGAGGGAGTGTTTTTGAGAATTAACATTTAAAATATGCGTATTGAACCATGTCTATGAAGTTCATGCAGAACATGGATCTGAGAATTGGGTCATGCCGTGCCTGTGGTGGAGGTAATGTACCAGAAAATTCAGTGTAGGTCATGTCAGAGTGCATGTAGTTTTAACGTATAATGACCCATAATTAAAAGTGTCCTCCCTTTGGAGTCATAAAGCCAGGAGTTGAAGTAAGCACTTCCCCTTTGCCAAGTCCGGGCCAGCAGTTCACTCACAGATGCGCTGGCACAGGTGTTGCCATGGAAACCAAACACGGCATTTGTTTGGGGCTCTGACGGGCGTCGGGAGACACAGTTTCAGAGGATACGGCTCTCAGGGATCCGCTTTCACTCACCCCGCGGAGTCAGGGCCTGTCTCGGCCAAATGGTTTATTTTATCCTCCGGGTTTATTGTCCGTAGCAATGAGGCTATGTGAATTTCACTTTGGCGTCTCTGTAGACTACACATGCAAAACAAAAAATACCCATTCGCCTCTCAGCTGGCACAAAGCAAGGTGCTCATAACACTGGCACACTCCGGTGATGACTAGCCACTGCACCAGATCATTATGATAAAAATATCAGGGGCAAAAAGAGCTACATGAACATAAGCTTTGGTTGTATACTTAGAAGCTCCAAATAAAATAAAATATATAATGAAAAGGATAGATCTTAAGATAGATCAGTGTGGCATCATGTATGTGTAGAGAATCACTTTTAATATGGTCTTTATGCTGTTGAAATGTTGAAAATAAGCTTCACTACTATCTACTTATATTATTTTTATCCATTTCCAAATATCTCTGTAACGTTTCTTTTACTTGGAGCTGATCAGTTGCTGTCTGGCCACCACTGAGATGACTGTACATTGGGGTGGCAAAATAAAACAGCTGCCCTGGATGAGAACAGCATCTCATTCAGACTGCCACTTACTGTAATGCTCACATGGACAGCGGGGGATCCAGCTTCCAGACTGTGAAAAAATTCCAGCCTGAATCAATTTAACGCTTGACATAGCCGGCGCTGTATATTAATAGTGAGTCAGATCAGGGACGTTGAAACTATTTTCTGGTAGGGGGTGCTGTAAAGGGGGGGCATGGGGCATAGACTACTTTACCCTTCACACCGTTATCAATTTGTTCGTGGTGCCCCACCCTGGACAGCGCTGTCCTACACAGCAGTGCTGATTCAACTGAGCTGTTAATGAGCCTGATCCAAGGATTTCATTTCAAATATCAAATCATTTCAGAAGTATCCAGCTATTTAGAAAAGTAGAAAGTAAGATTTAGATGTTTACAAAGCATCTTTAGTATCATGACAATAAAAAATGGTTAATATCAAAGAGGCATAGCCTATGTCACGCATGCTCATATCAGTCATGAAACCCTGATAAAATATTTTTTAAGTGCAAAATCAAAAGTCATTAGGCAAATAAAAGCCCTTGAAGGTAAAAACATTTGTAGCCTACTTGAACAAGAGCCAACCTCTGAATGAAGGTTGCAACATCTGTACCCTATGCTAAAGGAGATAAAAAAGAAAGCATTGAAGCACCTTTCCTTTTGCATTTAGAGAATTAGGCCATGTCCTATCCTAAAAAATTACTTTTTGTAAGAAGGATCCTTAGTTAAAGGAAGAACAGTTGTTGTTTTTTTAACTACAACATTGCTGTTTTAAAAACCGATGTACTGCATGAATTATTTTAGTTTATTGTTCATAATTTCTCTTTTGATTACCGTTAACGGTAGAATAAATGTACATTTTAGGTCACATAAACAGTTAACTCAACCCAACTGAATTTCCATTGTATCACTGAGAGAGACTGCAGACTCACCCATGCAAGTCTCAGCTCTCAGTTACTGGATTTCTGTGTTTTGGATATCGGGAGAAACTATGACATCAGCCTATGAATTAAACTCAGCCAAGCAAACATATGTCAGAATTCTTTTTTCCCCTCCTATAAACTCTGAATGTTCTCAGAGCCCCGGTTGTAAAAAGAGTTCTTTAATTTGCCTGAAGTTGCCTAAATCTTTAGGAATTTGTCAAGCATGTATAGAAAGCGTGTGATTGGGACCTTTTGGGTGAAATCATTTTATTTCCATACTGCTAGGTTAATGTGATATATTAACTTAGTTCAATATCTTGTTGTTTAGGCTGTTTTGTTCAATTATCATCTCAATTCTCATCGTGAATTAACCCATAGATGTGTTATGTTTTAAAGGGTGAGTACCAACAAAGGGAATAATGACAGCACATGCAATGTCCACATGTGATGAACAAGAACCAACTACACTGTGCATTACATTACCACATGCTGAGGCATGCTTGGTTTAGAGACAATGAAAACTCATAAATGTGTATTTCAGACATTGATGATAAAATCATAATGAATAAAATCATAACGAATGAAATCAAACATATTACAAGTTTTAATTTTTCAAAAAGAAATGTTCAACATAACAAAATGCAAGTAATTTATGTGGTATATGATGTATAAACAAAAAAAAGTTACATCCGTGAATACCCTCAGTACATGGTCATTTCTCATGAAAAGCGAGTACAGTAAGTGCACACACGTGTCAGCCAAGACTAAAATGAAGTTCAGTACTAGCACTTTCACTTGGTTATTCTGCTTTCGATCATCTTTTCTCCCCACACTTTTTGATCATGCAGACACACACAGTATACCCCACCCCCCATGCCCTGACTTAACAATGCAAACGAATACACAAACAAACAATGCAAACAAACAAACAAGCAAACAGAAAAAGTGCTGTGGTTGAACATTCTAAAGGGTATAATACAGTCAAGTACAACTAAACAGGATGGGGGTTTTAGGGTTAAATGAAATGGATTGTTTGGGATTTGGAGCATGGACTGGAGTTGGGATAGTATAAGTTATACTTCTTTAAAGTATGGGAAGGGGTGCTTGGTGAACTGGGTCAGTCATAGATGTTACTTACTGTAATTTGTGGCCGCGGGAGTGGGGAGGAGGTGGGCTTTATAGTGATGCTACTGGTGATTTTGCCATTGTTTAATACAGGAGTTCTTTGCTCCTGCCCAGGTGAACAGCAGGGGCTCATGGGCCTTGAGGTGCTGTTAACAGCCTGAATGTAAGGGCTCCCCAGGTGGATGTGGATCTTGTTGTCCTCAGTGGTGATCACGTTTGAGCCTGTGCTGTTGGACCTTTGGACCTGCCAGCTGTTCTGCCTTTCTGGGCTGACGCGGAAAATGGCATGGCCTCCGGTCACCTCCAATGGCTCTGCAGGCTGGGACCGGTCTGGGCTGCCTGTGGTGACAGAGACGATCTGGATAGGGGACATGGCTCTGTCAGGGGTGACCGACCCTGAGGAGTCAGGGGTCATTGCTCGGGAAAAGGCAGCCATGGTGAAGGGAGACATGGCTTGGTCTGGGCTGCAAGGGCTGTCCGAGGATGTGGAGCCTTTGGTTTTCATGGGAGGGGTGATGGATGTATTCTGGATGATTGTGATTCTTTGTTTGGGCGGAGCTCCGCTTGTGGGGATGACTGCAGTGCTGGTGTAGGACTGAGCATTTTCAGTAGTTGGGCTGGTGATCTCTAGGGTTGCTGTGTTGTGTCCGTGATCTGGCGTGACTTTGATGTGGAGAGGCTGACCAGGGCTGTGTGTTAGAACCACATCCCCTTGCTGGACATGATTCCCATTCTGTCTTGGTGCCACTTTGCCATTAATAGGGTGCTGGTTTTCTTTGGTTTTCATGAAAGGAACTCTGGCTCGCCTAATGTTGTTGTTCAGGTTGTTGACGTTGTTGATAAGGGAGGGGTTGCATTTTGTGACACAAACCTCGTTGTAATTGGGGTCATCCTCAGGGTCACTCTCCTCATATAGTTTGCCATTCACCACAGCACATTCCAGTGGGGCTAAGCTCTTGTAATTAGGGGGAAGAAAATCTGTTGGATCAGTCTGTACCTCTTTTGTGGAGACATGCAGGTCTGAGAATCGTCTGCCGTTCATGCCTGGCCGTAAAGTTTTGCTGATGCGACGGTATCTATCCAGTTCACGGGTGAGGTTCTCCATCTCTCTGGCCAGCTCTTTATTTCTCACCTCTTGCTGTGTCAGCCTTCTCTGAAGAACAGTGTGATCAGATTTCACGCGACAGATGGAGTCCTCAGTTCCCATGTAGTCATGGATCTTCTCCTTGAGGGCCTCCACTTCCCTGGTTAGATGACTAGATTTAGCCTCTTCCTCTTTAAGGCGCTTGTAAAGAATATGTTCTTGGTTGGATGACTCCTTCTCTGCCAGCTGGTACTTGGAGAGCTCATTTCTGGAAATCTCCAGCTCCTCCAACAAGGCCTTGGCTCTCTCCTGTTCGTTGGAGTATCTCTTCTCCAGTGTCTCAAATTCATCCTCTGTCTTCAGCAGATCGTCTTCGACGACCTTCATCTCCTTGAGTTTCCTTCTCAGCCTTTCCACTTCCTGGGTGAGATCCTTGACTTTGTTATCCTCCGGCTGGAAGCGGTTTGGGTTGGGGGCCTTGATGTGTTCCTCTTTGGCTCGGCTCCTCAGGAATTCCCTCTCCACAGCCTCCAGAGACTGCAATCGCTTCTTCATCATGTTGAGCTTGGACTGTTGGTCATTGCTCTTTTCCTCCTCTGCCTTGAGCTTGGCTCTGAGCTCGTCTCTGTCCTTGTTGGCACTGCACATCCTCTCCTCCAGTTCAGCCTTGGCCTTCAGGGTTTTCTTGCTCTCATCAATTAGTTTCTCAGTCACAGAAGTGACCTTGTCCTGCTCTGCTTGCAGTTTGCCAGTGCTGTTCTGTAGCTTGTCCTCCATTTGTTTTAGCTTTTCGGCCATCGTCTTACGTTCATCCACCAGCATAACGGTAAAGGTCTTCAGCTTGGTGAGATCCTCTTTCAGTGTGAGCTCAGTCTTCTCCAACTGACCCTCAATCATCTCAAGTTCTTTGATCCTGACCTTGAGGACATCCAGCTCATTGGACAGGTGCTTAGTCACAGTCCTCTCTTTCTCCAGACTGCATTTGAGTGCACTGCACTCCTGTTTGCTCTTACCAAAAGCATCTTCCAACTTTTCCAGCTCTGTAATTCTGTGATTGAGCTTGTCCACCTCTGCCTTCAGGCTTCGGCTCTGGCTGGACTCCTTCTCCAACTTTCTGTTGAGATCACGGCACTGGTCCTCCATCTTGATTAGCTCTTCGTCTTTCCCCTCCATTTCATGCACCCTCTTCCTCAGCTCCTCCACCTCAGAGACCAGGCTGGAGTTGCCACACTCCCCACGACCAATCTTTTCCCTCAACTCCTGGAGCTCGTCCTCGGCTCTCCGGAGAGTCTTGTTGGTTTCTTCCAGCTCATCCAACTGCCGGCTGAGGGTGGACAGCTTCTGGCGGAGCTGTCTGTTCTGGGCATCTTCACTCATCAGCTTGGCAGTCATGGTTTCCTGCTCCTGCTGGAAGTGAGTGGCTTGGTCACGGAGCTCTGTCTCTAACCGGAGGACTTTGCTCTCTTCCTCTTGGGCCCGAGCCTGGGCTGAACTAAATGCCTGCTGTGCCTGGGAGGTGGTGATGGTCAGCTCCTGGACCTTGGATGTCTGCTGGGTGAGCTGTTCAGTGAGATGCTGCTGTTCGTCAACGACCAGCAGAGCAAATGACTTGAGCTTAGTGAGTTCCTCCTGCAGACTAGACAGTTTTCTCTGGTAATCCTTGTCCTTTTTCTCCTGGTAGGCCTTCTCCTGGTCTATGAGCAACTTTAATCTGTAAAAGAAAAAAGAGAGAAAGCATTTCATTTGGTTTTGTAGTTAACAGAAAATGGGATATCATGTCCTCTCAGTAAGTGTATTTCAAAACTCAAGAGTCAATTGTTTCACAGCATTCCATGGAGACATGTGTAAAAAAAAATCCATTAACTGTACATCGCTTTTAAGAAAACTATTAGACGCCCACTTCTTTAACATAATACTACTGTCAAGGTGTAATGGGTTTTTCATGTTGACTCTTTTGGCAGTCGTATGTACTGAAAAGTGGAGCTGTGAGCAGTCCCGCACTCACAGAAAGATTGAACGCTCGTATTTCATTCAAAACCCAAGATGTTGTTTCAGAGGGAGCGAACAGTCTTCATGTATGGTGTATGCAAGAGCGAGGGTATATGTTCCAGGCAACACACGGGGGAAACTGGGGTCAGAGTGGCTGGCACGTTTTTCGTCGGGCCGCCTCGTGCCGCCAGCGCTGGAAGGGATGTTTTGACTGCCGAACACACAGCTGCCAGTGAACTCTGCAGATGTCGCACTGGCATGGAAAAATTGCCTAATTAGGGGGTTCCTATGCCCCCCTAACCCTCTCCTCCTCGCTCCTTTACCCCCACACACGAAACTCCACCACCTTCCCTCGCTGGTTTTATATTTAAAGGAATTCCCCCTCTTCCAGAGGCAATTACAGCTTGGCTATATAAACAGAGGTTCTCTCCCAGCACTCAGAAATTCCACGTAGCTCCTGGTAGATGAAATGATGTCAGAGGGGCAGGGTGGGTCTCTCTGCGTCTCTGTCTGCACATGTGTGTGTCTCTGTGTGTGTGCATATGTGTATGTTTCTCAAAGTGGATGTTTGAGTGTGAGAGCAGGGAGGAAAGTAAGAGGTAAGGAAGGAGAGAGATAGAGAGAGAATGTCACCTCTTTGCTCTGCTGAGGGGATTTGTAGACAGGGCAGGGACTCTGGGAGCACTTGCTTAAACGTTTTCCACATGTTCCACCATGTTGGAGACAGAATTGATCAAAGCAAGTGAAACTGAAGTGGTAATGAAACAGCATCTGATACATACCAAGGGACCAGAGCAGAGAAGTAATTCCCAACGCCGCACAGCATGTATCATTTTCACATTCATAAACACCACTGAAACACTGAAATTCTAACATTATTTTAAAGGTAATTTGAATTGTGTCTACTTGGCATGGTCATATAACATATGGCACTAGAGTTGGGTAAAGGACTACTGCTCTGTGCTTCTCCTGAAAATACGCAACTCCACGTAGGGAAACCACACAGGACACTATGCCATATATGTTAAAAAGCTGACAGAGGTATATATTTTCCATTTCTCTACTAATTATTAATATTATTATCTTATCATTTATTGTATTATAATTTGTATAATACTTAATATTGGAATATTAATTTACTGTAGATTTTTGGAAATATGTATGCGTAAAGTGCTTCTGCAGTGTTTCTGCAGTGTTGCTTTGAATTTGGATAACATTTTTAGTGTTCATTACTCATGCAGTGTTCTTCACAGGCTGAACTCTTTTGCAAATTCTTTCTATGAATTCTCCAGTAGAATGATGCAAATAAACTAGCACCCACAGTACGTAATTGCCTGCCATTTCAAGAACCACTGCCTGAATTGTCTGCAGACTGCCAGATCTACTTTAGCAGAGCAGCCATCCCAGGAGAGGAAGTGACATGTATTCCTTAGATGCTAATCGCATAACTACCTCTTTTTTGGGGGGTGGGGTGGGACCCTAATTGTATTTCTGTGAAACTGCAACTGCAGTTCTTCCCTGGAGAAGCCACGCTGTGTCATAGGAGTGGAGCACTACAATAACAGAGCTGGCAGGCAGAACAGGAGTGGGGTAGAACAGACGCCGGTGGCATAGCTCTCCGTAGATGGCAGCCGATGATAAGTGCTTGATGGGGGCTGCCTCTAAAGCCCAGGATGTTGATTTGAGATTTGGTGATACGATAGCGCTATATGCTACACCCCCCCTCTCTACAGGAGGACAATATTTTGGTCCTGTTACTAGTGGACTGAATAACATGGAATGCTGAGCCTGTGGTGCATGTGAATGACTGTGAAATGGATGTACCAGATATTTCAGATAAGTGTAGATATGCATCTTGTGTGTGTGTGTGTGTGTGTGTGTGTGTGTGTGTGTGTGTGTGTGTGTGTGTGTGTGTGTGTGTGTATGGTCAGGATTTAATCAACCTGAGAATTGAAACATGACTCAATGATTGTGCTTTCAGAGGCATGTACTAGCTGGTTAGTCAGTAAGCTACGCTTTACACAACATCATTCTCTGTGATGGACACATAAGACCAAGATCAACACAGAGCAATCCCTGAGGAGAGAGAGAGGAAAATGGAGAGAAAAAGAAGAGGGAGAAAAAAAAAACAGAATGAAAGCCACATTGTAAGATGTCAAGCAGGGTGTGGGTTCAGTCAGTGGCAGAAACCAAAACCCCAAAAATCTCAGATCTGACCTCTGAGCTCATCGGTATGTGTGTGTGTGTGTGTGTGTGTGTGTGTGTGTGTGTGTGTGTGTGTGTGTGTGTGTTTCACCTTTACATGTGGATGCTACTGGTGCCTTCAACTCAAACATAAATATGATGTCCACTTAGTGCCTTTGCCATGTCAATCAAATGTGGCGTGTGTGTTAAACAGAGTACATGGAAACAGCTGATTAAGAAGAAAGTTAGATAAACATAAGAGCTGCCATCTAATATTTCACTCTCGCCAAACTCAAACGGCAGCAAGGTGTAGCTGTAAGGGGATGGAGGAATTGTGAAGAGCAAGTGCAGAAGAGACCGAAATTTTAAAGCAAAAGTTAATAGGAAATAAAACAATAGTTCGCTAAAAGGCAATTATTCTCATGGTTAGAGGTAGAAGTGTGTAGACGATAATAGAAAAAAATTGGTCTTAATATTTGTTTTATTAAGACTGAGAAATTCTGCAGTTTGAATGGAGCTGGGAACCTCTTCTTCCACTGCGTGACTATGGAAGAAAAGTCAAGAAAAGAGTGTAGATTTAGGTTTCATGCTGCTCTGTGGTGGAACCATCAGAATTCTGTGTGTTGTGGAGCAAACACCAGTTGAATGAAGTCAAGTAGATGGGGTCCATCCTGGTGGCTGAGTTCTTTATATCCAAAAGCATACAAATTCAAAAAGGAGTTCAGCCTTGCTATTATTTTGGGCGCTTAACACAAGGCATAAGGTTGGTTGTTTAAGTAACTAACGTCTACTAAATCTGTTCTTTTTAAGCTCTCTGATCTTTGTAGAGGCGGCTCAAAAAGTTCTCATGTACAGGATTGCACATTTGAACTCTCCTCTTCTGTGGGAGAGAACAGTGTGCCTGGTTGCCCTTTAACATGGAGTAAATCCCAATAAAAATACATTGTTTGCTTGGAAGAGAAATGCTCTGCTGGTGTGTTTACAGGGTGTAATGTGACCACATCTGCTTCATTTTAAATGACCATTGTGTTTGGGAATGAAAGCCTCTGATGGTGACTGGTCTGTCTCTCTTTCTCCCTCTCTCTCTCTCTCTCTCTCTGTCTCTCTCTCTCTCTCTCTCTATCTCTATCTCTCGCTCCTCTCGCTCTCTCGCCAATAGAGGGAGCACTTTCTGATGCCTGCAATGAAAGCAGGTATTCTTCACTAGTGAAGGATCTTATCTTCTCCACTGGACATGTTGCCAAATGTGTATGAAAAAGAGAGAATATGTAAGTGATGAGTGATGTAAAGAGGCAAAAATGGAGAGTTGAGTCTGTACGTTGGATTTGTTTCTCTGTAAATCCACACTGCACTAAAGTCACTACTACAGGAAAAGCATGCCAAGACCGATTGAAATGTTGTACAGACTAAAAACAATAACCTGAAAGTACTATCAAAAAAATGAAATAAGGCAATTATTATGTGTTTGAGGCTGTGAAACATTTCAAGCTGTTTATAGAAAAACAGCAAGATAACCAGTTTAATCTTTTCAGTGATAGAATTAAGATTATGGAAGGATGTTAGGAAATTAAAAAAGACTTTCATCGCTTAAGATATATGCGTGTCCGTGAGTGAGAGGTTCACACGCGTGACTGAGAGGGTTGTGTAAAACCTAATAAAGACATGACCATTACGATATTCTGTGTGACAATTAGTCTTCAGTGACAAATGGCAAAAATACATAGTGATTCAATGTAGAATGACTTCTAGTAACATATGCAGTGGTCAATGCCACTTCAACTCTAGTCAAGTATAGTCACTCTACTGAGTAAATTTCACTTTCAGTTATTGTGTAACATTGGATACTTTTGAGTCAAAGTGAATCTCACTTTTAGATTTATGTCACATCAGACCGATTTGAGTCAATCATCATGTCAAATTGTATTTCACTTTGATTTGATGATTGATTAGAAATGACTATACCAAGACTTAAATCATACTCTTTTTTGTTTGGTTGTGTTTATTTCTTTTTGTTTTGTTAGTTTGTTTTGTTTCAGTTTAACTTTACCCAACAATCACAGTAGCCTAACTAATGAAACAAATAGTCACCTCCGGGACAGATTAGAAAATAAATTGTCCTTAGACTTTTAAAAAACTTGATGGAAAGCTTTATGTATACAGCACATAAGTTAGACTATTTAGAATGTGCCGGACTTCATAAAACAACACTGTCACCTCTGAAATCTTCGTTTCAAGAAAGTCTTAATGAATTAAATGGCAAAGCAAGTGATGAAACCAGTCAATGGAGCCTGACACCAGAACATCATGAAGTGTAGACAGTGAGAAATAATCTCACCGGGAGAACTATCAACCCTATTACCCAAATGCCTAACTAGACCATGCGGTGGCAAGTTTCCCCATAGTGGGTTTATTCTTTAAATCTCCTACCTGTTAGGTGCACGCATCCAAACTCAGCCCGTCCGGCACATTCTGGCTATAGTCACAAGTCTCACAGCGGCAGCGATGTGGACATTCCAACAGCTAAACCAAACAATAAGAGATGTGCTCACCGCATGCTCCCAGGCTAGGGTGCATGACATCATCTGCATGTCCTTATATGGAACTTTATGTTGTACAGCCTCTCCCGGGGTGTGAGCTTTTTCTTGCGTGTGTGTGTGTCTGTGTGTTTGTGTGTGTGTGTGTGTGTGTGTGTGTGTGTGTGTGTGTGTTTGTGTGTGTTTGTGTGTGTGTTTGTGTGTGTGTTTGTGTGTGTGTGTGTGTGTGTGTGTGTCTGTGTGTGTCTGTGTGTGTCTGTGTGTTTGTGTGTGTGTGTGTCTGTGTGTTTGTGTGTGTGTGTGTGTGTGTGTTTGTGTGTGTCTGTGTGTTTGTGTGTGTGTGTGTGTGTGTGTGTGTGTGTGTGTGTGAATCTTAGAGTGTGTGTGTGTCCTGTTGCTTGTTAATGAAAGGTGTGCACAAGCGTATGTTTGCAAGCATGTGTGTGTGTGTGTGTGTGGGTGTGTGTGTGGGGGTGTGTGAAAGAGAGCAAATGAGTGTCTTTGAATGTATTTCTGTGTGTGTGTGTGTGTGTCTGGAAACCAGAAGAGGCAGAAAGTGTTGTGTGACATGTGTAATGTGTGAAATATCTGCTCTCTCTGTCGATGCTCTACAGGGGCAGAGAGGGGGTGAGGAGAGACAAGAGGCTTGGGTTACAACATTTCCTCCTGCCTCTCGTCACTTCCAATCATTAATTTGCCAAAGAGAAAAAAATCAACATGTCTGTAACCCCACTGCTGTGTGACTCCGAAATTGTGTGTGTGTTTGTGTGTGTGTGTGTGTGTGTGTGTGTGTGTGTGTGTGTGTGTGTGTGTGTGTGTATGAGAGGGAGACAGAGAAAGAAAGCGAGCGAGAGAGAGAGAGAGAAAGAGTTACAAAACCGGCAAAGTATACCATTGCCTCTTGTACACCAAGTATGGATTTAGTTATCGGTCAGTGCATTTGCGGGGCAGCAGCCTTTGGCACAGGTTGTGCGAGTTGACTGATAGCGTGTGAGCATGTTGATTATCTGTATCGCACCTTATCCCGATCACACTCTCCATGGCACCCCCCCCCCCTGATTTTATGGCTAGTGTTTCAGCAAAGACATCTATCTTCAGACAGCGTTTCACATACGGACACAGCCTGCTGTTTATCTCCCTCTGTTGTTTACCCCTATCACCATCTTGATTGCAAGGGTTCTCTCACATCATCCAAACACTGAGATTAACACTGACGTAAGATTAATGGGAGTGCTTTTTTTTTTCTCTCTCCCCTTGGCAGCGAAGAAAAGAAGACAAATTGTATTGAAATGCATTCAAGCTGAGAAACCACTACGAGCTGGGTGAGGATTTTTAAACAATTCTCAAGAAATTAACAGCCCTAAAAGAGAATGAGAGAAAGTGGGACAGAGAAAATTAAAGCTGCTGTTACTGCTGTTAAAAACTAGTTCAAACTGTTTTGTCTCTGCTTGGACTGAGACAGCCTGTTAGTGCTTTGGCACAACAATGACGGACACAGCACAAGCTCTTAAGTAACCATGGCATCAATCATTCGCATTAATAGGAACCAAGATAAAGGACACAGGGAGAGAGACAGAGACTTCCTCTCAGTGACAGACTGCATTGAGACGTGTTGTTAGTACACAAAATCTAGAGTCTTTTGTTGCCAGGGACAGAAAATAGGGCCGCCAGTGTGAAAGGACTGTCACATGATACGCGGTGTAATGGTGTTAAGACAGTCCCATCCCCCCCAAAATGAAGTAAAAAGAAAAATTCCCCAAACTGGATCATTTCCTCTTGTATATCTAATATGCTATTTGACATGACGTTATTGATAGAAAATTACAGGGGTTGAACATTATGAAAAAAAAAGTCGTCATTACTCAGTGAGCTATTTTAATCAGCTCATACTTAAACCATGACGTAAGGAGAACTGGCTGTTTTTCTTCAGAAGGTTCCTGCTCGCTTTATCCTCTCGATTTGGACAGAGAGGCAGAGAGAGAGACAAGCAGGCGGATCTCAACTCTTGATGCTTTAATACACATGTCTTGATAAAACCAGATGGCTCGCTCCGTGGTGGTGGTGTGTGTGTGTGAGTGTGTGTGTGTGTGTGTGTGTGTGTGTGTGTGTGAGTCTGTGTTCTTGTTTTAAGTCAGCCCCCCTAGGTCACGTCTGAGCTATCCTTTGACTCAGATTGTCTAGTTTGTCTAGAACGACCAGGCCACACGTTTGAAGGTAGACCATGGAGGAGGTGGGGCACGGGAGAGACGTGATTGAACCTGAACTCTCAGCCATCTACGGAGTTGACATGCAGCCAGGGACTGACTCAGGGCCTATGCTGGCTTACATGGGGGTTCTACTGTCGGAGACTCAAGACTCAAGATTCAAGATTCACTTTATTCTCCTACAATGTAGGAAATTTGGCTCAGGTTTCCACCCATGCTGCATTTATATTAATAACATTCCATACATACAATACATAAAACACAGGGTGAGACAGCTACAGGGAACAAGAAACACGTCTAAGAACATAGTGATGAAAACATATAATAAAAAGACAGAGAAAAACATACACTTATGGTAAATAGATAAAAACCTACACTGCTAAAAAACTAGAAA